>NC_086450.1:467002495-467602495 GCF_028390025.1 Pseudophryne corroboree | reverse complement strand
ATGAGTTGGGGTTTGCTTTCTTTCTCTGGGTGATTGGCTTGTATTAGTATTTACTTTCCTGGAAAAAGAAACCTTTATATGTACTTCTCACTCATTCATTAAGTGAGTCTTTAAGTACGACTGATATTGCTATTTTGGTGACAAGAACTATATTGTTTACTACAGGGTGATTCAAAAGTCGCAGCACCCCTTTTTGTTTCAAAAACTGTTCAGGAAATGGGAAAACTGAATACTCCAGTTAGGTATCCGTGAGGTGGGCTATCTTTTAGGGTATGTACTGAACATGGGCGCCATCTTGAAATCGACCATCTTGAATCTAAGTCAGTTTTTTCAAATGGAAAGGGGGTTGTGTAAGATGTCAAATAACATCAGAATTTGCTGAGAAGTTTATTGCTACAGATTTGAAATAACAGTTAAGGTTCAGAAGTTACAACACTTTTTTTGTTGGAATTATAGGCTGAACTGGTCTCCATAAAGGAAAGTCATTTAATGTGTTCAACATGTTGTCGCTAAGATGGTGCCCATGTTCGGTACATACCCTAAAAGATAGCTCACCTCACCCATACCTTACTGAAGTAATCAATTTTCCCATTTCCTGCACAGGTTTTGAAACAAAAGGGTGTATTGCAACTTTTGAATAACCCTGTATATTATTACTATTATTATTATTATTATTATTATTATTAACAGTTTCTTATATAGCACAGCAAATTCTATTGCGCTTTACAATTGGACACAATTAGATGACAAAACTGGGTAAAAACAAACAGTCATAGAGGTAGGAGGGCCCTGCTCGCAAGCTTACAATCTATAGGGAAACAGGCATTGATACACAAGGATAGCTGCTATTTATTGCATAGTTGTCCACCAGATTGTACAGGTTCTTGATGGGCTGCGTGATATCACATCACAGCAGTGATGAACCAGGGTCAGGAGGGAGGGAGAGTGAAGAAAGAAAATATGTGGGGGATGTGTGGACTGTACTGTGGGGATATAATTGGATAGGAAAACTATGAAGGTAATGTGAGTGGTTCTGGAATTTGCTAAGCTTGTCTGAATAGGTGGGTTTTCAGGAAATGCTTGAAGGCTTGAAGACTAGAGGAGAGTCTTATTGTACATGGTAGGGCATTCCACAGAGTGGGTGCAGTCCCACGAAAGTTCTGTAATTGTGCATGGGAGCAAGTAATGAGTGTGGATGAGAGATGTAGATCTTGTGAAGAGCAAAGGGGTCAGGTTGGGAGATATTTTGAGATAAGCAAAGAGATGTATGTTGGTGTAGTATGGTTAATAGCCTTGTGTGTAAGTAACAGTATTTTAGATTGAATACGGAAGAATACAGGTAGCCAATGGAGGGACTGACATAGTGGGTCTGCAGATGATGAACATCTAGCAAGGAATATTAGCCTTGCAGCTGCATTCAGAATGGATTGCAAAGGTGAGTGTCTCTTCTTAGTAAGACCAGTAAGAAGACTACAGCAATAATCAATGAGGGAGATAATGAGAGCATGTATTAGGGTTTTAGCAGTGTCTTGTGTAAGGTATGATCGTATTTTGGATATGTTTCTTAGATGCATGTAACATGATTTTGAGACAGATTGGATGTGTGGAGCAAAGGACAGTTCTGAGTCAAGTATGACACCTAGTGTTAGGGTCTCCTGCCCTGTGCTGCCACGTCGTCATGGCAACCGGGAGACAAGTGCTAGTGGAGTAACCTGAGCGCAGCTGATACTCCGGTTCGGGTCTTTTGCTGTGCAGTGGTTATAGGCTCTGTGCACGGCAGGGGATCCGGTGCTGGTTTTTGTGCTCACAGTCTGTGAGGTCTGAGTGGGGCGTGGACAGCACCTGCTTTATAAGGCCTCTTTTCAGGGTAAGCAGATGCTGCTGAATCTTTGTTGGTTAGTCAGTTCATGAAAGTTAGCCAGTACTGTGTAGCTTTGTATTTGTTTGTTGCTTACTGCAAATAGGCCTGGGGATTTGGTATTACATTCTGCCAATCCAGACCTAGCAGTAAGACTGGAGTCAGTCGTTTAGCTTGCTGGGGTTCTGTTACTACTCTGTGAACTTAGCAAGTTTGCGGCTGTATTCTAAGACTTGCCTGTCTAATCCTGTCTCACTGTGCTAGGTGTCAGGGGTCAGTTTAGTGGCAGTAAGCTAAAACCTGTGCACTGCAAGTGAGAATTAGGATTGTGGAGATTCTCCTTGTGTCTATCATTCCATCTCTGACCAAGGAGTTTACTGCCACACCCGTTGGTAACCCTTTAGGGTTTTGCTGTTGCCCTTAGCAACAGCATTTCGGGTTCTCTACGTATTAAAACACAACATCTTGCTTTTTCCATCTGAGCAGTTCTAATACAAGGGAGATACCCAGTTCCTTAGCCTCTGGGCTTCTCTGTTCACTTTGTGTGTATTTTGTTACCCTATCACCTTCTGTGTACGTTATGTCATATCCCCCAGTTTGTCTGTGAGTCCATCTGTTTAGCATAACAGTTCAAACACCAGTACATTCCTGCAGACACTGGAGTGCATAACAGTTCTGACACCAGTACTTTCCTGCAGGCACTGGTGTGCATAACATATTCAGCAGCCTAATACTCCTGTTGAAATTTTGTGGGAATATGGAGCATACCCCTCAAAATACGTTGCAACAGGTGGTCGATCAGGTGCAGGTCCTGACTCGACAATTTAATGATTTGTCCATTAAAATGCACACCTCCCAGGCTGCTGGCGGAGCTCCCGCAGCAGCAGCACCTGCAGGGGTTAAGGAGCCGAAAGTAAATCTCCCGGATCGTTTTTCTGGAGATCGCTCGCAGTTCTTTTGTTTCAAGGAGAGCTGCAAGCTATACTTCCGGCTTAGGCCTCAGTCTTCTGGGTCGGAGATTCAGCGGGTGGGCATAGTGATTTCCTTGCTACAAGGAGACCCACAGGTCTGGGCATATGGGTTGCAGCCTGACTGTCCGTCGCTTAAAAGTGTTGATGCTTTTTTTACGGCACTGGGCATGTTGTATGATGACCCTGACAAGACGGCCTCAGCCGAGGCTCAGATTTCGATCCTTAAGCAAGGGCGAAGGCCAGTTGAGGTTTACTGTACGGAGTTTCGGAGGTTGGCCCATGATACCCAGTGGAATGACCCAGCCCTGAGACACCAGTACCGAAGAGGTCTTTCTAACCAGATAAAGGACCAACTGGTACAATATCCCTTGCCTGATAGCTTGGATCAGCTCATGCAGTTATCCATCCGGGTGGATAGACGGCTGAGAGAGCGTAGGCTTGAAAGGGAGACTGAGATTTCCTTCCTTCCCAAGGGAACCTCAGACTCTGAGGAATTTTCTGAGGAGCCTATGCAGATTGGGGCTACCCGCCTCTCCTCGCGTGAGAAGACGCGGAGGAGACAGCAGGGGTTGTGTTTGTACTGTGGGAATAAAGGTCATGTGGTAGTATCATGCCCAGAAAAGCCAGAAAACTTCAGGGCCTGAGGGTGATGGGAAATATCCTGTCAGGCCAGAAGTCATAATTTCCCAAGAAGACTTTTATCATTCCGGTGACCTTGAAGATCCTCGGTCAAACTGTCAAGACTGAGGCCTTTGTGGACAGTGGGGCCAACGGGGTTTTTATGGACCGCCAATTCGCCCTGAAACACTCTGTTCCCTTAGTACCCTTGGCATCGGAAATTGAGATTTGTGGGTTAAACGGGGAACCATTATCCCAAGGTAAAATTACCTCTTGCACTAGCCAGATTTCTTTGTTTATTGGAGCCACACACTCTGAAAAATTGTCCTTTTATGTGACTGTCTGTACTTTTGCCCCATTGGTGTTGGGGTTACCCTGGTTAAGGGCCCACAATCCTCAATTTGACTGGGTCTCTGGGGAGATTCTTAGTTGGGGTACTGATTGTTTCAGGAGTTGCTTGAGCCTTCCAGTCAGGCTCTCGCAGCTAAGTTTGCCAGGATTGCCAGGGTGTTATGCAGATTTTGCGGGCGTGTTCTCCAAAAAAGTTGCAGATGTACTACCTCCCCATCGCCCCTATTACTGTGCCATTGATTTGTTGCCAAATGCTAAGCTTCCCAAGAGCAGGTTGTACTCCCTGTCACGTCCTGAGACTCAGGCTATGGCAGAGTACATTCAGGAGAACTTGGCTAAGGGATTTATCAGACCTTCACAGTCTCCAGTTGGGTCGAGGTTTTTCTTCGTGGGTAAAAAGGACGGTTCGTTGCGACCCTGCATCGACTTCAGGGAATTGAACCGTATCACGATTAAAAACTCATACCCACTGCCTCTCATTTCGGTCTTGTTTGACCAGCTTCGTACTGCCACAATTTTTTCTAAGATTGACCTACGCGGTGCGTACAATCTAATCCGAATAAGAGAGGGGGATGAATGGAAGACTGCCTTTAATACCCACTCAGGGCATTATGATTATTTGGTGATGCCTTTTGGGCTCTGTAATGCCCCGGCAGTCTTCCAGGATTTCATGAATGATGTGCTCAGGGAATATTTGGATAGATTCTTAGTTGTATACTTAGATGACATCCTAATCTTCTCCCATTCCCTTGAGGAACATCGGAAGCATGTACGCTTAGTCCTCCTGAAACTCAGAGACCACCGGCTTGGGGCGAAGCTGGAGAAGTGCAAATTTGAAGTTCAGCAAATCGCATTTCTAGGATATATTATCTCCCCAGAAGGTTTCCAAATGGAGGGTTCCAAGGTACAGGCAGTCCTGGATTGGGTGCAGCCCACTAGTTTGAAGGCGCTTCAGCGTTTCCTGGGCTTTGCGAATATTTATAGACGATTTATCGCTGGATTTTCGTCTATAGTGGCGCCCTTGGTGGCACTCACTAAGAAAGGGGCGGATGTTGCTCACTGGTCTTGTGAGGCTAAAGCGGCTTTTGCCCGTCTCAAAAGGGCATTTGTTTCGGCCAAGGTGCTGCGACACCCAGATCCAGAGCGTCCTTTTGTGGTGGAGGTGGATGCCTCTGAGATGGGTATTGGGGCAGTGCTTTCTCAGATGGGAGTGTCTGATAATCGCCTTCATCCCTGTGCTTACTTTTCCCGTAAATTTTCGCCTGCCGAGATGAATTATGACGTGGGTAACCGGGAATTGTTGGCTATTAAGGATGCACTCGAGGAGTGGAGACACTGGCTTGAGGGGGCTAAGTTTGTGGTCTCAATTCTCACTGACCATAAGAATCTGGCATATTTAGAGTCAGCGAAGCGTCTCAATGCCAGGCAGGCACGATGGGCTTTGTTTTTTGCTCGCTTTAATTTTTTGATAACATATCGCCCTGGGTCAAAAAACATCAAGGCTGATGCGCTCTCGCTGAGTTTTGCTCCAATCCAGGAGACCACGAGGAGCCGTTGCCCATTGTTTCCCCATCATGTATTAAAGTGGGCATTACCCAGGACCTCTTATCATTAGTCCTTAGAGCACAGAAGCAGGCTCCTCCAGAACTTCCGGTAGGTCTTTTGTTTGTGCCTCCTAGGTTAAGACAGCGAGTGTTCCTGGAATTCCATGCCAAGAAGTCAGCAGGTCACCCGGGGATTGCAAGAACTCGGGAGTTGCTATCTAGGGCGGTGTGGTGGCCCTCGGTGGCTAAGGATGTGGATCAGTGGGTTCGGGCATGTGACATCTGTGCCCGAAATAAGACTCCTAGAGGGGTTCCTGTTGGCCCATTACATCCACTCTCTATCCCATCTAAGCCATGGACCCACATTTCAATGGATTTTGTGGTGGACTTGCCCAAATCCTCGGGGATGACAGCCATCTGGGTTGTCGTTGACAGGTTTTCGAAGATGGCGCACTTCGTTCCACTGGTTGGGCTGCCATCAGCCAGACGCCTGTCTGAATTATTTATGCTGCATGTTGTGCGTCTCCACGGGTTGCCACTTGATGTGGTCTCTGACCGCGGATCCCAGTTTGTGGCCAAATTCTGGAGGGCATTTTGTTCCGATCTCCAGATTTCTGTCAGCTTGTCGTCAGGCTACCATCCGCAGTCTAATGGGCAGACTGAAAGGGTGAACCAGTCCTTGGAGCAGTTCCTCAGGTGTTATGTCTCCAAGTGTCAGACTGACTGGGTTGCTCATCTGTCCATGGCGGAGTTTGCCTATAACAACGCGGCTCACTCTGCTACAGGGATCTCTCCCTTCCTTTGTGTGTATGGGCATCATCCTAAGGCCAATTCTTTTGACCCCCTGGACTCCACGCCTGGTGGTTCCTCTGTGGTTTCGGTCCTTAGAGGTATTTGGCGGAAAGTGAAGAAAGCCCTTGTGTCTGTGTCATTAGTGACCAAAAGGGTTTTTGATAAGCGGAAAAGACCCTGCAGCTTCAAATTAGGAGACTTCGTCTGGTTGTCTACCAAGAATTTGAAGTTGAGACAGCCATCTCATAAGTTAGGGCCCCGGTTCATCGGCCCTTATAAGATCACCAGGGTTATCAATCTGGTGGCATTTCAGTTAGATCTGCCCCGTTCTTTGGGTATCAATAAAACATTTCATTGTTCCCTTTTAAAACGGGTGATTAGTAATCCTTCTTCCAGTGGAAGACCTTCCCCTCTTCTGATACGTGGCCAGAGGGAGTTTGTTGTTGAAAGGATTCTTGACTCCAAGGTGGTTCGGGGTCGGCTGTCATTTTTGGTGCACTGGAAGGGGTATGGCCCGGAGGAGCGGTCGTGGGTGCGCAGTTGTGATCTTCATGCCCCCAGACTGATACGCTCTTTCTTCTCGCAGTTCCCCGATAAACCCGGTGGTAGGGGTTCTTTGACCCCTCGTCAGAGGGGGGGTACTGTTAGGGTCTCCTGCCCTGTGCTGCCACGTCGTCATGGCAACCGGGAGACAAGTGCTAGTGGAGTAACCTGAGCGCAGCTGATACTCCGGTTCGGGTCTTTTGCTGTGCAGTGGTTATAGGCTCTGTGCACGGCAGGGGATCCGGTGCTGGTTTTTGTGCTCACAGTCTGTGAGGTCTGAGTGGGGCGTGGACAGCACCTGCTTTATAAGGCCTCTTTTCAGGGTAAGCAGATGCTGCTGAATCTTTGTTGGTTAGTCAGTTCATGAAAGTTAGCCAGTACTGTGTAGCTTTGTATTTGTTTGTTGCTTACTGCAAATAGGCCTGGGGATTTGGTATTACACTCTGCCAATCCAGACCTAGCAGTAAGACTGGAGTCAGTCGTTTAGCTTGCTGGGGTTCTGTTACTACTCTGTGAACTTAGCAAGTTTGCGGCTGTATTCTAAGACTTGCCTGTCTAATCCTGTCTCACTGTGCTAGGTGTCAGGGGTCAGTTTAGTGGCAGTAAGCTAAAACCTGTGCACTGCAAGTGAGAATTAGGATTGTGGAGATTCTCCTTGTGTCTATCATTCCATCTCTGACCAAGGAGTTTACTGCCACACCCGTTGGTAACCCTTTAGGGTTTTGCTGTTGCCCTTAGCAACAGCATTTCGGGTTCTCTACATATTAAAACACAACATCTTGCTTTTTCCATCTGAGCAGTTCTAATACAAGGGAGATACCCAGTTCCTTAGCCTCTGGGCTTCTCTGTTCACTTTGTGTGTATTTTGTTACCCTATCACCTTCTGTGTACGTTATGTCATATCCCCCAGTTTGTCTGTGAGTCCATCTGTTTTGCATAACAGTTCAAACACCAGTACATTCCTGCAGACACTGGAGTGCATAACAGTTCTGACACCAGTACTTTCCTGCAGGCACTGGTGTGCATAACACCTAGGCAGCGAGCTTGTGGTGTAGGGTTGATTGTAGAGTTCTCAAAAGTGATAGAAATATCAGGTTGGTAATGCTATTGGCCGGTGGAAATATAAATAACTCTGTTTTGGAAATATTGTTTGAGGTGGTGAGATGACATCCAAGATGAAACGACAGAGAGGCATTCATCGACCCGGACCAATACAGATACAGACAAATCAGGAGAGGATAGGTAGTATCGGGTGATACTGAAATCCAAAAGAGCTGATTAGTTTACCAAGAGATGAGGTATAGACTGAGAAAAGCAGAGGACCTAGGACTGAGCCTTGTGGTACTCCAACTGAAAAAGGTAGCAAAGAGGAGGTGGGACACTGAAAGAGCGATTAGATAGGTAGGATAGGAACCAAGAGAGGGCCGTGTCCTGAACACCTAGGGATTGCAGTGTTTGTATGAGAAGAGAGTGGTCAACAGTGTCAAAAGCAGCAGAGAGATCTAGAAGAATAAGTAGTGAGTAATGGCCTTTATGGTATATATTTTCATTTTCCGACACTGAGGTGCCTAATACCCCTTTTGTAAGTAATATCTACACATTTTTATACTGTATATATTTTACTGAATCTACATATCCATTTTTGGAGTGAAATTAAATAAGAGGAAGATTTGTCAACATGATCTTGTTCATCATAAAAGAAACCGTTATATAATGATCCCAACCATCATTTTTTGAGAGTTGGGTAGGGTCTAGTCCTTCCCCTTTAAATTGGTGATTGGATTTATAAACACTTTCCTTTGAAAGAAACCTTTATGTGCATGCTCTATTTGCCAAGCGAGTTGTCAGTACGCCTCATAATCACCCACATTCTACTTTAGTACAGAGGTGTTAATATTCTAAAACAAGAACGTTCTTCACATTGGACTGTTTTTTTTTTCTCATTTTAAATGTACCTGTTTTGGAGAATAATGTGATGAAGAGGAAGATTTAACATCTGGTGGACTATTGGTTTGCACAATCATTACTCAGCTACAGTGTTGCCTTTGATCTATTGCCTTATTGTTTGTTTATTTGTAACAGAAAAAAAGAGGTCTCAAGGTTGCAGACATATACAAACACAGTGGCAGAATATTGCAGGGCCAAACCTGGCAAGGAGGTAGGCTAAACACCGTAGGTTAGTAGAGAGGTCTTCTCACAGTCATCAAATAGTCCCCCTGGGTGCAGGCACAGGGATGGAGGTATAAGAAACTACAGATAGCCCCAGGTGAGTGGGATACAATACCAAGTAACAGACACAAATCTGGAGCAAAGCTGGATCGATGCCCCTCAGTATGGCTGCCAAATAAGCAAGAAAACAAAGTTCACATACTTACACTATAATATATGTACTATATATATATATATATATATATATATATATACTGTATATATATATATATATATATATATATATATATATACACTGTGTATATGTATATATATATATGTAGAAATCCAATAAATGAACGGCACTCAGAGACAGCAGCAGGTCAAATCGTGTATTAATGTCTACGATCGTTTCGGAGCACAAAGCTCCGTCGTCAGGACAAATATCAAGACAGTGTATCAACCAACATACAACCATTTACCCCCTTAAATACCTTAAAACCACTTAGTGCAGCTGCTCGCCGCGTCCACGCCCGCGTCTCACTCCCGGGTCTGTAGCCACTACCGCACTTCCGCTCCTGACATCAGCCGTTGTCTAGGGAACCACTCAATGCATTCCACCTAGGCTCCATTTGCGTTCCAGGACCAGGAAGGGACGGACCTTCGCCGCATGGGGGGAAGAAAGGGATAAAAAACAAAACAGAGCAGCAGACACATCAGTACATTAAAACAAAAATAACAGACAACATAACTGCATAGAATGAATGAGAAACAAACACAAATACAAATATAGACATTAATCAGAATTATTCAGATATATATATACAAGATATAATACTGGATGCCCCTCTTTAGTACCCCCTACACTAGCGAATTCCAATTAATTTTTTCTTTCAAACCTCCTGGGGCACTAGTACCCAATCTAGTGATCCACCTTGCCTCTTTAAGCAAGAGCTGTTTGGCTCTGTCACCACCCCTAAGGGTTAGTGGTACGTGATCGATCATTTAATACCGAAGCGAATCGAGGGTATGGCCTGCACCTTTAAAATGTTTCGCCACCGGTTGATCTATAGGTTTACCCTCCAGGATGAGCTTAATCGCTGATCTATGTGCCGCCATGCGTTCAGAGAATTTGCGAATAGCTTGACCCACATAGAATAAACCACAGGGGCACACAATGACATAAACCACAAAGGAAGTGGAACAGGTTAACACAAACCTAATCTCATAGTTCTTATTAACATGGGGGTGTTTGAATGTTTTACAATTAAGCATGTATTTGCAAGTAGTGCAGCCACTACATGTGTAGCAGCCGGGTGACTTGTAATACACATTAGGGTTTCTCAAAACACCCATGCCAGTAATGTCTGTTCTTACCACTCTGTCTCTGATGTTTCTTCCATGGCGGAAGGACATCAGCGGAGTGGATTTATGAAATGCTTTGAAGTCAGGGTCGTATGCCACAATCGGCCACAAGGCCTTGGTGGCTCTACTAACACCTGTACTGGAGGATGTAAAATCACTAGGAAATGGTACCCTTTTCTTTAAATGTTTAATGGTGGGATTAAGTAAGGTATCACGAGACATCCCCAACACTTCTTCTTTTTGTGCTACCAACATTTTGGGGTCATAACCACGGGCAACAAAGTTAGAAACTAATGTATCCAATTCATCTGGTATCTTAGATGGATCAGAGGCAATGCGTGCTACTCTCATCATCTGAGAGCACGGGAGGCCCTTCTTGAGAGGTTCAGGATGGTGGCTGGACGCCAGCAATAGGGTGTTACGATCCGTAGGTTTATGAAAGACCTCAGTGGACACCTGTCCATTCACCAGCCGGATATTAACACCAAAAATTGTTATTTCTGAGGTACTACACGTGTACGTGAATTTAATGGAAGACTCAGAGCCATTGACTTCATTGATGATGTTAACCAAAGCATCCTGACCCCGACCCCACAAAACAAAAATATCATCAATATAGCGACAAAACATCAAGATATTATCACTTATATCAGAATTACCAAGAAAATTTTACGTTCTTGCTCAAAATTGAAGATGATTGCATATGACGGGGCCACAGGGGACCCCATCGCACATCCTCTGCGCTGCAAAAAAAAGGAACCATCAAATAAAAAATTATTCCGATTCAAAGTCAAATCAAGTAAAGCAAGAAATAAATCATTATTAAACACACTAGATGGAAGCTCAACCTCCAAAAATTTCCACATAGCCAAAAGACCATCACCATGAGGGATGGACGTATATAGGCTGCAGACGTCCAAACAGCAAAGTAAAGTTCCGTAAGGAATATTGGACAATGCTTGCAGCTTCTTGAGAAAGGAGGTGGTGTCTTTCAAATAAGTGTCCCGGTGAGGAAGCAAGGGTTGCAGGATACAGTCCAATAACAAGGCCACTGATCAGTACAAGGACTCTGTAACCGAGATGAGTGGTCATCCGGGGGGCCTTTCAGGGTTCTTATGTAATTTGGGAAGCGTATACAGAAGAGGGACCTTAGGATACTTAATATTTAACGCTCTACAAATTTTATCAGGAAGTTTACCTGACATTTTAGCTGTATTCAAAATCCCCTCGAGCTCCTTCTGAAATTGAAAGGTACAGTAGGGTCCACAAGCAACTTCTGATAAACTTCCCTATCTGATAACTGGGAGTAGATCTCTTCCCTATAGTATTGTATGTCCAAAACAACAATGGCACCGCCCTTATCGGTGGGCCTAATCACTATGTCCTCATAGGTAGCGAGGGACTTAAGAGCCTTGGTTTCTCTTTTCGACAAATTAAATTTCATTTTGGCTGGAGCGGCTTTAAATTTTGTAATGGACTCATCTAGTAATCTATGAAATGATTTAAGTGATGCGTTTGAGGACACAGGATCAAATGAGGATCTTGATGAATGTTTAAAAAAATTGGAGAAGATTCAGGAATCACAGGAATCAGGAGAGTTCTGGAAAAACTCTTTGAGCCTGAGTCTCCGAGAGAAAGAATGGAGGTTCTTAGACCAATTAAAGGCATCATGTAAATTGGTGGGGACAAAACTCAGTCCCTTGCTGAGGACTGAGATCTCGGCCTCCTCAAGATTTCGTTGTGACAAATTGAAGATCAGCGCTGCTGTTTCAGTGTTACGGCTCTTACCCCTTTGTTTTTGGCCACCCCGGCGGGTGGCAGAGAGGCTGTAGGGTTTGCAATTGCCCGGGTACGCTCCCCTAAAGGGGTCCCCCTGTTGCCAAAACCATCGTCGCCTTCAGATGCTGCAAATTCACTATCCGATCTTGAGTGAGGCACATCTTTATCTCTTGTAGAAGATCTTTTATGCCATGGTCTTCGGACTCTAGGCTGTTTCCGGAATGAATTGGTGGACTCTCCCCCCGACAGCCATCGGTATACCTGATAGTCCTCATAGTCGGCATCTATAGCCAATTTCTTATTCCTTTTAAACTTCAACAGCTCGTTTTTATACTGTTAGCATTGTGTCTCCAATTTCTTGATCCAATCCTGTGAAGGGTCATCCTTCAAATTTTTTATGTGATCCTTTTCAAATGCCACGATTTTAGATCTCGTAGCAATCAGTTCTTTATTTGCTTTGTCAATGACTAAAATCATAAGGTCAAATGCGCATTTATTTAAAATCGCCACCCACTTACGCACAAACTCTGGGTTATTTCGCCCAATGGTAGGGATGTTACGCACCTGGAACCCTCTGGGGATTTTGTATTCCCGGAAATACTCAGAGAGAGAAGTCCCATGTAGGAGATAGTCAATTTCTCTACGTTTGAGTCTCCAGATTTGATGGAATAAAGTTTCAACATTGCCAGTTGTATCAGTATCGGCCGGGCATTCCTTGAATAAAATCTGATCAATCTCTGTTTGTGTGAAACTAAAAGTCTCTCCCAGATCCGAAATCTTCGTATTGCGACAGCCAGGGACATCCTGGGGGAGAGATGTTGCAGTATCCATGCTAAATAAATAGGCACTAGGATAGCAGAGAGTAAACACTGTATGAATCAACAGCTTATTAATATCATGGGTGCCATGCAACGTGTGCTTATATGCAAAGCACATACATACAGGTACAGCAGCAGCCGGCACTCCTCCAAAACGTCAACTTGCTCAGGTGCCAGCTCAATATGTAGAAATCCAATAAATGAACGGCACTCAGAGACAGCAGCAGGTCAAATCGTGTATTAATGACTATGATCGTTTTGGAGCACAAAGCTCCGTCTTCAGGACAAATATCAAGACAGTGTATCAACCAATATACAACCATTTACCCCCTTAAATACCTTAAAACCACTTAGTGCCGCTGCCCGCCGCGTCCACGCCCGGGTCTGTAGCCACTACTGCACTTCCGCTCCTGACGTCAGCCGTTGTCTAGGGAACCACTCAATGCGTTACACTTAGGCTCCATTTGCGTTCCAGGACAAGGAAGGGACGGACCTTCGCCGTACTGGGGGAGGATGGGCTAAAAAACAAAACAGAGCAGCAGACACATCAGTACATTAAAACAAAAATAACAAACAACATAACTGCATAGAATGAATGAGAAACAAACACAGTTATGTTGTTTGTTATTTTTGTTATAATGTACTGATGTGTCTGCTGTTCTGTTTTGTTTTTTAGCCCTTCCTCCCCCCGTGCGGCGAAGGTCCGTCCCTTCCTGGTCCTGGAACGCAAATGGAGCCTAGGTGGAACGCATTGAGTGGTTCCTTAGACAACGGCTGACGTCAGGAGCGGAAGTGCAGTAGTGGCTACAGACCTGGGAGTGAGACGCGGGCGTGGATGTGGCGGGCAGCGGCACTAAGTGGTTTTAAGGTATTTAAGGGGGTAAATGGTTGTATGTTGGTTGATACACTGTCTTGATATTTGTCCTGACGACGGAGCTTTGTGCTCCGAAACGATCGTAGACATTAATACACGATTTGACCTGCTGCTGTCTCTGAGTGCCATTCATTTATTGGATTTCTACATATTAATTAATCTGGCACCTGAGCAAGTTGACGTTATGGAGGAGTGCCAGCTGCTGCCGGCTGCTGCTGTACCTGCATGTTTGTGCTTTGCATATAAGCACACGTTGCATGGCACGCATGATATTAATAAGCTGTTGATTCATACAGTGTTTACTCTCTGCTATCCTAGTGGCTATTTATTTAGAATGGATACTGCAACATCTCTCCCCCAGGATGTCCCTGGTTGTCACAATACGAAGATTTCGGATCTGGGAGAGACTTTTAGTTTCACACAAACAGAGATTGATCAGATTTTATTCAAGGAATGCCCGGCCGATACTGATACAACTGGCAATGTTGAAACTTTATTCCATCAAATCTGGAGACTCAAACGTAGAGAAATTGACTATCTCCTACATGGGACTTCTCTCTCTGAGTATTTCCGGAAAAACAAAATCCTTAGAGGGTTCCAGGTGCGTATCATCCCTACCATTGGGCGCAATAACCCAGAGTTTGTGCGTAAGTGGGTGGCGATTTTAAATAAATGCGCATTTCACCTTATGATTTTAGTCATTGACGAAGCAAATAAAGAACTGATTGCTACGAGATCTAAAATCGTGGCATTTGATAAGGATCACATAAAAAATTTGAAGGATGACCCTTCACAGGATTGGATCAGAAAATTGGAGACACAATGCCAACAGTATAAAAACGAGCTGTTGAAGTTTAAAAGGAATAAGAAATTGGCTGTAGATGCCGACTATGAGGACTATCAGGTATACCAGGGATGGGGAACCTTCGGCCCTCCAGCTGCTGTTGAACTACACATCCCAGCATGCCTTGCAACAGTTTTAGCATGGCCAAATTGCAAAACTGTAGTAAGGCATGCTGGTATGTGTAGTTCAACAACAGCTGGAGGACCGAAGGTTCCACGTCCCTGAGGTATACCAATGGCTGTCGGGGGGAGACTCCACCAATTCATTCCGGAAACAGCATAGAGCCCGAAGATCATGACATAAAAGATCTTCTGCAAGAGATAAAGATGAGTCTCACTCAAGTTCGGATAGTGAATTTGCAGCATCTGAAGGCGACGATGGTTTTGGCAACAGGGGGACCCCTTTAGGGGAGCGTACCCAGGCAATTGCAAACCCTACAGCCTCTCTGCCACCCGCCGGGGTGGCCAATAACAAAGGGGTAAGAGCTGTAACACTGAAACAGCAGTGCTGATCTTCAATTTGTCACAACGAAATCTTGAGGAGGCTGAGATCTCAGTCCTCAGCAAGGGACTGAGTTTTGTCCCCACTAATTTACATGATGCCTTTAATTGGTCTAAGGACCTCCATTCTTTCTCACGGAGACTCAGGCTCAAAGTGTTTTTCCAGAACTCTCCTGATTCCTGTGAGTCCTCAATCTTCTCCAATTTTTTGAAACGTTCATCAAGATCCTCATTTGATCCTTTGTCCTCAAACGCATCACTTAAATAATTTCATAGATTACTAGATGAGTCCATTACAAGATTTACAGCCGCTCCAGCCAAGATGAAATTTAATTTGTCGAAAAGAGAAACCAAGGCTCTTAAGTCCCTCGCTACCTATGAGGACATAGTGATTAGGCCCACCGATAAGGGCGGTGCCATTGTTGTTTTGGACATACAATACTATAGGGATGAGATCTACTCCCAGTTATCAGATAGGGAAGTTTATCAGAAGTTGCTTGTGGACCCTACCTTTCAATTTCAGAAGGAGCTCGAGGGGATTTTGAATACAGCTAAAATGTCAGGTAAACTTCCTGATAAATTTGTAGAGCGTTAAATATTAAGTATCCTAAGGTCCCTCTTCTGTATACGCTTCCCAAATTACATAAGAACCCTGAAAGGCCCCCCGGACGCCCATTCATCTCGGTTACAGAGTCCTTGTACTGATCAGTGGCCTTATTATTGGACTCTATCCTGCAACCCTTGCTTCCTCACCGGGACACTTATTTAAAAGACACCACCTCCTTTCTCAAGAAGCTGCAAGCGTTGTCGAATATTCCTGACGGAACTTTACTTTGCTGTTTGGACGTCTGCAGCCTATATACGTCCATCCCTCATGGTGATGGTCTTTTGGCTATGAGGAAATTTTTGGAGGCTGAGCTTCCATCTAGTGTGTTTGATCATGATTTATTTCTTGCTTTACTTGATTTGACTTTGAATCGGAATAATTTTTTATTTGATGGTTCCTTTTTTTTGCAGCGCAGAGGATGTGTGATGGGGTCCCCTGTGGCCCCGTCATATGCTAACATCTTCATGTTTGAGCAAGAACATAAAATTTTCTTTGATAATTCTGATATAAGTGATAATGGCCTTCATTCCGAGTTGTTCGCTCGCAAGTCGATTTTAGCAGCTTTGCACACGCTAAGCCGCCGCCTACTGGGAGTGAATCTTAGCTTCTTAAAATTGCAAACGAAAGATTCGCAATATTGCGATTACAAACTTCTTAGTAGTTTCAGAGTAGCTTCAGACTTACTCGGCATCTGCGATCAGTTCAGTGCTTGTCGTTCCTGGTTTGACATCACAAACACACCCAGCGTTCGCCCAGACACTCCTCCGTTTCTCCAGCCACTCCCGCGTTTTTTCAGGAAACGGTAGCTGTTTTTCCCACACGCCCATAAAACGGCCTGTTTCCGCCCAGAAACACCCATTTCCTGTCAATCATACTACGATCGCCTGAGCGATGAAAAAGCCGTGAGTAAAAATACTAACTTCATAGCAAATTTACTTGGCGCAGTCGCAGTGCGGGCATTGTGCATGCGCACTAAGCGGAAAATCGCTGCGATGCGATGAAATTTAACGAGCGAACGACTCGGAATGAGGGCCAATATCTTGATTTTTTTGTCGCTATATTGATGATATTTTCGTTTTGTGGTGTGGGGGTCAGGATGCTTTGGTTAACATCATCAATGAAGTCAATGGCTCTGAGTCTTGCATTAAATTCACGTACACGTGTAGTACCTCAGAAATACATTTTTTGGATGTTAATATCCGGCTGGTGAATGGACAGGTGTCCACTGAGGTCTTTCATAAACCTACGGATCGTAACACCCTATTGCTGGCATCCAGCCACCATCCTGAACCTCTCAAGAAGGGCCTACCGCACTCTCAGATGATGAGAGTAGCACGCATTGCCTCTGATCCATCTAAGATACCAGATGAATTGGATACATTAGTTTCTAACTTTGTTGCCCGTGGTTATGACCCCAAAATGTTGGTAGCACAAAAAGAAGAAGTGTTGGGGATGTCTCGTGATACCTTACTTAATCCCACCATTAAACATTTAAAGAAAAGGGTACCATTTCCTAGTGATTTTACATCCTCCAGTACAGGTGTCAATAGGGCCACCAAGGCCTTGTGGCCGATTGTGGCATCCGACCCTGACCTCAAAGTATTTCATAAATCCACTCCACTGACGTCCTTATGCCTTGGAAGAAACATCAGAGACAGAGTGGTAAGAACAGACATTACTGGCATGGGTGTTTTGAGAAACCCTAATGTGTATTACAAGTCACCAGGCTGCTACAAATGTAGCAGCTGCGCTACTTGCAAATACATGCTTAATTGTAAAACATTCAAACACCCCCATGTTAATAAGAACTATGAGATTAGGTTTGTGTTAACCTGTTCCACTTCCTTTGTGGTTTATGTCATTGTGTGCCCCTGTGGTTTATTCTATGTGGGTTAAACTATTCGCAAATTCTCTGAACGCATGGCGGCACATAGATCAGCGATTAAGCTCATCCTGGAGGGTAAACCTATAGATCAACCGGTGGCGAAACATTTTAAAGGTGCAGGCCATACCCTCGATTCGCTTCGGTATTAAATGATTGATCACGTACCACTAACCCTTAGGGGTGGTGACAGAGCCAAACAGCTCTTGCTTAAAGAGGCAAGGTGGATCACTAGATTGGGTACTAGTGCCCCAGGAGGCTTGAATTAAAAAATTAATTGGAATTCGCTAGTGTAGGGGGTACTAAAGAGGGGCATCCAGTATTATATCTTGTCCTGAATAATTCTGATTAATGTCTATATTTGTATTTGTGTTTGTTTTTCATTCATTCTATGCAGTTATGTTGTTTGTTATTTTTGTTTTAATGTACTGATGTGTCTGCTGCTCTGTTTTGTTTTTTAGCCCTTCCTCCCCCCGTGCGGCGAAGGTCCGTCCCTTCCTGGTCCTGGAACGCAAATGGAGCCTAGGTGGAATGCATTGAGTGGTTCCCTAGACAACGGCTGACGTCAGGAGCAGAAGTGCGGTAGTGGCTACAGACCCGGGAGTGAGACGCGGGCGTGGACGCGGTGGGCAGCGGCACTAAATGGTTTTAAGGTATTTAAGGGGGTAAATGGTTGTATGTTGGTTGATACACTGTCTTGATATTTGTCCTGACTACGGAGCTTTGTGTTCCGAAACGATCGTAGACATTAATACACGATTTGACCTGCTGCTGTCTCTCAGTGCCGTTCATTTATTGGATTTCTACATATTGATTGATCTGGCACCTGAGCAAGTTGACGTTTTGGAGGAGTGCCGGATGCTGCTGTACCTGTATATATGTATATATATATATATATCTGTCGAGGATAGGGATGGGGGTAGTAACCAATGGTGTCTAAAATAAATTCATAAGATGTATATGTAAACTTAAAACATTTAATAACAATTTTATCAATACAAACCTTTTTTTTTTAAATGGGATAAAAAGTAAATACACAATATATAAAAACAAAATATGCAAGATATTAAAATAAGTTCTTATCTGAGTAAGAGGTCAGTATCAATGCATTGATAAAATTGTTATTAAATGTTTTACATTTATATATACATCTTACGAATTTATTTTAGACACCATTGGTTGCTACACCCCATCCCTATCCTCCATAGATCCATACACTTCAGGGATTTACCATCCCTGTATATTTGGGGACTAGCAGACTCCCTATATATTGGGAGTGTCATCCTACAGCTGATACATTCTACTGGTGGTTAGTGTTGTTATTTTTATTAGCGGCCCAGTTTTTTCCTTTTTGCTTTTATATACACTGCTCAAAAAAATAAAGGGAACACTTAAACAACACAATGTAACTCCAAGTCAATCACACTTCTGTGAAATCAAACTGTCCACTTAGGAAGCTACACTGATTGACAATCAATTTCACATGCTGTTGTGCAAATGTAATAGACAACAGGGGGAAATTATAGGCAATTAGCAAGACACCCCCAATAAAGGAGTTGTTCTGCAGGTGGTGACCACAGACCACTTCTCAGCTCCTATGCTTTCTGGTTGATGTTTTGGTCACTTTTGAAAGCTGGCGGTGCTTTCACTCTAGTGGTAGCATGAGACGGAGTCTACAACCCACACAAGTAGCTCAGGTAGTGCAGCTCCTCCAGGAAGGCACATCAATGCGAGCTGTGGCAAGAAGGTTTGCTGTGTCTGTCGGTGTAGTGTCTAGAGCATGGAGGCGCTACCAGGAGACAGGCCAGTACATCAGGAGACGTGGAGGAGGCCGTAGGAGGGCAACAACCCAGCAGCAGGACCGCTACCTCCGCCTTTGTGCAAGGAAGAACAGGAGGAGCACTGCCAGAGCCCTGCAAAATGACCTCCAGCAAGCCACAAATGTGCATGTGTCTACTCAAATGATCAGAAACAGACTCCATGAGGGTGGTATGAGGGCCCGACATCCACAGGTGGGGGTTGTGCTTACAGCCCAACACCAAACATGATGTTTGGCATTTGCCAGAGAACACCAATATCTGCAAATTCGCCACTGGCGCCCTGTGCTCTTCACAGATGAAAGCAGGTTCTCACTGAGCACATGTGACAGATATGAAAGAGTCTTGAGACGCCAAGGAGAATGTTCTGCTGCCTGCAACATCCTCCAGCATGACCGGTTTGGCAGTGGGTCAGTAATGGTGTGGGGTGGCATTTCTTTGGGGGCCGCACAGCCCTCCATGTTCTCGCCAGAGGTAGCCTGACTGCCATTAGGTACCGAGATGAGAGCCTCAGACCCCTTGTGAGACCATATGCTGGTGCGGTTTTCCCTGGGTTCCTCCTAATGCAAGACAATGCTAGACCTCATGTGGCTGGAGTGTGTCAGCAGTTCCTGCAAGACAAAGGCATTGATGCTATGGACTGGCCCGCCCGTTCCCCAAACCTGAATCCAATTGAGCACATCTGGGACATCATGTCTCGCTCCATCCACCAACAACACGTTGCACCACAGACTGTCCAGGAGTTGGCAGATGCTTTAGTCCAGGTCTGGGAGGAGATCCCTCAGGAGGCCATCCGCCACCTCATCAGGAGCATTCCCGGGCATTGTAGGGAGGTCATACAGGCACATGGAGGCCACACACACTATTGAGCCTCATTTTGACTTGTTTTAAGGACATTACATCAAAGTTGGATCAGCCTGTAGTGTGTTTTTCCAGTTTTATTTTGAGTGTGACTCCGAATCCAGACCTCCATAGGTTAATAAATTTGATTTCCATTGATATTTTTTTGTGTGATTTTGTTGTCAGCACATTCAACTATGTAAAGAACAAAGTATATAAGAATATTTCATTCATTCAGATCTAGGATGTGTTATTTTAGTGGTTCCTTTATTTTTTGGAGCAGTGTATATATATATATATATATATATATATATTTAGCCATGGCACTCACAGATCTTTCATTTCATTTCATTGTAAGCATTTGTGACATTCCACCTACTTTTGTTGCTAATCTTTTGGCAGATTTGCAGCTAGGTGGCGTGTCACCAGTTCTTGCACTGTAAATTGTGAAAGACCTGTGAATGCCACGGTTACTCCTCTCTATATCATCACCTTTACTGAGGGCACCTAAGCAAGTGAATGCAAACAAGGGTTCTGCTTTTACTGATTAGTGAAAAGTTAGTTTATTGCTCCATAGAAGCAATAAACCATACAATTTTTTATTCTTACTCTAGTCGATGGAAAGCAGGCATGGGTTCTACAGTATTTAGCAATAGAATATTTGAGTAATCCAGTTAATCAAACGTGTCCAGATTGTCTCACCAATACATATCTTTAAGAAAAAGTAGAATTAATAATTTATAGATACTGAGAATTAAAAGTTACCGTTATAATTCTATAAACTTTATAATTAAAACACAATGGCACATTACATGGCTGAGGCAATTTCATAATCTTCTTCTACTCCCCACAGTGACATCTTCATTAATTAGCTCTTTGTGTAGAGATCCCCACTATATAAGAATGACTACTTCCATTACTGTGTTCTCTTTAATGCTGACCTAATGGTGAGTTGTAATCATTCCACTTACTCTGTGATGTAATGAACCATGGTTGTGACCGATTGGTATAAAATATTTTTAGTATTTTTTTTAAACTTGCAATTAGTCCACATGACACAATGTTACTGCTTTCAGTCAGTTACAATAGTAGTTATGTTTAAAAAGAAGATTTCAAAAGTTTCAGTAGTTTATTAAATCTTTTTAATGTAATATTATATAAGAGATAACATTCTCCTATTTTTTTCCTTTTAAAGACCTCTGTGGGATTCACTGTGAGGACAAATTACACAGAATTTTTGTTTGTTCTAAATTTCATAGTGAAAGTAAATGCAAAATGTAGACAATTTCAATATATACTGTAGTAACTTTAACACTTGTGTAAATATCAGAATATACCATATCATGCTTAATATATTACAACCATGACTGCATTGTAAAAAAGTAAAAGGAATTATTATTCAAAAACACTTAATTATAAGGCCCCCTAAATTTTTTAAGATACCAGTTAGAAGTGTGTTTTTCATGCAAATATACTGTATATTTTAACACAGAACTCAGCATAAACATCTCAAGACCCTCTCATTAATACCCAGTACTTTTGGGGGACGCTGCTCTTCCCACTAGCTACCGTATTTGGGTGTGACTTCCTGCCTGTCTCTACTCTCCGACTCACGTTACACGCAGCCCCATCCTCAATTACAATCAAGTTGATAGGTCACTGACTGTATCAAAAGTAGAAAAATTATCTTCTGAATTTCTCTGAGCTGCTGTGAACATTTTTATGGTCTGACTTTCTAGAGGTAGGTTACTGTGTCTCTGCCCGCTTCAATATGGGTTCCATGAAATGGGAGCAAGTAAAGGTGAAAAAAAGAGATAATAAAAGTATAAAACCTCAACTTTCCTTTATTTTTGAAAGAAAAAATATCCCTTAACAGTACTATCAAACTCATTGAAGTCATACATTTAACTTCGTTGGAGTTACTTAGGTTTTATAGCAGGCATGGGGAACCTTTGGCCCTCCAGCTGTTGTTGAACTACAAATACCAGCATCCCTTGCAGCAGTTTTAGCATTGCCAAGTAGTAAAACTGAAGCAGTACATGCTGGTATGTGTAGTTCAGCAACAGCTGGAGGGCCAAAGGTTCCCCATCCCTGCTTTAAAGGATCAGGACAGTAACTGCATTACTTTGTGTATCTCCATTTACATCTTGTTATACTGTATATGATACCATCATGAATTGGTTTATATAGGCCTTATAATCTTGTACAAGTCTTTATCCAATACAATATAAAAATTGTCATTGTTGCATAAAGCACAAAATGTATATATTACATTCCAAAATTTTATATAGTGTATCAATCATACCGAATATCTTATATAATAAAGGGCTAACGCTGCTCCTTGCCTCTCTGGGGGTATTTAAAGTGTTTTGCATGCCGGCGGCCACTAGATGTTGTGTAGAAATTCAAGTGTTGCTCCATTCGTGCGTGCACAGCTGCCGACGCTGACATTACTGTTATATTGTTCCATCATTTTGATGGGCTGGTAACTAGTTAATATATAAGGAGTGGGTGACCTCTTCTAGATTCAGAAACAACTGAACAAGATCCTAGCAAACTATTTTTAATACTGTAATGTTGTATCTTTTATTAAGCCAAAGAGAACAAAAATTATTTAGATTTAAAAATTATTTAGATTTAAGATACAGCAGGTTTCTAGTGATACCTTATATTGTCTGTCACACTTATTTTTATCTAAAAAGCTTCAAAGTTTACAAGGTAATTTTATAAGTTGTGAATGTATTTTCTAATGTTTAGCTCCCAGTTTTGCCTGCATATATTTTGCCACACCTACATTTTTTTTATTATTATTTTATGGGTTTATTCATTGCTTAATCACATACTATGCATTTCTTTGCATCTTAAAGCCCTGTATTTACTATTCAATTGATGGATATTTTTTTATAATATAAAACGGTTATTTTAAGCATTATTGAAGACTAATGGTGAATTAATAAATGTCATAAGTGTATTGGATGTAACCCTGGTGTAAATGTGGGGTTTATGCTTCTCTCACCTCAGCATATGGGCAACAATTAAATTTTTTTAAAGTGAAACTTTTATTATTGTGAATTATATAAATTTTGTGACTAAGACCTGTGTTTTTAATTTTTTCTTCTCAAAGTTATAGGGAAACTATAGTTCTACTTAAGTGTTTTTATGTAATTAAAATAGAACTATATTGACTAAACTAAAAACTATTTTTCCCAGATTCAGGGCTTATACAGTACAACCATCATTGTGAGTTTGAAACTTCTTTATATACTTTATAAACTGTACATGGCATAAGTTTGGGATACTGTAACTCCCTTCTCGACCATTCAGGACATTGAAAGGCCCCATGGATTTCACAAAAGATACCATCATCACCCAGTCTTAGTTTTTTGTATACTAGATTCCATACACAGAAGAAAATAGTTTTCTTCCACAGGAAGGAATTAACAGATTCCTATACTGGAGGTTTTTGAGTAAGGGATTGATTTCACATTTGAAACACCTGATTTATTTCCTAATTGAAACGTCACCTGGATTACATTAGCTCAAGTTAAAAATCCACACTGTCAGATACACTTATTCTTAGGCTTACCATGCTATCCCTTTAAATCTGGACACTTACAGTATGAATTACACATATTCTGTGGCTGACTTACTTCAAGCCTGCATTTCACCTGGTCTTAATCAGCCCCAGAACCTGTGTAATTCATGAGTGTCCCAGTTTAAAGGGATAGTTTGGTAAGACTACTTATTCCATTATCTTTAAAAACCTTGAGAGCCCTAAACACGAAACAAATATTGCTAAAATATTACACACCATCCATATAGACGCTACACAGATGTATCTTCCACTTACTCCACACACATTTACAGTACCACCCTTTTCCATTGTAACAAATCCCCTCTTTTAACTTACTTAGCAAAGACTGGACACCTTTCTATTACAGGAGCCCTTCATCACCATGTTAGTGACCACAGTATACCCACCAGTATTTACTATTAAAATATTATTTAACCTTTGTCATAACTTATTTAGTGTTTTATACATATTTTTCACAATTGAATAAGTTCTGTATTACTTAAATTGTGACTTCTGCCAAATTTCTTATCACTATCTTACCTTTGTCAACCCTTTAGAAGTGTCCAACTTATTTTGTGCTCTTATTTTTATAGGATCCTTGGTCAGTGGCATTTTCTCCTGGGTGCAAAGAATAAGTGAACTGTGGACTAGTAGCCAAGATCTGGGGGCCACCACAAAATTATTTTCAAAAATGTAATTATTTAATAAAAGTATCAAAATAGCTTTCCTTTGAAAAACATTTTTCATTAAAGCAGATTTTGTTTGTCCACAAATGTCTTTTAAGTGAAGTTATAGAAAATTACTTAATAAAATATTTGTGAATTAATTTGGCAATACAGCAAAAGTAATTCAGCCAACTGTTCAGCAAAACCAATAACTCAAGATTATTTCATCTTGATATGTAATGTTGTTTCTTTTAGGATATACTGTATGATTTAGATTTAGTTTTAAAATACAATTGAATCTCTACTAGATACAGTGTAAGAGATTTAATGCTCTACTGTTCTACTTGTTACATATATTATACACTTGTGCTTGGTTATTTTTTATTATTATTATTATTATTATTATTATTATTATTTATGTATTAACAGTTTCTTATATAGCGCAGCAAATTCCATTGCGCATAATAATTGGAACAACAATGATAAAACCAAACTGGGTAATAACAAGCAGTCATAGAGGTAGGAAGGCCCTGCTCACAATCTTACAACTAGAGGGAATAGGCATTTATATACAAGGATAGGTGCTATCTATTGCATACATGTCCATGAGATTGCAAAGGTTCTTGGAGGGCTGTATGTATGGTCACACATCAATGATGAACTGGGTTCAGGAGGAAGGGAAAGTGTAGAAAAAAAGAATATGTGAGGACATGCGTGGACTGTACAGTGGGGATGTAATTGGATAGGAAAGCTTTTGATGGTTATGTGAGTGTTTCCTTGTCTTGATAAGCTTACCTGAAGAGGTGAGTTTCAGGGAACGCTTAAAGGTTTGGAGTCTTATTGTGCATGTTAGTGCATTCCACAGAGTGGGTGCAGCCTGAAGAAAGTCCTGCAATAGTGATGGGAGCGAATAACGAGTGTGGATGAAAGACGTAACTCTTGTGAAGAGTGAAGAGGTTGGTTTAGGAAATATTTTGATATAAATG
This sequence comes from Pseudophryne corroboree, assembly GCF_028390025.1. Classification (NCBI taxonomy): domain Eukaryota; kingdom Metazoa; phylum Chordata; class Amphibia; order Anura; family Myobatrachidae; genus Pseudophryne; species Pseudophryne corroboree. The sequence continues at coordinate 467,577,119 of NC_086450.1, read as the reverse complement.
GAGATATACATTGGTGTAGTTTGGTTAATGGTCTTGTGTGTGAATGGAAGTATTTTATATTGAATACGGTAGAATACAGATAACCAATGGAGGGACTGACAGAGTGGATCTTCAGATGATGAACAACTAGCAAGTAAGATTAGTCTAGCAGCGGCATTCAGAATGGACTGTAGTGGTGAGAGTCTCTTTTTGGTAAGAGTAGCAAGAAGAATAATGAAATAATCAATGCAGGAGATAATGATATAATTGATTCAAGATTTTTCAGTGTCTTGTATACGGTATGGTCATATTTAGGATATTTTTTTTAGATACATGTACCATGATTTTAAAACACATTGAATGTGGGGAAAAAAGACAGTTCAGAGTCAAGGATGACACCTGGGCAGCGGGCTTGTGTTGTAGGATTGATTGTTGAATTCTCAACAGTGATAGAAATATCAGGTTGGTAACTAATATTGGCCAGTGGAAATATAATTTAGTCTCAGTTTTGGAAATATTAAGTTTGAAGTGGTGAGATGACATCCAAGATGAAATGGAAGAAAGACATTCAGTGACACAGACCACTACAGATGGTGTTATATCTGTGGAGGATATTTAGATTTGAGAATCATCTGCATACAAATGTTATTGAAATCCAAAAGAGCTGATTAGTTTACCAAGAGATGTGGTATAGATTAAGAACAGCGGAGGACCTAAGAATAAGTTTTGCGGTACTCCAACTAATAGAGGTAGCAAAGAGGAGGTATATTCAGAGAAGCAAACACTGAAGAAGTCATTAGATAGTTAGGATAGGAACCAATAAAGGGCTGTGTCTTGAAGACTTAGGGATTGTAGTTTTACTGTAGTAAGAGAAGAAAATTGTTAATAGTGTCAAATGCAGCAGAGAGATCTAGAAGAATAAGAAGTGACTAATGGGCTTTAGATTTCGCTGTGACCAGATTATTCACTACTTTAACTTTAGTCAGTGCTGTATCTGTGGAGTGTTGGGAATGAAAACCTGACTGAAGTGGGTCCAATAAATTGTGTGAGTTAAGAAAGTCTGTGAGACAAGTATAGGCAAATCCCTCAAGTAGCTTGGAGAGGAAAGGGAACTGAGAGGTGGGACAGTAGTTGTAGAGAGAATTAGTGTCAGAATTCAGTTTTTTTCAGAATGGGAGTAGGAAAGATACCAGTAGAGAAAGAGAGAGGTTACAGATTTTAGCTAAGGTTTGGATGAACACAGGAGACAGATTTACTTTTCTGTGAGGGTATAGGATCGAGAGTAGAGGTAGTAGAGTAGCATGATGAGAAGAGTGTTGATATTTCATATTTATTTGTGGGATCAAATGAAGAGAAGGTGTCAGAGGGTTCAGGTAGGGAATTGAGCAGATCACTGGCTGGGAAAGAGCATACCAATTAACCTTATACTGTATCTAAACAATCCTATCCTTGAAGGAGGATGCAAGATCTTGCACCTTGATTGTGGCTGGTGTGTTCTGTGAGGGAGGGTTCAGAAGTGATTTAAATGTATTAAAATGTTGTTTGGGGTTGGAGGCATGAGTAGTGATGAGAGTTTGGAAATATGTTTGTTTGGCATTGTCGAGGACATTACGTCAAGAGTGGTAGGTAATCTAATATATGAGGAGGTCACATAAAATAAGAGATTTATGCTACTGCTGTTCAACTTTACATGAGAGTATTTGTAGCTGTCTTGTTAATTTAGAGTGCCATGGTTGACATGTAGACATACATGTAGTGTGAAACTACTACTTCATCAATTGCTATTTCTAAAGACTGGTTCAGGTGTAATACAGCTGTCTAAGGAGAAGTGAATGTAGATATACAGTAGGTGAAAGCAGTAGTTGCATTGAGGTGGAAAGTTTTTGAAAATTAACTCCATCAATATTTCTGTGGATTTGAGGAGGATTGGAGGTCTTCCATGACACTGATTTTGAATAATGAAGTAGAGCATGCAGGTGATAAGGTTGTGATCTGAGAGAGGTATAGGAGTGTTTGTGAATTCAGGAGGCATAAGCAGCATATTTAAGACTATAAATAGCAATATTGAAATCCCCCATGATGATGGTAGAGATGTCAGAGGATAGGAAGTGAGGGAGACAGGCAGAAACAGTTTCCAAAAATTGTTTGGGTTGCCAAGGTGTGCGATAGATAGCCACAACATGCAGAGAGAAATGAGTGTACATCATGATTTAATGTACTTCAATTGATGTAAAAGTGAGTGATGGAACTTGGTGTAGAACTGTGAATGCAAAATATTGGTAAAGTAATATTACATCCCCACCTTCTAAACTGTTACCAGGCCTCGAGGTGTGTGTGAAGTGGAGCCCACCATATGACAATGCTACAGGGGAGGCAGTGTCTGGTTGTGTGAGCCATGTTTCTGTTATAGCCAGCAGATTGAAGTTGCTAGATATGAAGAGGTCATGAATGGATGTTAACTTGTTACATTTAGAGCGTGCATTCCATAAGTCACATTTTAGTGACTTGGAGGGTTATGGGAGACATGTGAGGATTATGAGGTTGGATGGATTTCTATATTGTTGCAAATGAAGTGAATGTGAGTGGGGCTAGTGTTTGGGTTGCAGGTTTGGTGAAATGTCACTGTTAGGGTCTCCTGCCCTGTGCTGCCACGTCGTCATGGCAACCGGGAGACAAGTGCTAGCGGAGTAAGGTGTTCAGGTATTCAGTTTAGTGGCAGTAAGCTGAACCTGTGCACTGCAAGTGAGGATTAGGATTGTGGAGACTCTCCTTGTGTCTATCATTCCATCTCTGACCAAGGAGTTTACTGCCACACCCGTTGGTAACCCTTTAGGGTTATGCTGTTGCCCTTAGCAACAGCATTTCGGGTTATCTACGTATTAAAACACAACATCTTGCTTTTTCCATCTGAGCATTACTAATACTAGGGAGACACCCAGTTTCTTAGCCTCTGGGCTTCTCTGTTCACTTTGTGTTTATTTTGTTACCCTATCACCTTCTGTGTACGTAATGTCATATTCCCCAGTCTGTCTGTGAGTTAATTTGTTTTGCATCCCTATCCGTTCAGACACCAGTACATTCCTGCAGGCACTGGTGTGCATAACAGTTCAAACACCAGTACATTCCTGCAGGCACTGGTGTGCATAACAGTTCAGACACCAGTACATTCCTGCAGGCACTGGTGTGCATAACAGTCACCAGCTATGAGGAGGAGAAATAGAGAGAGATAGAGAGAGATAAATGTACGTGTAGGGTTTGTGAATGTTTGTTTTAAGTAAAAAGCTCATGAGTGTTAATAAGAGGTGAGTGGATAATTGAGGCGGCACTGTGTATAGAGGGGTGAGTTGCAGGGAGATTGAAATATGTAACTTCTTTTGAGAAATTACCATGGAGTGCAATTAATAAAATCGATTTGTGGTACATGGTTCTTTTGAAGAATAAAATAGAAGTTATTTAGGTTTAGAGCATAATGAAGTTGCAATGTTAAAGTTAAACATTCATATACCTGTTTAGTTGTGTTGTTCATCTGTTCATTTTCAAACAATTAATATTATGAACAATTGTGTATGTGAACACATTGATGACCATCGATTGCATCTAAAGGAATAGTCTAATTAATACAGGCTACCAATGAGGCATATGTTCAGCGGTTGAAAGTTGATAAAGTACACTGTATATGACTATGCAAACACCAGGTCATTATGCCTTCATTAACTATACATGACTAAGCAAAATTGCAAACACAGGTATTTACAGTAGCAAGCAAATCATGATATAACAACTGTTTTTCGTTTGTAAAATGTAGTTGCATTGTGTTCGCAGACAGTGTGAGAATCATAGATTGAAATAAATGTACATACCTTTAAATGTGCAGATAAGTTTGCATGAGGATACAAGGCAGTTGATTGTCTGATAGTTCCTTTGTTGAAAAGATCATTGATGTTTTGTCTGTTTTCACTGTGTTTAAGTTCTAGCTAAGTCTTTTCATATTATTTCATAATCCTTATAATAAAACCCTTTAAATTAAAAGAAGCAACCCCTGGACAGCCAAAAATAGAAGATCAGCCTGTCAGCTCTCCTTAAGAATTGAAACTATCCATGTGTGTTCAATAATTCCAATCAAGGCCTAAAACCCCACTCCCATCTACAGAGGATGCAATAAAACTCCACTATGTGGACCTTGGAGGAAGAATAAACACATGCTTAGAGCAGCATAGTTTTAGGGTCAGAACATATTTATTTCATGTTGAATTCACTTTGTGGGGAAGATGTAATAAGCCTTGGAAAGAGTAAAGCGGAGAGAGGTAAAGTACCAGCCAGGCAGCTCCTGTCCATTTTCAAACACAGCATGTTATATGGCAGTTAGGATATGATTGGCTGGAACTTTATCTCTCTTCAATTTATCTTTCTCCAAGGCTTAGTACAGTACATATACCCCTGTATTATTATTATTATTATTATTATTATTATTATTATCATATTCATATTTTTTGTCTTTATACTTTATACCTTGGAGGAGGAGGAGTTGTTATGAAGAAGAACACAGGCATGCAGGAAGCACAGTTAATTATTAAGGACATATTAAAAAAAAAATCCCTGAAAATGCAAACACAAGTTTAGTAAATACTACTTTTATTTACAGAGAAACCTGAGTAATACATGGAGAACCAGACTTACATTACAGAATTCTACTTGGTGTCATTTTCCACAAAATCTTCTTATAAATCTCTAACTACCAGTGTGTTTTTCTTCCTGTATTTATTTGGAGTTATAACCAATTCTATTATAATAACAGTGATATATATTGATGCTCAGTTAAACACCCCTATGTATGTATTTCTCTGTAACCTGGCTTTAGTAGATATATGTTATACAACCACTACTGTCCCTAACCTGCTGTACATGTTAATATCTGGTGATAATTCTGTATCCTTAATGCAATGTATCATCCAGATGTACTTTTATCTTTTAGTTGGACTTACAGAGAATCTTCTGATTTTCATTATGGCATATGACCGATATGTTGCTATATGTAATCCGTTACACTATCACAATATCTTAACTCGGAAAAACTGTCTCTTATTGGCATCTGGCATTTGGATATCAGGAAGCATAAATTCCTTTGTGTTTGTTATCCCAGTGTCACACATGTCCTTCTGTCAGTCACATATCATACACCAGTTTTTTTGTGATGCTAAAGCTCTGTTTAATATCTCCTGTTCTGGTAGCAATAATTATTCTATTACAATGTATATAGAAATGTTGGTATTTGGGTTTTTCCCAGTTATGTTCAATTTGACATCATATACAAAAATTATCATGGTCATCTTGCAGATAAAGTCTAAGGATGGCAGAAAGAAAGCCTTCTCCACCTGCTCATCCCACCTCGCCATTCTCATTATGTACTATACGACAGGTGCATCTGTGTACATGATACCAAAATCACAATACTTCAATGTCATTGAACAGGTTTTTACTATACTGTACTCTGTCGTTACACCCATAATTAACCCATTGATCTACAGTCTAAGAAATGGAGATGTGAAAAGTGCTCTGATGAGAATACTGAGGGTAAAACAGTGTTCAAAAGTAATTGAGAATCAACAAAATGGTTAAATAAAACAAGGTGTTTGATAACTCAATTTTGGTATATTTTTTAATGACTAAAATAGATAACAATATTCTTTGACTTTGTTTATATTGATGTTTATATATCTGAAGCTTCTATCAATCTCACGTTCAGCCTGATTTATTGCTGAAAAGTACCAGTATTTTTATTTTGCTGCATCTTCACATCTTGACATATTTTTATAAGATTATTTCATGGTGAATATTACTTAGTGTTATTTACGTAATTGATAGATATGGTGAATCCCCAATATGTTATTGCTTAGAATTAAATAATACCAGAGATGTGTGTGAACCTGTGTTTTATTGTTTTGCCAAAACCACCATTAGTGTTTTGGTTTTTAAATTTGGCAAAACTACCCTCAAGTGCTTTGGTTTGTATTAGGAATTTGGTTTTAGAAATTTTGAAACTTGATAAAAAAAAAATAGATAAAAATTGTGATCTTCATCTATTTTTGTTCCTACAATATTATTAACAACAATAACATTTATTTCCAGTAATTTCTAATCAATTCCTATCACCTCACAGCTCACAATATTGTTCAGCAATATTGGCCAAAGGCTGCAGCGAGCTGTCTGTCAGAGCAGCGGCACAAAACAAAACATTTTTTAAAAGAATGTAGCACATCTGTGGAATGTTGTGGTACAACAGTGGCAGACAGGATGGCAGTTTAATAAACTATACAATCCTATACAATGTTTTCATTAATTAAGAACTAGATCAAAAGCCCAAGGGCAAAAAAGGGAAATGGAGGTGGAGCATGTAGTGGAAGGCAGGTAAAGGATTGATTGCTTGATTGATTAATTGATTCTGACAGCCACATTCTGATTATTTCTTACTGATTTGTTTGGGACCCCACATTGGCTACATCATTGTCATTTGCTTAAGCCAATCTACCAATGGACTTGAGGTGGCTAACAGTGTTGTTATTTATAATCACATTTGGAATATGTTAGACTATTAGACTGATCATCATCCTCATCATCCTCATCATCCCCCTCCTTACTGTTGTTGTTATCATCATCATCATCACCACCACAAAGTATTAGCTCATCCCCTCTGGAATGCACCATTACAGAAGAAGTTTCTGATTGTTGTAAAATGCGAGACAGGTCTTCCTCATAGAATTTTAAATTCTTTTCAATGAACATAAATGTATCTACACAGCCTTTTATGCTGATCACTCACAAAGTTTCTGGCTGTGCTAATAACTCTTTCTGAATACACACTGGACGATGGCCCGTTTAAGTACCCCAAAGCTTATTGTACAAAGGGCACCAACTTGCCTTGTATTTCTTCCTAGAAATTAAAGGGACTGTGTGACATGCTTATTTGTACATTGTCATTAAAATAATTCTTGACCATCCTATTGATGCTGAGTATATCAGATTGTGTCACAGTAGAGGGGTCAACAGTTGGTATCCAGCTGATAGATCAACAGTGTATAGGTTGACGTGCATCAGGATAACAGGTGCAAAAGGTCTGCCGGTTCAAAAGGTTAGCAGGACAATGGTCAACACACATATAGTCGTCACATGTTTTTTAGGTTTATGCATGTTTTCCCAACAGATGCTTGACTTACTATCTACGTGGACTATGATTGTAAATAGTAGCCTATGACTTGCACAGTGAGCAACCTTGCCCAAAATGTGTTAAATGAAGGGAACTTCACGGTGGTATGCTTTCACTGATGGAATGTGACATATCAAATAGACAACTTGATGTCAACCTATTTACTGTCGACCTAAACACTGTGGATCTTCTATACCACAACACAATAATTGTGGGTAATTCTTTGAAGCCTGACTAGATGTTATAATATTTGTTCACTCTGGTGTGCTGACTTGACTCATCATTATCTCCAGTGGGTCTCTTGGAAAAGGTCAGTTTTTCCCTAGTAGCAGCAGTTGCCGTAGGATATGCTAAGCAGCAGACATTGTCATTTCATGTGCTACTCAAGCTGATAACTTGCTCACAAGGAGCTCTTTGTATCTCTTAAGATCTGAGTAATTTGGAAAGACCCTCACGGAGGGTGTCTGACATCAGCTCCATCCCCATTCAGCCTCTTCTGAATGCACTGGAGGAGTAAGTCCTGGGCTGTGCAAAGATCATTGCTCCACCTTAGTGAGGCGCTGATCATGATTGTCAAAATGAGTGTGGAATCCAAAGAATCTTTTAGCAGTGCTATTTTCTATTCTAGTAATGAGGACAGAATATTAGTAAATTCCTGTGTCATTAAACATTTGGCAGCATCCGCTGTAGATACATCCAAGAGCAATCCCTGCGGGCTAACTCCTGACCCAGATGCAGGGGAGGAAGGATTGTCAGCTGGTGTAGTGACTTGTCCCTTCCCAGCTTGGCTGCCTCTGGGACCCCTGTAGGCTTAGCCACAAATGTATCCATAGTGATGGCAGAGTAAGTAAATAATGTAGGAACAATGTCTAGTTGCAGAAATATTTGCAGGAAAAAACATAAAACAGGCTATTGCACTCAGAGAAAAATACAGCAGAGTAGCAAAGGGTAAAGGGGAAGTTGTAAGCTCCTCTCTGGTATATGTAGGTGCAGTAGAAAGGAGGATTTGCTAGCCAGTCTTATATGTCTATCAGAGAAGAGGGTGCAGAGAAAGATGTTACTGCACAAACTTTGTTGTCACTGTACAAGCTCAGAGGCAGATGAAAGGCACAGGAACCACCAGGAGGAAAGGTGTTCAACTAAGAGATTGCAGGTTGTTTTACAAATGGTTTTTGCAGTAGTTCCTCAGCATAGACCACACAGTCTGGCATGTAGGAAGAGGCAGGGGAAACTTGAAGCCTCAACGCCGCCACTCAGGAGCCACTAAGGACCCTCTCAGTCAACTGCACTAGCATTAATCGCGGGGATCTATACTTTGTGGGACACCAAACCACTTTCAGGATGGCAGTTGCTGTAGTGCCCTAACTGACAATGCTGGATTCCAGTGTCCTGAAGAGTCACGTGGGGTAGAAGAGCCTCTTCACCACTACATCAGGGCTCTCACAGCTTCCAAGAAGATATGCACCAGCCTCCAATACAGAATATCTGCTGCAGATGGATTTCCAGCTGGATGATATCGTGGAACTCTGTGGGCTAGTGGCCATATCATAAGGAGTGGCCATATCATAAGGAGTCATATATAATAGAAGTTATATACAATATTTGTTAAATTAAATTAGAAAAGATTGCAGTTTAAAAAAAAAACAGGAAAAAATGCTTTGTATAAAATTATTATCAAAACAGTCAGGAAAACACTAAAAAGATGGCTTTTTGGGGTGCAGCTCAGATACAGTGAATACTTTTTGGACAGATAATCTAACCACCACTGGTCTCTGCCACAGCTCACACACAAGTGACAAACAATACTGGAGGATAATGGGGGTGATTCCGAGTTGATCGCAGCCAGCAACTTTTTGCTACTGGTGCGATCAACTAATCCCCGCCTATGGGGGAGTGTATTTTAGTTTAGCAGGGCTGCGATCGCTTGTGCAGCCCTGCTAAGCAAAAAACGTTTTCAGCAACCTAGGAGTAAGGCTGGAGCTACTTACCCTGTGCGACAGATCCAGCGACGTTCCTCTCGGCTTTGATGTCAGACATCCGCCCTCCGTTTGCCTGAACACACCTGCGTTCGGATGACCACTCCCCGAATACGGCATCCAGTGGTGAGTATCCACCCCGGAATGCCTCTCCGCTATCAATCTTCATGCGATTGGTGCTGCGTTTTCTTTTTTTGCTGTGCACGTCGTAGCACGATGCACGTGCGCAATGCATACACCGCACGTGTGCAGTTTTGACCCATTCGCGCTGCAGCGGAAAACCGCTGTGTATGAACGGGTCAGAATGACCTCTAATATCCTTTAGAAAAAATAAGAAAAATGCAGTTTAACTTTAACAAAAAACCAGAGCCTTTTATTTTTTTAATATGTTTTTACAGCTCCACACACAGCTGGTATGCGTTTGCACTGCAGTATTTATATGTGCAGTGTGTATGACAAACACACATACTGTACATACACTGACAATGATGTCTGCAGCCATTCACCCTCCCCAGTCACCAACACTTACTCTACTACTATTATTATTATTATTATTATTATTATTATTATAAAAATAAAATTGTAAAGCTAAACTACCTCCTGCCCTGGGTAATAATTGAACCCTAATGGTATAGGCAAATGTGGCAGGGTGGTGAGGAGTTTTGAGTTGGCCGGAAAGCCTCCTCTGCTTGGCAAGTGGCTCAAATTATAACAACACTAGCAATGATATATAATACGATTACTAGAGCTACTGACACATGCAGTTTAAGGGACAGAGCAGAGCTGCTGTACATGCCCAATGGTAACAGCTTCTTCTACTAAGTTTGTTGTGTGAGTGGATCTAAGTCTTCAATCATTGTACTAGACCAGAGAGTAGTTAACACGAAGAAGGGACAGGAGCCTTACCATGAGGTGGGAGAATGTGTGCTTAGAAAGTACAGTAGTGGTAATGTTATTTTTGTGTGTTTATTTATTTATTATATTATGTTTAACCTTTTCCTGTTTATATTAAATATGTTTGATACAGTCAATACTAGTGATGAGCGGGTTCGGTTCCTCGGAAACCGAACCCCCCCGAACTTCACCCATTTTACACGGGTCCGAGGCATACTCGGATTTTCCCGTATGGCTCAGTTAACCCGAGCGCTCCCGAACGTCATCATACCGCTGTCGGATTCTCACGAGATTCGGATTCTATATAAGCAGCCGCGTGTCGCCGCCATTTTCACTCGTGCATTGGAAATGTTAGGGAGAGGACGTGGCTGGCGTCCTCTCCGTTTATTAATGTTGATGCAAATATTTGTGCTTATTGCTTAATTGTGGAGACTGGGGAGCAGCTGTATTATGTAGGAGGAGTACAGTGCAGAGTTTTGCTGACAGTGACCACCAGTATATATAGCAGTACGGTACAGAAGGCCACTGCTCTACCTACTTGTGTGTCGTCAGGTATACTATCCATCTAGATTCTATACCTGTGGTGCATTTTAGTTTTGCAGTTTGCTGACAGTGACCACCAGTATATATAGCAGTACGGTACGGAAGGCCACTGCTCTACCTATGTCTGTGTCATCAAGTATACTATCCATCCATACCTGTCGTGCATTTCAGTTGTGCGCAGTATATATAGTAGTAGGCCATTGCTATTGATACTGGCATATAATTCCACACATTAAAAAATGGAGAACAAAAATGTGGAGGTTAAAATAGGGAAAGATCAAGATCCACTTCCACCTCGTGCTGAAGCTGCTGCTACTAGTCATGGCCGAGACGATGAAATGCCATCAACGTCGTCTGCCAAGGCCGATGCCCAATGTCATAGTAGAGAGCATGTAAAATCCCAAAAACAAAATTTCAGTTAAATGACCCAAAAATCAAAATTAAAAGCGTCTGATGAGAAGCGTAAACTTGCCAAAATGCCATTTACGACACGGAGTGGCAAGGAACGGCTGAGGCCTTGGCCTATGTTCATGGCTAGTGGTTCAGATTCATATGAGGATGGAAGCACTCATCCTCTCGCTAGAAAACTGCAGTGCCACTCCTAGATGGGCCAGGTGTTTGTGTCGGCCACTTGGGTCGCTTAGCTTAGTCTCACAGCTACCTGATTGCACCTCTTTTTTTCTTTGCATCATGTGCTGTTTGGGGACTAATTTTTAAATCAGCCATCCTGTCTGACACTGCAGTGCCACTCCTGGATGGGCCAGGTGTTTGTGTCGGCCACTTTGGTCGCTTAGCTTAGTCACACAGCGACTTTGGTGCACCTCTTTTTTTCTTTGCATCATGTGCTGTTTGGGGACTATTCTTTGAAGTGCCATCCTGTCTGACACTGCAGTGCCAGTCCTAGATGGGCCAGGTGTTTGTGTCGGCCACTTGTGTCGCTTAGCTTAGTCACACAGCGACCTTGGTGCGCCTCTTTCTTTCTTTGCATCATGTGCTGTTTGGGGACAATTTTTTTTAAATGCCATCCTGTCTGACACTGCAGTGCTACTACTAGATGGGCCAGGTGTTTGTGTCGGCCACTTGTGTCGATTAGCTTAGTCACACAGCGACCTTGGTGCGCCTCTTTTTTTCTTTGCATCATTTGCTGTTTGGGGACAATTTTTTTGAAGTGCCATCCTTTCTGACACTGCAGTGCCACTCCTAGGTGGAATAATAAATAGTATTCACCAGCGCTAGGTTTTAAAATTAAGATAATAATACTAATTAATTTAAAAATAATAATAATAATAATCTTAATAATGATAATAATAATTTCAGGACGGTAGGTTATGTTGAAAAAAGTATACAATCAATTTAATAAAAATAATAACATAAAATCACAGATGCCTATAAAGCATAATAGGGAATTTGAATCATAATGTAAAATGGCACATCCACATATTGCCTCAACAGATGTTTAATTCATACCCCGGCTAGGACTTCCACTGGAATTATGTCCATGAGCTTGTTATTGGAGAGTTGATGGATAAGATGGAGTGAAGAAAGTCCCTTTTAAGCATGTGAATGCAAGCGTTTTGAGCAGACAGGGAAATCTCCAATTTTCTCCACAGATGGAACTGTCCAGGGAAATGCTGTCCAATTAGTGCCGTATGGGTAATGATGACAAATGTCCAGCAGTGTTGAGGATGAATTTTACGGATGTGTCCTGCAGTCTCTAACTCGACGCGTTTCGCTGGTGTTAACACCCAGCTTCCTCAGGAGTGAATGTTAGAGAGCTGTCCTAGGGCTCCTTATAAACCCTGTGCAATTTGATATAATTACAGACACCTGAAAGGCAATTTATTCAACAAAAACCTAACCGTCCAAAAATATGAAAGTAATACACAATTTATATTGCAATTGGTCCCACATGTACATTGATTAAATTTTATCCAAAAACGAGTACTAGAAAGTATATAAAAGTACCTTTTTACTTTACAGTATAGACATCCTCAAGTCCGATCATGTGACTACATTTGTCACATGATCTGTTTATTGTGTGTGGTTGGTCACTGTTCGTCAGATGACTAGTCTGACTCAAAAGACGTCACTAATCTCTGTTTGTGCGCATGCGCCAGGCACGCGCACCCCCGCACTCACCGTGTACGTCCACCAGCCCCCACCATGTCGCGCGGCGCGCGACACCGAAGCACGTGATACGTCACGTGACCGGAGCCCGAGCGTAGCACCATGGCAACGGGCCGCACGGAACGAAGTGAGCACGGACCAACACGGCCTGCGCATGCGCACAAACCCGACCAAATCACAATCTTATTTAGTAGATAAATGGGGCCGAAAATAGACGCTGTGATAATAGATCTGCCATGCTAAGATATAGTTCTGTAGCAATCGATGTAACTTAGAGTACAAGTTTTCAGTGTAATTATAATAGTCAATAATCTTAAAGAGATATGATAAAATTTATAGATCATTCAATGGTAAAGTGACATAATAATATTTATCAGTTATTGATACAATATACTGATCGCTGAAATAGTAGTCAAATTCCCATTGTAGCAAGTTACACAGGAGAATCCCACGGTAAAATACATCTGGGAATAGTATCAAATAATCTTTCTAAGGTAGAAAACATAAGGTCTATCATGATATATAGGAATTATCATTTAGATAATGTACAATACACAAGGAGAGGAACGGAAAAATAAAAAATAATAATAAATTAAATAATAAATAATACATATAAAATATAAATCATTAAGTAATAATAATAATTAATAATACAAATTAAATAAAGATGGAGATAACAGTAAAAAATTGAAATAAAAATATACATGAAATGAAAAGGGGGGGGGGGACAGTAATGTAATTATATTACAGAATTGAGTTCTATTGTCTCATTAAGTCCATCCGGGTGTAAAGAATTACACTTCAGCATCCAATAAACCTCCCAATTGCATAATTTTCTAAAACGATCCCCCCCTCTAGCTGTAGGTGCGATATATTCTAGACAAACAATAAAAAGACTGCTGGGGTTATTGGAATGCACGTCATTGAAATGTCGAGAGACACTATGTGTGGTGCAGTTTTTCAAGATATTACGACGGTGTTCCATAAACCTTGTGTGAAGTGGTCTCGTGGTTCTTCCTACATAACATAGGTTACACCCACATTTAAGAAGATAAATTACAAATTTTGAGTCACAATTTGTAAAGGATGGTAGTGTATATTCTTCATTATTAGATGGTAATTGTACGGATGTTATTTTTCTTGGCATATAGGAACACATAGTACATCTTGTTTTGCCACATCTATAAAAACCAGGTGGTCTTTGTATAAGCCAACTTGGATTGGCGATTTTATTACTTATTTTATTCGTTCTTAGATGGCTCGGTGCCAAAATGGTTTTTAGTGTTTTGTTTTTCTTATAAATCACTCGTGCATTACTTGGTAATAATTTTCCGAGAATATTATCCTGTCTAAGAACTTTATAGTTACGGGTAATGATGGCTTTAATTTGTCCCGAGCACCTATTGTATTTGCTAATAAAAGCACACTGTCTGTCCTCTATTTTGTTTTGTTTTAAAGGGTCTTGAACAGATTTACGACCCTTCTGCTTAATCAGAAGGTCATTTCTGTCCATGCTAGAGACTTCTTTTAGAGCTTGTACTAAAATGGTTTCAGGGTATTCCCTTGTTCTAAATGATTCAATCATCATGTTGGCTTGTGTATAGAAAGTTTCTATTTCTGTGCAATTACGTCTCAACCTCATTAATTGGCCCTTTGGAATATTCAGTTTCCAGGGAGCATAATGTGCATAATGGAAACGGAATATTCCAAAGGGCCAATTAATGAGGTTGAGACGTAATTGCACAGAAATAGAAACTTTCTATACACAAGCCAACATGATGATTGAATCATTTAGAACAAGGGAATACCCTGAAACCATTTTAGTACAAGCTCTAAAAGAAGTCTCTAGCATGGACAGAAATGACCTTCTGATTAAGCAGAAGGGTCGAAAATCTGTTCAAGACCCTTTAAAACAAAACAAAATAGAGGACAGACAGTGTGCTTTTATTAGCAAATACAATAGGTGCTCGGGACAAATTAAAGCCATCATTACCCGTAACTATAAAGTTCTTAGACAGGATAATATTCTCGGAAAATTATTACCAAGTAATGCACGAGTGATTTATAAGAAAAACAAAACACTAAAAACCATTTTGGCACCGAGCCATCTAAGAACGAATAAAATAAGTAATAAAATCGCCAATCCAAGTTGGCTTATACAAAGACCACCTGGTTTTTATAGATGTGGCAAAACAAGATGTACTATGTGTTCCTATATGCCAAGAAAAATAACATCCGTACAATTGCCATCTGATAATGAAGAATATACACTACCATCCTTTACAAATTGTGACTCAAAATTTGTAATTTATCTTCTTAAATGTGGGTGTAACCTATGTTATGTAGGAAGAACCACGAGACCACTTCACACAAGGTTTATGGAACACCGTCGTAATATCTTGAAAAACTGCACCACACATAGTGTCTCTCGACATTTCAATGACGTGCATTCCAATAACCCCAGCAGTCTTTCCATTGTATGTCTAGAATATATCGCACCTACAGCTAGAGGGGGGGATCGTTTTAGAAAATTATGCAATAGGGAGGTTTATTGGATGCTGAAGTGTAATTCTTTACACCCGGATGGACTTAATGAGACAATAGAACTCAATTCTGTAATATAATTACATTACTGTCCCCCCCCCCCCTTTTTCATTTCATGTATATTTTTATTTCAATTTTTTATTGTTATTTCCATCTTTATTTAATTTGTATTATTAATTATTATTATTACTTAATGATTTATATTTTATATGTATTATTTATTATTTAATTTATTATTATTTTTTATTTTTCCGTTCCTCTCCTTGTGTATTGTACATTATCTAAATGATAATTCCTATATATCATGATAGACCTTATGTTTTCTACCTTAGAAAGATTATTTGATACTATTCCCAGATGTATTTTACCGTGGGATTCTCCTGTGTAACTTGCTACAATGGGAATTTGACTACTATTTCAGCGATCAGTATATTGTATCAATAACTGATAAATATTATTATGTCACTTTACCATTGAATGATCTATAAATTTTATCATATCTCTTTAAGATTATTGACTATTATAATTACACTGAAAACTTGTACTCTAAGTTACATCGATTGCTACAGAACTATATCTTAGCATGGCAGATCTATTATCACAGCGTCTATTTTCGGCCCCATTTATCTACTAAATAAGATTGTGATTTGGTCGGGTTTGTGCGCATGCGCAGGCCGTGTTGGTCCGTGCTCACTTCGTTCCGTGCGGCCCGTTGCCATGGTGCTACGCTCGGGCTCCGGTCACGTGACGTATCACGTGCTTCGGTGTCGCGCGCCGCGCGACATGGTGGGGGCTGGTGGACGTACACGGTGAGTGCGGGGGTGCGCGTGCCTGGCGCATGCGCACAAACAGAGATTAGTGACGTCTTTTGAGTCAGACTAGTCATCTGACGAACAGTGACCAACCACACACAATAAACAGATCATGTGACAAATGTAGTCACATGATCGGACTTGAGGATGTCTATACTGTAAAGTAAAAAGGTACTTTTATATACTTTCTAGTACTCGTTTTTGGATAAAATTTAATCAATGTACATGTGGGACCAATTGCAATATAAATTGTGTATTACTTTCATATTTTTGGACGGTTAGGTTTTTGTTGAATAAATTGCCTTTCAGGTGTCTGTAATTATATCAAATTGCACAGGGTTTATAAGGAGCCCTAGGACAGCTCTCTAACATTCACTCCTGAGGAAGCTGGGTGTCAACACCAGCGAAACGCGTCGAGTTAGAGACTGCAGGACACATCCGTAAAATTCATCCTCAACACTGCTGGACATTTGTCATCATTACCCATACGGCACTAATTGGACAGCATTTCCCTGGACAGTTCCATCTGTGGAGAAAATTGGAGGTTTCCCTGTCTGCTCAAAACGCTTGCATTCACATGCTTAAAAGGGACTTTCTTCACTCCATCTTATCCATCAACTCTCCAATAACAAGCTCATGGACATAATTCCAGTGGAAGTCCTAGCCGGGGTATGAATTAAACATCTGTTGAGGCAATATGTGGATGTGCCATTTTACATTATGATTCAAATTCCCTATTATGCTTTATAGGCATCTGTGATTTTATGTTATTATTTTTATTAAATTGATTGTATACTTTTTTCAACATAACCTACCGTCCTGAAATTATTATTATCATTATTAAGATTATTATTATTATTATTTTTAATTAATTAGTATTATTATCTTAATTTTAAAACCTAGCGCTGGTGAATACTATTTATTATTGCTTCTATATTTCTTTGGGGATTTACCACCCCCTACACCAGCAGCTTCTTGACAGCGCACTCTATCTCTTTGTCCACTCCTAGATGGGCCTGGTGTTTGTGTCGTCCACTTGTGTCGCTTAGCTTAGTCACACAGCGACCTTGGTGCGCCTCTTTTTTTCTTTGCATCATGTGCTGTTTGGGGACAATTTTTTTGAAGTGCCATCCTGTATGACACTGCAGTGCCACTCCTAGATGGGCCAGGTGTTTGTGTCGGCCACTTGTGTCGCTTAGCTTAGTCACACAGCGACCTCGGTGCATCTCTTTTTTTCTTTGCATCATGTGCTCTTTGGGGACAATTTTTTTGAAGTGCCATTCTGTCTGACACTGCAGTGCCATTCCTAGATGGGCCAGGTGTTTGTGTCGGCTACTTGTGTCGCTTAGCTTAGTCACACAGCGACCTTGGTGCGCCTCTTTTGTCCTTTGCATCATGTGCTGTATGGGGACTATTTTTTTGAAATGCCATCCTGTCTGACACTGCAGTGCTACTCCTAGATGGGCCAGGTGTTTGTGTCAGCCACTTGTGTCATTTAGCTTAGTCACACAGCGACCTTGGTGAGCCTCTTTTTTTCTTTGCATCATGTGCTGTTTGGGGACTATTCTTTGAAGTGCCATCCTGTCTGACTCTGCAGTGCCACTCCTAGATGGGCCAGGTGTTTGTGTCGGCCACTTGTGTCGCTTAGCTTAGTCACACAGTGACCTTGGTGCGCCTCTTTCTTTCTTTGCATCATGTGCTGTTTGGGGACAATCTTTTTGAAATGCCATCCTGTCTGACACTGCAATGCCACTCCTAGATGGGCCAGGTGTTTGTGTCAGCCACTTGTGTCGATTAGCTTAGTCACACAGCGACCTTGGTGCGCCTCTTTTTTCTTTGCATCATGTGCTGTTTGGGGACAAATTTTTTTAAAGTGCCATCCTTTCTGACACTAGATGGGCCAGGTGTTTGTGTCGGCCACTTGTGTCGCTTAGCTTAGTCACACAGCGACCTCGGTGCATCTCTTTTTTTCTTTGCATCATGTGCTCTTTGGGGACAATTTTTTTGAAGTGCCATCCTGTCTGACACTGCAGTGCCACTCCTAGATGGGCCAGGTGTTTGTGTCGGCAACTTGTGTCGCTTAGCTTAGTCACACAGCGACCTTGGTGAGCCTCTTTTTTTCTTTGCATCATGTGCTGTTTGGGGACAATTTTTTTGAAGTACCATCCTGTATGACACTGCAGTGCCACTCCTAGATGGGCCAGGTGTTTGTGTCGGCCACTTGTGTCGCTTAGCTTAGTCACACAGTGACCTTGGTGCGCCTCTTTCTTTCTTTGCATCATGTGCTGTTTGGGGACAATCTTTTTGAAATGCCATCCTGTCTGACACTGCAGTGCCACTCCTAGATGGGCCAGGTGTTTGTGTCAGCCACTTGTGTCGATTAGCTTAGTCACACAGCGACCTTGGTGCGCCTCTTTTTTCTTTGCATCATGTGCTGTATGGGGACTATTTTTTTGAAGTGCCATCCTGTCTGACACTGCAGTGCTACTCCTAGATGGGCCAGGTGTTTGTGTCAGCCACTTGTGTCGTTTAGCTTAGTCACACAGCGAACTTGGTGCACCTCTTTTTTTCTTTGCATCATGTGCTGTTTGGGGACTATTTTTTTGAAGTGCCATCCTGCCTGACACTGCAGTGCCACTCCTAAATGGGCCAGGTGTTTGTGTCGGCCCCTTGTGTCGCTTAGCTTAGCCATCCAGCGACCTCGGTGCAAATTTTATGACTAAAAATAATATTGTGAGGTGTTCAGAATAGACTGAAAATGAGTGGAAGTTATGATTATTGAGGTTAATAATACTATGGGATCAAAATGACCCCCAAATTCTATGATTTAAGCTGTTTTTGAGGGGTTTTTGTAAAAAAAACACTCGAATCCAAAACACACCCGAATCCGACAAAAAAATTTAAGGGAGGTTTTGCCAAAACGCGTCCGAATCCAAAACACGGCCGCGGAACCGAATCCAAAACCAAAACACAAAACCCGAAAAATTTCCGGTGCACATCACTAGACCATCTATAGCATTAATTATTAATACTGTATTCTGTACATTATCCAGTGTATAAAAAGTCCAATGTTTACATTAATATCCTGGGTCACAACTAGGTTCTTCTACTGCTTCCCCAGACTCCCGTACTTCTTCTAATGTTCCGCAGAGCAAGAGATTGTTGATTGCATTTGGAAACCCCCCTCTAGAAATCCTATACTGTATTTGCCACTGTACCCTGATAGTGTGCTAAATGGCCTTTTTTTTTCACAATGCTCCAGCCTTGTCCTACACCCTATCCCTCCACTCTCACATGAATGTCACATGATCACATGGGATTGACTTTACATGGAATCCCAAATGTGAGATCTGCCTCCAAGTATCTCCAATACAAGCAAGATCTTACTCTGGGAAAATTATATTTTATTTCATGATATACTGCCACTGTTTCTCCTCAGTTCATTTCTACTTGTTAAAATAATCTACATGCTCAGGGCCGGCTTTAGGCAAGTTCGACAGGAGCGGTCGAATGGGGTGCTAGGTTTTTAAGGGCACGTGACCATTTTTCAATGTGGAGTCTGCAATCAGCTATTCAGTGCTCACAGGCCGACAGTTGAGAGTCCTGATTGGCTGCAGGACAACGAGCTGGGGGCATTATCTGTATCTGGCACTATACTGGGGGCATTATGTGCATCCGGCACTATACTGGGGCAGTATGTGTAACTGGCACTATACTGTGGACATTATGTATATCTGGCACTACTCTGGGCATTATGTGTAAGGGGCTTTACTGGGACAGTATGTGTAAGCAGCTATTATTCTGGGCATTATGTGTAAGGAGCACTTCTGTGTAAGGCTGCTAATTTTGTGTGTCTGTTTGTGTAGAGGGTAATGTGATATATTTCTAGTCTGATAACATAATATAAAATTGCAAGGTTATGCCCACTTTCTCAGGAGTGCTAGGCCATGCCCACTTTCTACTTTGGTGTTTCAAAAATTCTCGCTCAGGGTTCTATTAGGCCTGGAGCCAGCCCTGTACATGTTGGCATGGTTTATGGGCATATCTTCATCCCTTGTCCAGGATAATCCTCTGATATTACTGTGTAATCCAAGATAGAGCCATGATGATGCAAACTTCACATTGTGCAGCTTTGTGAGTGGGAATCGTGCCCTAGCTTTCCCCACTGACAATAAACTGTACCCCAGATGGAACCCCTGCAGACATGTCTGGGTTCCACAACTGAACTACATCTCTGGCTTTCTGTGGCCGCTTCTAATGAAGAACCCAAAGGGTTTAATTGCATTTAGCAGTGTGGCAACTAACACTGACCAGCTAATGTTGGGAATGACCATCCAAGACTGACTTAAGGATGCTCGGTTTCCAGGACTCTGGTTTTTGAGCACCATCTGGTATGATGAGTATGAGACATCCTGTTGCACAAAATTACCGACATGTTACATGCTTATTCTGCTGTATAATTTGTGAGTGCAGTCTATAATGAACTTTTTAACCTTATCACTGTGTTTTCGTTTGTTTTTTATTTTTTAAACCATGCACAATTGAAACACGATTATTTATACTGGTTGCAAAGAATGAATAGAGAGTGATTAACCAATACCATCTGAAATCTGCACCCAGACATGAGCGATACCTTTATTTCTATTACTTGAGGACAATCACATATATTGGGACATTGGACTAAGAAACTCCTTTATTTGAGGGTGATAATCCTCTTGCTCTTTTTGTATAAGGAAATGTGCTAAAAGGTGTTTGTGCACTTATTGCTCTATATTTCTTTGCCATATATTTCTGTGGCAGCGCCAACAGTAACTATACTGGCAATGTAAGAACATTCCCCCCTTTCCCCTACCATCTAATCCCCTCTCCCTACAGTCTAACCCTAACCTTCCCTCCCTGCAGCCTAAACCTAACCCCCCAGTCCTAACCCACTCACAATACTTACAGTCGGGATGCAGGCTGTCGGAATTTCCGTATTTGGTCTCCTGACCCTGACGGGATACCGGTGTCAGCATTCTGATGGCTGTCTGTATTTCGGCATCAGCATTCTGGATGCTGGGATCCCGACAGACGGTATCTTAACCGCATCCCATTGTAAAATGTAATATACTTACCATCAGATTTCTTGTAGACACTGCGAACTCTACCTGGAGCCCAATCTTGCACATGTCTGAAAGTAATGCAATAGTCTTATTCTGGCATTTATATATGTGGGTCTCCCCAGTGTTAGGGACTGCTAGGGCCTCAGACTCTTGAATAAGGTATTTCCCCTCTCGTTAATTAAAATGCATTATGTTAATCTCTGGCATAGTAGTGCCCCAGTAAGGAGGTCGCCCGTGTTAGCTGTCAATCATGTAATGGTTTTAGAGCATAAACAAGTTGCAGTGTTTGCAGGTCAGGAGTGGCATACTGCAGGTTCCACGCATGCATTTGTATACAATATACGCAGCATATGGTTAGGCTGTGTGGCAGTATCACTGAACATGTCAGCAGTGTAGAGACAAACAGTCTTGAATTCCAAGTCATATGGTTTTTTACGACAATCCATTGATCTAGGAATCCACATTAAGCTAACTCTGTGTCAGCAGCACACTTTGGTCTGTAGTATCAGATATATTGGAGCTCTCTTCAATGTACTGTCTCCTCTCTTCTCTGCTGCTGTTCTGCCACTATGTAATTACATTACAATAGCTACATCATCAATTATCTGTCTCCTTTACTGTACTTCTCTTTATTCCTGTTTATTGTTTCTGTACTATATTTTGCTAAGAATCTGTTAAGCACCTTGAGTCTTATTGGATAAAGTGTGCTCTACAAATATTATTATTATTATTATTATTCCTGAAGCCTCAAAATCTGTGTCATTGTTTAAACTCTTGCCATCTCCAACTACCATTGGCTCACCTCCATTCCTCAACTCCTCTCTATACATATATCTTTTAAAATCTAAAATGTACAATGCAGTCTTATTGGCTTCTTTCATTTATAATACACAAGACTCGCTGCATAGGACAGGAGTATTTTTGAGATAGTATGCTGAATTGATAACTGCGGTGATTGTTCTGGAAAAAGTGCCTGCCCTTGTCATCTACACTGCCAGTTGGCCATTCTCCGAGGCCTGACCTCATGGATATCAACCTGGCACAACTGGAAAGTACATGGCAAAGTCATCTGGAGAGGAATTAAGCTGTGGAATTAAATGGGGTGTGCCACATGTCTGGGAGGTGTGAACTCACGTATCGTCCTTACCGTAAAAAAGCCTTTACGCCGTATTGTGCGGAATCTCCTCTCCTCTAACCTGAGCGAGTGTCCACGAGTTCTCTGTGTTGATCTAACCAAAAACAGGTCCTGCGCAAGATCTGTATAATGTCCCCTTATATATTTGTAAATGTTGATCATGTCCCCTCTTAATATCCTCTTTTCCAGTGTAAATATGCCTAGTCTTGCAAGCCTTTCCTCGTATTCCAGCGTCTCCCTACCCTTAATTAGTTTGGTCGCCAGCCTTTGAACCTTTTCTAGCTCCAGTATATACTTTTTGTAGAAAGGTGCCCAGAATTGTACACAGTATCCAAGGTGTGGCCTCACAAGTGATTTATATAACGGGAGTATAATACTCTAGTCCCTAGCATCAATTCCCCGTTTTATGCATGCTAATATCTTATTAGCCTTCTTTGCTGCTGTCCTACTTTGGGTACTACTGCTTAGTTTGCTATCTATGAGGACACCTAAGTCCTTTTCCAGTACAGAATCCCCTAATTGTAGTTGTGCGCAGAATATAGTAGGAGGACAGTGCAGAATTTTGCTGACCACCAGTATACATATATATATATATATATATATCTATATAGTAGTACCGTACAGTAGGCCATTGCTATTGATATATTACTGACATAAAATTCCACACATTAAAAGATGGAGAACAAAAATGTGGAGGGTAAAATAGGGAAAGATCAAGATCCAATTCCACATCGTGCTGAAGCTGCTGCCACTAGTCATAGCCGAGATGATGAAATGCCATCAACGTCATCTGCCAAAGCCAATGCCCAATGTCATAGAAGAGAGCATGTAAAATCCAAAATACAAAAGTTCAGTAAAATGACCCAAAAATCTAAATTAAAAGCGTCTGATGAGAAGCATAAACTTGCCAATATGCCATTTACGACACGGAGTGGCATGGAACAGCTGAGGCCCTGGCCTATGTTCATGGCTAGTGGTTCAGCATCACATGAGGATGGAAGCACTCATCCTACCACTAGAAAAATAAAAAGACTTAAGCTTGCAAAAGCACAGCAGAGAACTGTGCATTCTTCTAAATCACAAATCCCCAAGGAGAATCCAATTGTGTCGGTTGCGATGCCTGACCTTCCCAACACTGGACGGGAAGAGGTGGCGCCTTCCACCATTTGTACGCCCCCTGCAAGTGCTGGAAGGAGCACCCGCAGTCCAGTTCCTGATAATCAAATTGAAGATGTCACTGTTGATGTACACCAGGATGAGGATATGGGTGTTGCTGGCGCTGAGGAGGAAATTGACAAGGAGGATTCTGATGGTGAGGTGGTTTGTTTAAGTCAGGCACCCGGGGAGACACCTGTTGTCCGTGGGACGAATATGGCCATTGACATGCCTGGTCAAATTACAAAAAAAAATCACCTCTTCGGTGTGAAATTAATTAACAGAAATGCGGACAACAGGTGTCAAGCCGTGGGTTGCTTTTGTCAAGCTGTAGTAAGTAGGGGTAAGGACGTTAACCACCTAGGAACATCCTCCCTTATACGTCACATGGAGCGCATTCATCAGAAGTCATTGACAAGTTCAAAAACTTTGGGTGACAGCAGAAGCAGTCCACTGTCAACTAAATCCCTTCCTCTTGTAACCAAGATCCTGCAAACCACACCACCAACTCCCTCAGTGTCAATTTCCTCATTAGACAGGAAAACCAATAGTTCTGCAGGCCATGTCATAGGCAAGTCTGACGAGTTCTCTCCTGCCTGGGTTTCCTCCGATGGATCCTTGAGTGTAACGCCTACTGCTGCTGGTACTGCTGTTGTTGCTGCTGGGAGTCGATCGTCATCCCAGAGGGGAAGTCTGAAGACCACTTGTACTACTTCCAGTAAGCAATTGACTGTCCAACAGTCCTTTGCGAGAAAGATGAAATGTCACAGCAGTCATCCTGTTGCAAAGTGGATAACTCAGGTCTTGGCAGCTGCGGTGGTGTTAAACATGTGTTCGGTATCCACCGTTAATTCACAGGGAATTAGAGAATTGTTTGAGGTACTGTGTCCCCGGTACCAAATACCATCTAGGTTCCATTTCTCTAGGCAGGCGATACCGAGAATGTACACAGACGTCAGAAAAAGACTCACCAGTGTCCTAAAAAATGCAGTTGTACCCAATGTCCACTTAACCACGGACATGTGGACAAGTGGAGCAGGGCAGACTCAGGACTATATGACTGTGACAGTCCACTGGGTAGATGTATTGCCTCCCGCAGCAAGAACAGCAGCGTCGGCACCAATAGCAGCATTTTGCAAATGCCAACTCGTTCCTAGGCAGGATACGCTTTGTATCACCGCTTTTCATAAGAGGCACACAGCTGACAACCTCTTACAGAAACAGAGGATCATCATCGCAGAATGGCTTACCCCAAATGGACTCTCCTGGGGATTTGTAACATTGGACAACGCCACCAATATTGTGCGTGCATTACATGTGGGCAAATTCCAGCACATCCCATGTTTTGCACATACATTGAATTTGGTGGTGCAGAATTTTTTAAAAAATTACAAGGGCATGCAAGAGATGCTGTCGGTGGCCCGAAGAATTGCGGGCCACTTTCGGCATTCAGCAACCACGTGCCGAAGACTGGAGCACCAGCAAACACTCCTGAACCTGCCCCGCCATCATCTGAAGCAAGAGGTGGTAACGAGGTGGAATTCAACCCTCTATATGCTTCAGAGGATGGAGGAGCAGCAAAAGGCCATTCAAGCCTATACAGCTACCTATTATATAGGCAAAGGAGGGGAATGCACCTGACTCAAGCACAGTGGAGAATGATTTCAACGTTATGCAAGGTTCTGCAACCTTTTGAACTTGCCACACGTGAAGTCAGTTCAGATACTGCCAGCCTGAGTCAGGTCATTCCCTTCATCAGCCTATTGCAGAAGAAGCTGGAGAGATTGAAGGAGGAGCTAAAACGGAGCGATTCCGCTAGGCATGTGGGACTTGTGGATGGGGCCCTTAATACGCTTAACCAGGATTCACGGGTGGACAATCTGTTGAAATCAGAGTACTACATTTTGGCCACTGTGCTCGATCCTAGATTTAAAGCCTACGTTGTATCTCTCTTTCCAGCAGACACATGTCTGCAGAGGTGCAAAGACCTGCTGGTGAGACACTTGTCAAGTCAAGCGGAACGTGACCCATCAACAGCTTCTCCTTCACATTCTCCCGTAACTGGGGCTGCGAGGAAAAGGCTAAGAATTCCGAGCCCACCCGCTGGCGGTGATGCAGGGCAGTCTGGAGCGAGTGCTGAAATCTGGTCCGGACTGAAGGACCTGCCAACGATTACTGACATGTCGTCTACTGTCACTGCATATGATCTGTCACCATTGAAAGAATGGTGGAGGATTATATGAGTGACCGCATCCAAGTAGGCACGTCAGACAGTCCGTACATATACTGGCAGGAAAAAGAGGCAATTTGGAGGCGCTTGCACAAACTGGCTTTATTTTACCTAAGTTTCCCCCCCCCCCCCTCCAGTGTATACTCCGAAAGAGTGTTTATTGCAGCCGGTCACCTTGTCAGCTATCGGCGTACAAGGTTTCTTCCAGAAAATGTGGAGAAGATGATGTTCATCAAAATGAATTATAATCAATTCCTCCATGGAGAAATTCAACAGCAATTGCTTCCAGAAAGTACACAGGGACCTGAGATGGTGGATTCCAGTGGGGACAAATTAATAATCTGTGAGGAGGGGGATGTACACAGTGAAAGAGGTGAGGAATCAGATGATGAGGAGGAGGTGGACATGTTGCCTTTGTAGAGCCAGTTTGTGCAAGGAGAGAATGATTGCTTCTTTTTTGGTGGGGGCCCAAACCAACCAGTCATTTCAGTCACAGTCGTGTGGCAGACCCTGTTGCTGAAATGATGGGTTTGAAAAAGTGTGCATGTCCTGTTTATACAACATAAGGGTGGGAGGGCCCAAGGACAATTCCATCTTGCACCTATTTTTTTTTATTAATCTCTGCATCATGTGATGTTTGGGGCTAATTTTATTTAAGTGCCATCCTGTCTGACACTACAGTGCCACTCCTAGATGGGCCAGGTGTTTGTGCCAGCCACTTGGGTCACTTAGCTTAGCCATCCAGCGACCTTGGTGCACCTCTTTTTTTCTTTGCATCATGTGCTGTTTGGGGACTATTTTTTTGGGTGGTCTTCAGTATGCCGGCTGTTGGGATCCCGGCGCACAGTATACCGGCGCCGGGATCCTGACAGCCGGCATACCGACACTTATTCTCCCTCTGGGGGTCCACGACCCCCCTGGAGGGAGAATAAAATAGGATGGCGCGTGTAGCGCGCCACTGTGCCAGCAACGTGGCAAGCGGAGTGAGCCCGCAAAGGGCTCATTTGCGCTCGCCACACTGTCGGTATGCCGGCGGTCGGGCTCCCGGTGCTGGTATGCTGGTCGCCGGGAGCCTGACCGCCGGCATACCATACTACACCCATTTATTAAGTGCCATCCTGTCTGACACTGCAGTGCAACTCCTAGATGGGCCAGGTGTTTGTGCCGACCACTTGGGTCGCTAAGCTTAGCCATCCAGCGACCTTGGTGCACCTCTTTTTTTCTTTGCATCATGTGCTGTTTTGGGACTATTTTTTTAAGTGCCATCCTGTCTGACACTGCAGTGCCACTCCTAGATGGGCCAGGTGTTTGTGCCGGCCACTTGGGTTGCTTAGCTTAGCCATCCAGCGACCTTGGCGCACCTCTTTTTTTCTTTGCATCATGTGCTGTTTGGGGTCTATTTTTTTAAGTGCCATCCTGTCTGACACTGCAGTGCCACTCCTAGATTGGCCAGGTGTTTGTGCTGGCCACTTAGGTCGCTTAGCTTAGTCATCCAGCGACCTTGGTGCAAATTTTAGGACTAAAAATAATATTGTGGTGTGAGGTGTTCAGAATAGACTGGAAATGAGTGGAAATTATGGTTATTGAGGTTAATAATACTATGGGATCAAAATTACCCCCAAATTCTATGATTTAAGCTGTTTTTGAGGGTTTGTTTTTTTAAAAACCCACCCGAATCCAAAACACACCCGAATGACACCAAAAAAATTCAGAGAGGTTTTGCCAAAACGCATCCGAATCCAAAACACAGCCGCGGAACCGAATCCAAAACCAAAACACAAAACCCGAAAAAAGTCCGGTGCACATCTCTAATATATTAAGTATATATATATATATATATATATATATATATATATACACTGTATATATACGTGTGTATATATATATATTTTTTTTTTTTCTTTTTAGTCTGAAAGTGCATGTACCTGTGACATATGATGGGTATTTTAGTGGCATGCCTTTCAGAACAGTGACGTAGTCTGCTTTAAAAGTTCTTATGAAGATAGCGTGGCAGGGACAGCAAAGTTCTGCATAAAGTTCATTTGGAACATCCAGATGTCACAGGTTTAGCAGAACAGAAACATCAGGACTGCATGGTCCAGTTCAGGTGTTGCCTCAATCAGTTTTCAGCTAGGCTAATTAATTAAACTGCACCTGTGATCAGCCTTTAATAATGTGTTCAAAGCACAGAATGGGGCTTCTCATGGTGATTAGCACCCAAAAGGGGGTGTGGGGATGTCAGGGCCACTATTCCTGTGATATGATCCTGTGCTGCTATACTGATCCTGTGATATGATCCTATGCTGCTATACTGATCCTGTGATATGATCATGTGCTGCTATACTGATCCTGTGATATGATCCTATGCTGCTATACTGATCCTGTGATATGATCATGTGCTGCTATACTCATCCTGTGATATGATCATGTGCTGCTATACTCATCCTGTGATATGATCATGTGCTGCTATACTCATCCTGTGATATGATCATGTGCTGCTATACTCATCCTGTGATATGATCATGTGCTGCTATACTCATCCTGTGATATGATCCTGTGCTGATATGCTGATATGTTCCTGTACTGCTGTAACACATGCTGTTTGAAGAACTGCCTTATAACAACCCAAACTTTCCTACTTTTGAAAACAAGTTTCATGGAGATTGCAGGTATTAGCAGAATGAGCTGTGCAAAACGTGTCATGTTCCACCCAGGGGGCATGTCTAGCTCCACCTACAGGCGTGTCTGTTGCCACTCAGGGGTGTGTCCTGAGTGGCAGGTGAAAATTATAGTACGAAGAACAGCACACCACCGATGCAGGTTTATGCTTAGGTTCATGATATGTTTCCTGCTTCTGCCAGCACACCTAGCTGCCAAGCATTATGATGAATAGGGCTTATAGGTGCATTCCTTGTGAGATATAGTTACAGTATAGAGATGAAAGTTTCTAAACATGAAGATTCTTGGGTAAACCAAAACAGTTTAGTCTCCTAATTTATCGGGTGTGATGTTTTAACGGGAAAATGAGGTAAAAACCCATTTTCTGTGTTTTACAGCATTTCCTGGATGCCGGGTTTCCAATGCGGAGGGTAACACCAGCTATAGCTGGTATTACTCTATAGAAGCCTATGGGCTTCATTCAATGTCAGTTCTGGCAGAGGGATTCAACTGGAACCTTCCCAGCATCCCCACGTCACTCTATGCAATAGCAGTCATAATCCCATAAGTCCAGGGACTGGTGGGAGTACTGCCCTTTGCGTTACTAATCGCATATGTTAGTAGATATGCAATTAGTAACACTGTGGTATTTGGCATGATGTACCACATATAGTTGATACATCCCACTTACTGTCTCTTTCTGTGCTAGTGATTGCCAATGCCAGTCTCCTCCCAGGGCTCTTGTTTCCTATGCAGAGGACCTCATTAGCTATGCCATGGTAGGTTAAATAAATATTTCTGCTGGCTACGCTTAACCTTAGTAATTCAGAAAGTAATGGATTTTTAAAATAAAGGCGAGAGTTGCCATTTAAAAAAAAAAAACTTTTGTCAATAATTTACATGATTGGAGAGCGGTGTGTTATTATTTCCCATGGTATATGTGACAAGAGCAGGTCATGGAATTCAACTGCCTGTCCCTTTAACGTTTTTTTCAAATATAAAAATTATGGGTTCACATTAGTAGATTGCATCAAATTGCATTGAATTAGGATATACAATTAGTAGAGCACTTAATACACATTACTTCAGGTAGAGCACATTATACACATTATGCCAGCTAGAGCACATTATAGACATTACACCAGGTAGAGCATGTTATAAAGATTATGCCAGGTAGAGCACATTATACACATTACACCAGGTAGAGCACGTTATACACATTATACCAGGTAGAGCACATTATACACATTATACCAGGTAGAGCTCGGTATACACATTACGCCTGACAAAGCCCCCTATACACATAACGCCAGGTAAAGCATGTTATACACATTATGCCAGGCAGAGCACATTAGACACATTATGCCAGGCAGAGAACAATATACACATTATGCCAGGCAAAGCATGGTATACACATGCCTGGTAGAGCTCGGTACACACATTACGCCAGGCAGAGAGTGGTATACACATAATGCCAGGAAAAGCCTCCTATACACATTTTGCCAGGCAGAGCCCCTTATACACATTACGCTAGATAGAGCTCCTTATACACCTTATGCCAGACAGAGCCCTCTATACACATTATGCAAGGCAATGTCCTGCAGGACAGGATGAGGGGAGAGCAGAGCACAAACTTCCTAGTGCATTCCTTACTACTGCTCAGCTCATATGGTGCCTGCCCACTCTTCCGTGGCATCCCTTAATAACACAGCGGGCTGATGTGACGTCATGACCCAGCAACATCATTTCACAAAACTCCACCAAGCAAACAGAGTACTATGGATGGGACTCAGAGATGGATGTTATGTGTGCAGGTAGAAATGGCCCTGCAGCCATCACTCTGTTCCTGCACACATTTTTAGACAGGATCTTGCCTGTCCCCCTCTCCAGATTACTGGGAAACCCTGCTGTCAGTCATTGACACCGGTTACACTCATAATTACCAGCTTTTCAGTAGTTATCCAGGCACCTGAGCAGAGGAGTCACTGACCTCTGTGACACACAGTGCAGCCGCAGCGGCTCCTGCAAAAAGGGGGCATTGTTTTGATGGGAGAGGTTGCGGTTTTGCCGGGAGGGGGTGTGGCTTTGCAACCCGACCCCATTTCCATAACTCTGGGGGTACCGGAGATGCTAGTTGGTACACCTGCTGACACTCGTCACACCTACCTTGACGTCACCTACAGGAGAGAGGCTGCCAGTCAGGGAGACAGAGAAGGAGGAGGAGAGCTGTGTCAGCAGCAAAGCACGTGTACTATGGGAGGACACACAGGGCACATGATGGCATTGGCAGAGGCACGCAGGTAAACTGCCTCCCTGCACATGCGCGGTCCTGATTCTCATGGTTGGGGGGCCCGGGAAGTGCAGTTGAAATCCAGGAGCTGCAATTCTTTTTGTGGGGCAGTGGGGGACTCAGGCAATAAAACGGGACCCTCTCGCTAAATGCGGGAGGGTAGGCAAATCTGTAACAACCTGAACTGCAAGCCTGGTGTATGAAGCTGTAACATGCCTGAGCTGGTAATAAAGAGTGTTGGACTTTTCAACCGGTGTATGTGATTTCTTGTCACAATAGTTTAATGTCAGTTAAGCTATACTGTAGATAACTACGGTAATTTTGTATGCATTTTATGTATTTCATTTTAATTTATAAAAAAAAAATATTACTTGCAAATAGAGATGTGCGCAAACCCCCGTGTTTTGGTTCTAATTCATCATGTTTTGGTTTTAGCAAAACAACCCTTCAGTGTTTTGGCTGAGATCCGGTTTTTGGTAAGGTTAAAAAATAAAAAATAAATCAATAATAATTGATATAAATTGATAAAAATCAATGAAAACAGCTAAAACCATGTAATTTTTGCAATACAAAACCTAAAATTCAGAATAAAAATCCAAATTCCGAACCACAGGAATATCCAAACCAAGACTTGGTTCAGAATGTATCTCCTCCTCAGTAGGGTGTGGGCCAGATTTTGTTTCAGATCCACAAAATTCAGGTGGATTCAGATCTATTTCAAGTGCATATTTTATTCTGAAAACCTACAATATTTTACATTACATGTATAAACTGCTTTTTTTTTGTTTATCCAATTACAGTAAAAAATATTTCTTGGTAGTTGTTTGAAAAAATACATATGCATTTGCTTTTTTATACTATATAATTAAAAAATCTAAATCAAATGATGATGCATAGCTTCAATGCTTAAGATGGTGTTTGTGTACTTGGGACATTCTTACTACCCTACTCTTCTTAAACAACCATTTTTTTACTGAGCTTCCCTAATATCATAATATTGGCACCTCTGCCTCTTGATTACCCCTCTCGCTAGCTTTCTGTGGGGGCAGTGTGATCTGCTGGGACAGGAAATTATTGTGCAGTCGCTCTACTAATTGTTTATTCTTATTTATTCACCATCAGTGGAAAAGGAACCTGATCCCAGAGGAAGTTTGTTTCAAATTAAATGCACTGGAGGCTCCTACTCATCTCTCAAGGACATTATTATTCAGTATAGACTACGGCCATTTGGAGGTCCAATCTATCTGTGTGTACAGTGGCTGCACCGTCCTATCACAGACTTTAGATTTGGATGTCTTCATAAAGTGGAGCAATAATCATCTTAAAAGAGGATCTTATTCTGATTTGTCATACACCTGAGTGGAGTTGTATTGAGATTAAGGATGAGCGGGTTCGGTTCCCTGAGAACCGAGCCCTACCGAACTTCACTTCCCGAGCCAGGATCCAAGTCTGGCTCGGGATTTCCCACCAGACTCGAAAACCAGAAAGAGGCAAAACGTCATAATCCCGTTGTCGGATTCTTGCAGACTTTGGATCCCATATAAACAGCTGTGCATCACCACCATTTTCACTCCGGACTTGGAAAGTGAGGGAGAAAGACCTTTCTCTCTCTGTGTGGTTGGTCGCGTGGGGTTAGTGTGTGCTCTGTTGGGGTGCTGCTGCAGTCATTGTGGTGTATCTGTGCTGTGGCTGTGTTAGGGGTGCTGTCCTGGCTGTCCCTGCTGCCCTGGCTGTCCTGGCTGTCCCTGCTGTCCTGACTGTCCTGGCTGTCACTGGTGTTACTGCAGGGTGCTGCAACTGTACTTATGTGTTGCTATCCTGGCTATCACTGGTGTTACTTCAGGGTGCTGCAACTGTACATATGTGTTGCTGTCCTGGCTGTCACTGTGTTGTACAGGGGCAGGAGCACTGTAAAATTTAGGGGTACTGATGTATTAATAACATTACAGTGGCCCTATCTGCTATAAAAGTTTTGGTGCATTTAAAAATTAAAAGCACACTGTTCCTGTATGCTCTGAAATATAGGGGTGCTGATGTCTTAATAACATAACACTGGCCCTGTCTGCTATAAAAGTTTGGGTGCAGTTCTCTTACAAATTTAAAAGCACACTGTTCCTGTATGCTGTTGAATATAAGGGTGCTGATGTCTTAATAAACATTACACTGACCCTGTCTGCTATAAAAGTTTGGGTGCAGTTAAACATTAAAAGCACACTGTTTCTGTACGCTGTGAAATATAGGGGTGCTGATGCCTTAATAACATTACACTGGCACTGTGTATTGTAGATAATCAGGGGTGCTGCTGCTGTTAAAATAACATTACACTGGTCCTGTATGCTGTAAGGATACAGGGACGCTGTGAAACTAAAGGGACACTGTTCTGTGTGCAGTAATAATAAAGTGGTTCTGTCCTTTGAAATGGAGAACAACAATTTTGAGGAAAAAATTGTGGAAGATCAGGAACCACTTCCAGTACCTAGTACTAGTGCTAAAGCTGCTGCTGCAACTAGTCATGACATTGACAATGCAATTCCATCAACGTCGTCTGCTAAGGCAGATGCACAATGTCATAGGGGGTCAATCCGAGTTGTTCGCTCATTGCCGATTTTCGCTATGCTGCGATTTGTTGCTAATTGCGCATGCGCAAGACGCGCAGGGCGCATGTGTTTAGTTATTTAACAAAAAACTTAGCAGATTTGGTGTGGATTCTGCGGCGCTTTTCAGTCGCTCTGCTGAACGCTAAATGATTGACAGGAAAGGGGAGTTTCTGGGTAGTAACTGATCGTTTTCTGGGAGTGTGCTAAAAAATGCAGGCGTGTCAGGGAAAAACGCAGGAGTGTCTGGAGAAACGGGGGAGTGGCTGGCCAAACGCAGGGTGTGTTTGTGACGTCAAACCAGGAACTAAACGGACTGAGCTGATCGCAATCTATGAGTAGGTCTGGAGCTAGTCAGAAACTGCAAATAATTATTTAGTAGCAATTCTGCTAATCTTTCGATCACTATTCTGCTAAGTGAAGATACACTCCCAGAGGGCGGAGGCCTAGCGTGTGAAATGCTGCTAAAAACAGCTAGCGAGCGAACAACTCGGAATGGCCCCCATAGAGGGTGTATAAAATCCAAGAAGCAAAAA
This sequence comes from Pseudophryne corroboree, assembly GCF_028390025.1. Lineage (NCBI taxonomy): Eukaryota > Metazoa > Chordata > Amphibia > Anura > Myobatrachidae > Pseudophryne > Pseudophryne corroboree. The sequence continues at coordinate 467,543,343 of NC_086450.1, read as the reverse complement.
TTGATAATCAGAAAGAAAAAAAAATCTGATGGGAAACGTAAAATTGGCAATATGCCATTCACTACATAAAGTGGCAAGGAAAGGCTAAGGCTTTGGCCTATGTTCATGACTGGTGTCTCAGCTTCCCATGTTTAGCTCAGCCATCCAGCAACCTCGGTGCACATCTTTTTTTTCTTTGCATTATGTGCTTTTTGGGGCCTGTTTTTTAAATCTCCCATCCTGTCTGTCAGTACAGTGCCACTCCTAGATGGGCCAGGTGTTTGTGCCACACACTTGTGTCACATACCTTAGCCATTCAGCAACCTCGGAGAACCTCTTTTTTTCTTTGCATCATGTGCTGTTTGGGGCCTAGATTTTAAATCTGTCATCCTGTCTGACACTGCAGTGCCACTCCTACATAGGCCTGGTGTTTGTGCCGCACACTTGTGTTGCTTAGCAAAGTCATCCAGCTACCTCATTGCACCTCTTTTTCTTCTTTGCATGATGTGCTGTTTGGGGCCTTGTTTTAAATCTGCCATCCTGTCTGACACTGCAGTGATACTCCTAGATGGGTCAAGTGTTTGTGCCACACACTTGTGTCGCTTAGCTTAGCCATCCAGCTACCTCGTTACACCTCTTTTTCTTCTTTGCATGATGTGTTGTTTGGGGCTTAGTTTTTAAAACTGCCATCCTGTCTGCCACTGCAGTGCCACTCCTAGATGGGCCAGTTGTTTGTGCCGCACACTTGTGTCGCTTAGTAAAGTCATCCAGCTACCTCGGTGCAACCTTTCAGAATAGACTGGAAATGAGTGGAAATGAATGTTATTGACGTTAATAATACAGTAGGATCAAAATTAACCCCAAATTCAATGATTCCAGCGTTTTTTGTGTTTTTTTCAAAAATCATCAAGATCCAAAACCAAAACCCGAAACTGTGGTTTTGGCAAAACCAATCCAGATCCAAAACATGAGTGAGGATCCAGATAAAAAACCAAAACACAAAACACGAAAAGTGCCCGCCACACATCTCTAATTGAGATAAACATACTTATTTTCTACTAAAAGTGTGCACAATACTTAATTTATGACCAGTAATTGGTGACTTACTAACTTAAACACCATTAAGTTAGTTGACACTGACAAGTCAGCTTTAGTATAGAATGTAATCATACTTTGACATTTGTTAAAAGGGAATTATTCTTTGTGCATGAGACAGTGTTTGCTATTGTAATTATGGTTCCCCACTCCTCAATTACTGTACATACAACCCAAAAAATAATAATTAACATACTACTTGTCACATGTCTATACTAAGCTGTCCATAAAACAAGCATTATATGCTTAGAACAGTATAACATAAAATGATATTAAAGGAAATGTACTAAATATTTTATATAGTAATACTCACCATTCTATAGTAAATACATCTTCCTGCTCAAATCATGATAGAAAGTTAGTGTGACATTTTGGGGTGTTCAGCTCAGTATTGCAGCATTTAAGGGCTCTAATCAGCGTCTACATGCAGCTTTTATAAGTTTACATAAATGAAATGGGGCTCCACTGTCAGCATACAGAAATGAAAACAACCTTGCCCTCATTCAGGGCACTAGCTCACTTCTTGACCCCAATCTACAAGGGCAGCTAGTCTGCAACATAACTTAATGTGTCAGTCCTGCCTGCCTCTTGCAAATCTGGCCATAGGCTTTGAGCCCAGTTTACATGTGCAAATTTAGGGTTTTATGCCCTCTCTGCCGACGGCAGATCTAAACACAGGACTCCTGGCACCCAACAGCCTCCTGGCTTACTGGGCTCTTTTTGCCACCACAGTCCCACTTGGACTGTCTCCATAGGGAGCATGACTGGCTTCCATAACTTCACCTATGCTGTATACGCAGGTCAGTTCTTATATGTGGTCAAACCACTTTGTTCTTCCTTGTGTGGGCAGATCCCTCCAACTCTGTATGGAATCCATGGCTCACTATCAGCATTTTTCTTCATATTGCCACAGTAGTAATACAAGTGCTACCACTGTTGATAGATAATTTATACAGTACATCCAATATAAAGAATACTGTGTACAGTTTACAGTATGTCACCTGTTATTTGCTACTTATTCGTTTAGTAGGATAAGATGACATCAGCTTCCAAGGTTTTATAGGAAGCCCAAATTTGGCCAAATAAACAGAAAATGTCTAAAAATTCCAGACATCTTATTTTACAGTATCAAAGGCTACATTTGACTTACAAAAGCATGACTGATTTACAAAGGCCCACCTGATTAACAATGTCACACCTAACTTACAATGCCACACCTGACTTACAATGCCACACCTGACTGACAAGGGAATGTCTGACTGACAAGGGCATGCCTGACTTAGAAAGTCACACCTGAATTATAAGGGTATGTCAGACTTCCTGGGCACAACTGACTAAAACATGGAAGCAAACATTTTTGTTATCTTTATAAAGATTTAAAAAAAAAAACTGATTCATTGCCTCACCACTTTCAACTGAATAGGTGGGACAGATTTTTTAGCACACGGCCTACGTTTAGTAAGTGTTGAGGACAAGTAAATGGAATTGAGAGCTATGTTGATCCATGCATAGAGTATATGTCCCTAAATGTGTCACTTTGCCTAGTGGTCAAATGTATTAAAAGGAACTCAGCAAAAAGAATGATCATTTCATGTGCTAGCACTGCATTGTACACAGGGGCATCAGAACATTTATAGGTTGGGGGCAAGTTAGAGTGTCATTTTGGCACCCCTAGGGACAGAGCCACTGGGAGGAAGAGGCGGAGTTACGGGAATGAAATGTAGGCAGCGCAACATTTGGGAGAGAGAGGGAGAGTGTCAAAGATAGAAAGAGGGAGAGAGAGAAACATGTGTCAGGGAGGGAGAGAGAGAGACATGTGTCAGAGAGAGAGAGAGACAGTGTCAGGGAGAGAGCGAGAGGGAGAGTGTCAGGTAGAGAGACAGACAGTGTCAGGAAGAGATAAAGAGTGTTCGGGAGAGAGAGGAGCAAGAGGAGAGAGGGAGAGTGTTAGGGAGAGAGAGTGGGACAGGGAGAGATAGAGTGACTGGAGTGAGCAGGAGATACACTACCTGATTTCACAGCACAGCCACACAGTTCTCCTATGGAGGTGGGCAATCCTCTGCAATAGGCCACACCCCCCAAATAACCACGAATCGTGGCGCTGCTCTGCTGGGAGTTGGGGCTGTGGGTCCCAGCACTGCATGAAGGTTGTGATGTGCGGTATTTCAATTGACCGCACATTGCTCCTCCTGTACATCAGCTGGTGCCTCTCATGTTTGGGGGGGCAGGCTGCCCCCTTGACCCCCCCATTCCAACACCTCTGATTGTTCAAACCAGTTCCCAACGTGTAGTTAAAAATGATAACAACTGAAACAATGAAAGTAATTTTTTGTTACTGTACCGTGGGTCAAACATATAACTGAAAACTCTTTCATGTTTATAATTAAGCATACCAGATAAGAAATTCCTCAAATTAGGTTTCAGACACAGTTACTTTTAGTATACTGGAGAATTCTGAAGACACAGTACAAAAACAAATGAAAAATTACAATACACATATATATATATATATATATAAATATTTATATATATATATATATATATATATATACTGTATATATATATATATATATATATATATAGTGACAAAATAGTGAAGTTAGCGCCACTTGTAATGTACCCCTTAGTAAAAAAAAAAAAATATTTTCTTTTATAAAATTATTCAACACTCCCTATGGTATAGGGCAGGGGTGGCCAACCAGTGAGAGACAAAGAGCCAAGAAATCTTATTAGGTACATCAAAGAGCTGACTTCTAGCTGGAGGCATACTTGCAAAAATGCGGTATGACCTTGTGCCTGCTAGGCCACGCCCCTGTTATAAAATACATTGAAAAAGCCAGATCCAACATAAAATACAATGAAAAAGCCACTTCTACATCAAATAATTGAAAAAGCCAGATTCACATGATACACTTCAGTTCTCCCATGTGTCATTCCAGCCAGCACCCGCCTGTGTCACTCCAGCCAGCAGCCTCCTGTGTACTTCCAGCCAGCTCACCCATGTGTATTTGGCTCCATCAGTTCTTAGTCTACGTAGTGCTGCTTGTGGTCACGTGACTTTGAGTGTTGGGAGCCACATTTTAATAAAGAAAAAGCTGCATGTGGCTCAAGAGCCACGCATTGGCCACCACTGGTATAGGGAGTCAGCTACCCCTCAAATAAATAGCAGTGGTAAACTGCTACAAAATTGCTTTGGAGAAGTGGGATGAGGATACCGAGCGACCACTGGTGTTGATATAATAAAGATAGGACTATTTCTTCCTAAAAATAATAACATTATAGTTTTATTAAGGATAAAAAGTTACATAAAAATCACTAAAAAGGCTAAAAAGGCAAACAGACCATAAAACAATCGGTTTAAATAGAACAAATGTATACAGATGGGTCCATGGTTATCTTGACTAGTTTTCTGCGCCTAGGCACAACATGAATTATTAGCATAAACCCTTCATCTATTGTTCTCAGCTGCAATACAATACAGAGAACAATACAGCAAGGGATTAAGTCATTACAGCAGGAGATTAAGTCATTACAGTAGGGGATTAAGTCCGATTTGCCAGTCTCAGTTAATCCTATTAAAGGTCAAGATAAATGTGGACCCATCTGTAAGTATTAGAATGGAGGTGTATCTTATCTTTCAAAGTGCTGGAAGTCACAGTAGGGGATTACAAATGTGTTTCGTCCAACGACTTTTTCGAAAAAGTCTTTGGCTGAAACGCGTTCTTATACTTATACATTTGTTTTATTTAAACCCATTGTTTTATGGTCTGTTTACCTTTTTAGTGATTTTTATGTTACTTTTATCCTTAATAAAACTATAATGTTATTATTTTTAAGATTAAATAGTCTTTTCTTTATTACATCAACACCAGTTTTCGCTTGGTATCCTCATCCCACTTCTCTCTCTCTCTCTCTCTCTCTCTCTCTATATATATATATATGTATATATATATAAATACATGTATAGGTACTTGTGACTGGACCGACACTCCGCTTTGATGGGTGTTAGATGCTCCGGTGCCCCCAGTAGGAATAGAGTATTACCAAATAGAAGAAAATCTGCAGCACTCAGAGTCTTTACAATGAAAAGCGTGTCTTAAAGAGTAATACTTCAAGCCAATGTTTCGGCTCCAAGACAAACAAAACTTACCTATATACCTAAAAGAAGCCCACCCAGTGTGTAGTGCCACCCACGGTTGCGACCCCTAAACCCGGAACTGGCTCTCTGCTGACACGGCACTGGGCTTGGAGTGTTAATCTTTAAGACACGCTTTTCATTGTAAAGACTCTGAGTGCCGCAGATTTTCTTCTATTTGGTAATACTCTATTCCTGCTGGGGGCACCGGAGCATCTAACACCCATCAAAGCGGAGTGCCAGTCCAGTCACAAGTACCTATACATGTATATATATTTATATATATATATATATATATATATATATATGTCAAAGCAGAAGGTCAGGGCAGGCAGCATTCCATTGAACAGCATGGTAAAGCATTGACAGGAGGTATTTCAAAGAATAGTTAGATCAAGAGAGTGTCAAGACAGACAGAAATATTTAAAAAATTATCAATGGCAATCAAAAGTCAGGACTACCACAAAATAAAACCAATATGTGTCACAGAAGCAGGAAGAACAACTTTGGTGGGTGTGGTGCAACATTGCTTTCTACACTCTAAAAGTTCAGGCAAGCAATACTATGATTCCATGGGAGCCAAGCGCCTTGCAGCAAAAAGGCCATAGTGTGGACACGTGACCGCTAGTTGAGCAAGCCACCTGGCTACTAGATTGTGACATTATGAGTTAGCAGACAGCCCCACCTACAGAATCATTTTTTCTAAGAGGTTCTTTTTAACATTTGCAGATTATTATTATTATTATTAACAGTTCCTTATATAGTGCAGCAATTTCCGTTGCACTTTACAATTGGAAACAATGATAAAGCTAGAATGGGTAATAACATTCATAGAGGTAGGAAGGCCCTGCTCACAAGTTTACAATCTATGGGGGTCATTCAGAATTGATCGCTGCTGTCCATTTTTTCACAGTGTGTGATCAGACATGAACTGTTCATGCGTATGCACGGCACTGCGCAGGCGCGATGGACCACTGCTATGGGGATCAGCGCCCTACGATGGGGTGATGCAAAAAAAGAAATTTCATGTGCGAACGCAAGGAGATTGACAGGAAGAAGGCATTTGTGGGTGGCAACTGACCAGTTTCAGGGAGTGTCTGAAAAAACACAGGCATGTCCAAGCATTTGCAGGGCGGGTGTCTGATGTCAATATCGGTCCCGAACAGCCTGATGTCATCGCAGCGGCTAAGTAAGTCCTGGGCTGCGCAGATACTGCACAAAATTGTTTGTGCAGCTCGGCAGCACATGCGATCGCACACTTGCACAGCTAAAATAAACTCCCCCTGTAGGCGGCGACTTTCTGATTGCAAAAAACGCTGCCCAGCGATCAACTCTGAATGACCCCTTATAACTGCAAATGGAACTGCGAGAATATGCTAATGACTCAGCCACTGGCACATGTACAGGGACACCCACTGGAAGCCTCTCTAATTCACCGCTTGCATACAAAGATAAACCATCGATATACCATCAATTGCATATCAGTCGCATCATTGAACAAAAAATGCAATGAAGCTGCTGGTGTTATGATTCCAGTACTCCTGACCGGAGGAGATCTCATGGCAATGGCCAGAGTACTGGAAGGGAATGCTGGTTACGGGAGCTGGAAAGACTAGTTGCCCCTGGCGCCCTAACTCTATTGTCTCACCCGTGCTATCGGAAATCCCTTGCGAGACTATGGTTTCTTGAGCCCCTGGCAGCCACGTTTGAAAGGCGGATTATGTCTGCCCAACTCCGGTGCCCCCCGGTCTTAGTGAGAGACAAAGGGAAATCCGAGGCAGGATGATGACAAGAAGACCTCTGACTATCAACAGGCCAGGGGCAACAAGCTAACTAACCAAACTAGAAGTATGCGCGGAAAAACCGCCAGATAAAAGGACAACCAAAATCCACTAGTCCGTTACTCCTACCCAGCACCGCTGGATACCAGTGTGGATCTGTGGGAGCGGAATCCTCTGCAAAAGCTCCGAAACACAAATAATAAATAATAAGTAATAAAGCGGCCGAGCCGCAACACACGGCTACGCCGCGACTCACGAACACCACTGGATGTTTTAATGGTGCTCAGTCAGGACTCCAGGAACAGATGACGACTTCCGAGTACAGGACAACTGAGGACAGGAACGACCGGATACAGCAGGACTGGAAACACTCTCAGCAAACAGATACAGCATGCAGGAAGCTATTACCGGCGTCTGTGAGAAGCCCTGGGAGTGTACTTAACAGGGAGTCCTCCAATCAGCTGTTTAGAGGCTGATTGGACTAAATGCCGTGCAGCAAGGCCAGGAAACAGGTGCCTATACTAATTACAATGGACCCAGCAACGGGGAACGTGGTCCGCCAGTGGCGTCCCCGTTGCTAGGGTCCGTGCGGCTCCGTGCGCCCGGCGTCTAGCGTTGCCGGCGGATGTACGCGCACGGCGTCCCTGGTTGCTAGTCGCCGGGCCGCACCGATGAGCGGACCCCGGCGCCTAACAGTACCCCCCCTTGAGGAGGGGTCAAGGAACCCAAAAAGCCAGGTTTCCGAGGAAATTCCCGAAAAAATGCCCTCTTGAGCCTCGGGGCATGGAGATCCTTATCCAGGACCCAAGACCTTTCCTCTGGACCATAGCCCTTCCAGTGCACCAGAAAATAAAGCCGACCTCGGGACAATTTGGAATCGAGAACCTTCTCCACCAAGAACTCCTGTTGTCCCTGTACATCTACTGGTGATTTCCCCTGAGAGATCTTCTGAGGAAATCTACAGGAAGAAACATATGGTTTCAACAGGGAGCAATGGAACGTATTTCCGATCCGGAGAGCTCTTGGTAAACGTAACCGGAAAGCAACTGGGTTGATTTTTTTAATAATATGAAATGGTCCAATAAATTTGGGGCCCAATCTAGCTGAGGTTTGTCGAAGTCTAATGTTACGAGTCGACAACCATACCCTGTCTCCCACCTTAAAAGTGCAAGGACGCCGGAGCCTGTCAGAAAAAAATTTCTCTCGAAATGCCGCTTTTCTGAGAGCAAGGTGCACTTTTTTCCAAATGACTCTGAGATGAGAGGTTAAGGTTAGCGAGGAAACAGAAGAATGTTGAAAAAAATAATTAGCTCTGGGGTGAAAACCAAAAACTGAAAAGAATGGAGACACATTAGTGGAGGAATGACAAGAATTATTGTAAGCAAACTCCGCCAAAGGAAGAAACTCGGACCAATCATTCTGGAGTTTGGCTGAGTACAAACGCAAATACTGTTTTAATGATTGATTAACTCGCTCGGTCTGTCCGTTGGATTGGGGATGGTAGCCGGATGTTAAAGACAATTTCATCTTTAATGAGGCACAAAAAGACTTCCAGAATTGTGCAATGAATTGTGGACCCCGATCAGAAACAATATCAGTGGGCAACCCATGAAGTCTGAAAACATGGCGGAGAAACAAAACAACCAATCCCTGGGCAGATGGACGTCGGGGAAGAGCAATGATATGGGCCATCTTGCTAAAACGGTCCACTACCACCCATATGACTCGGAATCCATGGAAATATGAGACCATGGCCTGAGAGGAACATTTAAGGGCATAAGTTGCCCGATAGGCAAGGAACGGGGAACCTTATGCTGTGCACAGACCTGACAAGAAAAAACAAACTCCTTAATGTCTTTAGAAAGACCAGGCCACCATACTGAGCGGGAGACTAATTCCAAAGTCTTAGAGATCCCCGGATGCCCTGCGACTTTGCTATCATGAAACTCAGTCAAAACAGTAGCTCTCAAAAACTCAGGGACGTAAAGGCGACCAGCAGGAGTATTTCCAGGAGCTTGATGTTGAAGCTGCTTTAACTGGGTAAATAAATCTTGTGTGAGGCCTGCCCAAATGACAGAAGACGGAAGTATGGGAGTAACAGGACTGTTATTATGAACTGGAAGAAAACTGCGTGACAGGGCATCCGCCTTGGTATTCTTGGAACTTGGCCTAACAGTGATAATAAACTTGAAACGAGTAAAAAATAAAGCCCAACGAGCCTGCCGGGCATTCAGCCGCTTAGCTGATTCGATGTACTGAAGATTTTTGTGGTCAGTCAATACTGAAATGGTATGTGTTGCTCCCTCAAGCCAATGCCTCCACTCCTCGAAAGCCCATTTAATAGCCAGTAACTCCCGGTTACCAACATCGTAGTTGGATTCAGCGGATGAGAATTTCCTGGACATAAAGGCACAAGGATGTAGTTCCAGAGACTCCGGATCCTTTTGAGATAGGATAGCCCCCACTCCAACCTCCGAGGCATCAACCTCAACAATGAAGGGCAATTCTGGGTTGGGATGTCTGAGGACAGGAGCTGAGACAAAAGCTTGTTTCAAGGCCTGAAAGGATAACTCAGCTTCACGTGACCAGTTGGTAGGATCCGCTCCCTTCTTAGTGAGTGCCACAATGGGAGCAACCAGGTCGGAAAAAGAATGAATAAATCTTCTATAATAATTCGCAAACCCTAAAAAGCGCTGAATTGCTTTTAAGTTGGTGGGTTGCGCCCAACTAAGGATGGCTTGGAGCTTCTTAGGTTCCATGCAGAATCCCTGAGGGGAAATAATGTACCCTAAAAAGGATACCTCCGTGACATGAAACTCACACTTCTCCAGCTTGGCATATAGGTGATTTTCACGTAATTTTTGAAGAACCTGACGCACCTGGGTAACATGTTGTTCAATTAAGTCAGAATAGATCAGGATGTCATCTGAGTAAACGACCACGAATCTTCCTAGGAAATCACGGAGCACATCGTTTATGAGATCCTGGAAAACTGCCGGAGCGTTAGACAAGCCGAACGGCATCACCAGATACTCGTAGTGACCCGACTGAGTACTGAACGCCGTCTTCCACTCATCTCCCGACTTGATTCGGATGAGGTTATACGCTCCCCTCAGGTCAATTTTAGAAAAAATCACAGCCGAACGCAGCTGATCAAAGAGGACAGAAATCAGCGGCAGAGGGTAAGTATTTTTAACTGAGATCTTATTCAGGGCTCTAAAGTCAATGCAAGGTCTGAGTGATCCATCTTTTTTCTCCACAAAGAAGAAGCCTGCACTTAAAGGGGATTTAGATGGCCTGATAAATCCTTTCCCTAGGCTCTCCTTAACATACTCATTCATGGCCGCAGTTTCTGGCCCGGATAATGCATATAACCTTCCCTTTGGCAATGTGGCACCAGGAATTAGCTCAATAGCACAATCATAAGGCCGATGGGGAGGCAGAATGTCCGCATTGCCCTTGGAAAACACATCAACAAAGTCCTGATATTCCCCGGGAATGAGTTCGGGAATGGCAGCAGCTATTCAGACGGGAAACGTAATACATTCCTTATTACAGATGGTACCCCATTGTGAAATCTCCCCCGACTGCCAATCAATGGTGGGATTATGAAAGGCCAGCCAAGGGTGACCCAGAACCACTGGAACTGCTGGGCAATGGGCAAGGAAAAACTCGATCTTTTCGGAATGAAGAGCTCCTACCGTAAGTAGTACAGGGGGTGTACAGAGGGAAATAACCCCATTGGACAAGGGACTCCCATCTAAACCATGCATGGTGATACACCTACCCAAGGCTAACTGAGGAATACCTAAGGCCTTGGCCCACGTTAAGTCCATAAAGTTCCCTGCAGCTCCACTGTCAACAAAAGCCGACACTGAAGAACTGAGGCTGCCAAAGGAAACTTTAGCTGGGACTAAAAGGGAGTTATTCGAGGAGATAAGCTGCAGACCAAAGTGAACCCCCTCACAATTCACTTGGTCGAGGCATTTTCCTGACTTGTTCGGACAATTACGGGCAAAATGTCCCTTACCCCCACAGTACAAACAAAGACAAGAGTTTTGCCTTCTGACTCTTTCTTCTGGAGACAGCCGGGAGAGACCCATCTGCATGGGCTCCTCTACGTCCTCAAGAATGGAAAATACACATGGAGTAGACCTGACAGGTGCTCCTTTTTCAGCCCTCCGCTCTCTGAGACGACGATCAATCTTAATAGAAAGCTCCATGAGTTTATCGAGAGTCTCAGGAGCGGGATACTGAAGGAGACTGTCTTTTATAGACTCTGATAAGCCGAGGCGAAACTGACTGCGCAGGGCTGGGTCATTCCAGCCACAGTCGTTCGACCAATGGCGAAACTCTGTACAAAAAACCTCTGCAGGATTTCTACCCTGTCTGAAAGCGCGTAACTGACTCTCAGCGGATGCCTCTCTATCAGGGTCATCATACAAAATCCCTAAAGACCCAAAAAAGGCGTCTACTGACAACAACGCCGGATCCTCTGCTTTTAAACCGAATGCCCAAGTCTGAGGATCCCGCTGGAGCAAAGAAATAATAATTCCGACCCGCTGAGACTCAGTACCCGAGGAGATCGGTCTTAAACGAAAATAAAGTTTACAGGATTCTTTAAAATTAAAAAACTCCTTCCTATCACCAGAAAAACGGTCAGGCAAGTGCATTTTTGGTTCAGGGACTACCCTCGGGGAAGTTCGTAAAAGATCTTCCTACGACTTCACCCGAAGGGAAAGATCCTGAACCATCTGAGTAAGCTCTTGAATCTGGCTGACTAGGAGCTGACCGGGATTTGGCCTTAAACCTGTGGAATTCATGAGGCCGATAACTCTTACAAAACTGAATAAGGAAAAAATTAAACCCTGTTTAATTTTAAGTTTTGGTTTGGCCGGTAATAATGTTCTGATTCCAGTACTCCTGACCGGAGGAGATCTCATGGCAATGGCCAGAGTACTGGAAGGGAATGCTGGTTACGGGAGCTGGAAAGACTAGTTGCCCCTGGCGCCCTAACTCTATTGTCTCACCCGTGCTATCGGAAATCCCTTGCGAGACTATGGTTTCTTGAGCCTCAGGCAGCCACGTTTGAAAGGCGGATTATGTCTGCCCAACTCCGGTGCCCCCCGGTCTTAGTGAGAGACAAAGGGAAATCCGAGGCAGGATGAAGACAAGAGGACCTCTGACTATCAACAGGCCAGGGGCAACAAGCTAACTAACCAAACTAGAAGTATGCGCGGAAAAACCGCCAGATAAAAGGACAACCAAAATCCACTAGTCCGTTGCTCCTACCCAGCACCGCTGGATACCAGAGTGGATCTGTGGGAGCGGAATCCTCCGCAAAAGCTCCGAAACACAAATAATAAATAATAAGTAATAAAGCGGCCGAGCCGCAACACACGGCTACGCCGCGACTCACGAACACCACTGGATGTTTTAATGGTGCTCAGTCAGGACTCCAGGAACAGATGACGACTTCCGAGTACAGGACAACTGAGGACAGGAACGACCGGATACAGCAGGACTGGAAACACTCTCAGCAAACAGATACAGCATGCAGGAAGCTATTACCGGCGTCTGTGAGAAGCCCTGTGAGTGTACTTAACAGGGAGTCCTCCAATCAGCTGTTTAGAGGCTGATTGGACTAAATGCCGTGCAGCTGCCTTGCTGCACGGCCAGGAAACAGGTGCCTATACTAATTACAATGGACCCATCAACGGGGAACGCGATCCGCCAGTGGCGTCCCCGTTGCTAGGGTCCGTGCGGCTCCGTGCGCCCGGCGTCTAGCGTTGCCAGGGAGCCGGCGGATGTACGCGCACGGCGTCCCTGGTTGCTAGGCACCGGGCCGCACCGACGAGCGGACCCCAGTGCCTAACAGCTGGAGCCATTGCCAGTGCTTACAAAGGTGCAGTCGCTGGCTGAGACTTCCTCACAAAATTCTTGCAAAATGCTACCCACCCCCATTAATTCACACAAACACACACTGATCCACATTTGCACTGCAGCAACCATCGCAGCACCATTGCAGTGCTTGCACAGCGCAACTAAGTAGCATCTGCATTACAAAAGAAATCGCTCAGCTGTGCAAACATTAGCATTGCATTCAGTTAGCGTCTGACTCTGGTCCAATAAGTGGCGGTTCTTGCCACGGGCAAGCGGAACTTTTGCCCGGGGCGCCGCCTTCCGGAGGGCGCCGGCGCCTTCCGGAAGGCGCCGCACCAGGGCAAGATCCGCCACTGTGCCCCCCGTAGTGCCCTGCTGTGCCCCCCCGCTTTGAAGGGAACCAGACGCTACGGTCTAGTTTCCCTTCGTCTAGAGGACCTTTGCTGTGCGATGCGCGATGACGTCATCGCGCACCGCACAGCATAGTGGCACAGACACTAGGGGTCATAATTGACCTCTAGTGTCTATGCTGTTCTATGGGAGAGACGTAATAACGTCTCTCCCATTGATTGAAGAGAACAGAAGAGAGGAGGAGAGAAGAGCAGCGCCGCCGGCGGAGAGGGTCTGGATCAGGAACGGGGGTGGTAAGTATACTTTTTATTTATTTTTATTTTTTCTTTCAGCGCGCTGACCATGCCCCCAATCAAAGCCACGCACCCCATATTTTGCCCGGGGCGCCACAAATCATAGAACCGGCCCTGGGTCCAATATCATGTAATTAGAGGTGAAGATAACATTTCTGTCAGTTTTATGTTCATGCGGCTACTGTACCAATAGCTCAAACTATACATTTTTAAATAAACATATGATTAAAATAAAAATGTTGTTATAAAAAAGGAATACATATAAATGAATTACATTCTTAGTTTGCGCATCTGTCCTGTTGGTTTTCGCACATATATCCAGGTGGGTATTTCTAGGTGGTAATGGGGCGGTGGGGGGAGGTGGCTAGCTAGATGCAGGCATGCCATGGACTTGTCGCAAGCATTGTCTGATGATGCAGCTGTACAGACACTGGCAGCAGTGGAGAATTTCCCATTAGGCATGTAAGGCACGTGCCTAGGGGCAGCACTTTTAGGGGGCAGCACTTTTAGGGGGCAGCACTTGGACACATGTTTCATTACCACTGGCCCAAAATGATCAGTAAATACAGAATATTTCTACTCTAACATACTGTGTACAATCTTTAGTGGAGTGTGTACAGGTAGGACATGGACAGGCTGCCCCGTAAGCTGTCCTACTTAGTAAATATGTGTACATAGTTTAAAATAGATGCAACGTCATAGCTAATGACTTGTTTTATTATTAGGGTATATTATACTAAACTACCAATCGCCAAAATGAGGGCTTATAATAATAAAAAGTAATAAAAAATTGGACAATGGGGTGGCTAGAGGCACCCTAACCCCTTATTCTGCCCTTTACTGGATGCTATGTTCAGATGGAGATTCGGCAACTCCATAGATCTGGTGCAGTCCCCAACAGTGCATCTTTGCATACACAGCAGCAAATTACTGCTGCCCCCTATGGGTATTTCAGTAGGATGACCATTGGCAACACCATTAGCATACAGATGCAGAAGCAACAAAGAACACAGTTGATACTGCAACTGAGTCCACCTCTAAATCCGGGCCAATGTCACCAAATGTTCAGCAAACCTAATCACAAAATTACTTTATCATTATCATGTAATGAGGCAAGTGTAGGAGTGGTATCAAAGATTTATATATCTAAAATAACAGTTACTATAATTATTCCTAATGTAGATACAGAAGGAACAATGTAATGCTCTGCTTTTTCTACTTTTTACTTTTTATAAAAATACTCTGCCAGTCTGTAGCTATCATGTACATAGACTGGACAGATGCCCAGGGTATCATAGGTCAAGAAGAACATTGCTTCATGTTACATTTTTACTTTTCCATTTTTTTATATACAGAAAAAACCTAAATAGGTCATGGAGAACCAGACTGACTTTACAGAATTCTACTTGGTGCCATTTTTTTAAACAAATTCTAACTATACATCATTAACCTCCAGTGTGTTTTTCATCTTATATATGTCTGGAATAATCATTAACTCTATTATAATTACAGTGATATATATTGATGCTCAGTTACACCCCCCATGTATCTATTCCTCTGTAATCTGGCCTTAGTAGATATCTGTTATACATCCACTACTGTCCCTAACCTGCTGTACATGTTACTATCTGGAGATAATACAGTGACCTTCATACAATGCTTCACCCAGATGTACTTTTTTTGTTTGGCTGCTTCCTCAGAGACATATCTAATATTCATTATGTCATATGACCGATATGTTGCTATATGTGATCCTTTACACTAAAACCTGCACTGTTGGTGTGCCTTGAGGACCATGGTTGGGAATGCCTGGTCTAAGGAATAAGGATGTAATAAGGGCTCTGATGAGGATAATGAGGCAAACACAAAGTATTGAACAGTAATGGAGAATTTGTTATAATGCTTAAATAACACAAGGGACTGGATGTAATGACGGCGGAGTTTCAGCGGCCATGCAGGATGCAAGCCAAATTCCTACTTTTTTTTAAAGTGGCAATTAATTTAAAGGCAACTATGCCTTGTAAGTTATTGCCCCTTTAAACAAACATCCGAGTTCGTCAGGCATCCCACACCGCCGACTATCTTGGGCGTCATTACATCCGGCCCAATGCGTATGACAAATAAATGTAGGTTATTTTTTATTAATGTGTATAAAATAAATTACTGAAGTCTTTGAATCTGCTTCTACTGACAGTAATATTTCTGAAGGACTTCACATTTCTGTGTACAGCTTTTGTGTCATTACTTGATGGTGAATGTTATCTATTGAAAGAGAAGTATTTCATATAGTGCCATTTCCAGTCTAGTCCTTGATTGTAATGAAATAGTATAATACTAAAGACAATGGAGTCTTTGTAATTGTGTTTATTTAATGCAACACTAGAATAAAAAAGTTAAGTACAATAGACCAAATGTATGAATGAAATGTATGAAATAAACAGGACCCAGATGTTACCTCCTTTGTGCAATAAAGACAAACAAGAGTCTAACCAAAATCAAATGATTCACTGACTTTAATTGATCCCTAAAATCATTATAATGATTAGAAATGAGTCTTTAGGACTTTACTTCAAATCTACTATACTTAATTTACCATATTATTTTTAGACACAAGCGTATTTAATTTTCATCGCTGTCCCAAGAGCTTATTGACATGCTAAAGTACATAATTTAGAGCTGTTCATGAATAAATCTGGTATGTATATTGATTCATTTGATTTAATAATATATTATATATAAAATATATATTTATGAATTGAATATTTTATATCTTACTTTTGAATTTTAATTTTGTTTTTACGGTGTTAAAATCAATAATAATAACCATAACTTTTTCTAAATGAATTAAAGACGTGAATATTCACTCGAACATCATCAACAAATTGCTAAAAAAAAAAAATTCCACGGTGTAACGTATACATTAGCTTGATACAAAGAAACAGGTATAGATGTTACTAAAAAACTTTCTTGACAACCCAAGTGTACATCAAAAAGGGATGATAATTACATTATCGTAATGTGTAAGTGAACACAAAGACTCCCAGCAACTGCAATCAAAGAAGAACTCCAAACTCCAGAATCAGAGGATACAGTTAAAAGATGTCTGTATAGCGTTGGTCTATATAGTCACATTGCTTTCACCATTGTCGAGGTCCGTAAATGCTGTAAAGTAAAACACCTTCAATGTGCCATAAAACACCAGTATTGGACACTGAACCAGAAGACGTCAGTATGTTCAAAGAATGGTCGGAGAACGTGTGTTAGATAATTGTATAAGTAATCCAGTTAAATATGGTGATGGTTATGCCATGATTTGGGGTAGTTTAGTGGAGGAAAGGTTGGAGATTTAGTTAAAATAACATCAAATATGGAAAAAAATTATACCATAGTATCATAGTACATCATGCTGTACCAAGTGGAACTCAAAATATTGGAAAGGGTTCATCATGCAACAAGACAATGACCCTAAGCACACATGTATACTGTATACTGTATCAATTATTTGAAAAGTAAAGAAAAGCAGAAAGTTCTACAAATTAAGACTTGACCTCCTCAGTCATCAGATCTCAATCCCATTGAGAAACTCTGGGATGACTTAGACAGAAAAGTTTGTGTAATGGCTCCAACAAATACTAAAGACTTATGAGAATGTCTGAAAGAGGCCACCTCTGGGGGCTGTAAACCAAAATGCAGGGATCATCAGCTGTTTGCACCCTAATGGAGTAACAATTGAATTGCTCCATCAGTCACCTGGCACTGACAGCTGCTAGAGAAAATAATTGAATTCCGCCCTTAGTGTTCTTTTTGCCTATTTGAAAGGTGACACATCTAGAAGAGTGTGCATGTGAGGTTAGAGAAGTCACATTCTGAGTGTGTTTAGTCCTGCTTTTAGTAGTAGGAATTCTAGTGCATGAAAGAGCAGTAGCAGAAACACTCACAAATAAAGGCTATGCGCTGAGCCTTTCCAGCTACTGCATTTGATAAACTGTATGTAATTTTTTTGGCATAGTTAAAAATATTGTTTTCTTTAAGATTGTGACAGTGTTTAGGTGTGAGGTGCCCTTTCTTTTCCCTTGAACTCTTTTAAAAGTAGATGTTGAAGAACTATGATATTACTGCAAGCACTAGCTCTAGATTGCTCCTGTTCTCCAATCGACTGATCTATGATTGTTTCTATATTCAGGACAGGAGTAAAGCTATTGTATCATGAACTTAACTTCCAACACACCAATAAATCGTGCAATGAGCTAGGGAAATGAGGGACTGTTACCTTTACCATGCAGTTATCTTAAAAGACTGGAGATTTTTTTTAAATAGCAGAAAATAAATATTTTTGCAACTATATTTTTGGGGTACAGCAGTAGGTACAGTAATATTTTCTGCCTCTCAAAAGCACGCATTTCCTAAAAAATATTATTTAAATTGAATTATAAAAGACTGGAGGTCTTTTTTTAGACACCAGGAAAAAAATTATAATTTAGCAATTGTTATTTTGGGGTGTAGCTAACAGGTACACCATAATGCCCAGTATGTAAAGTAATATATGCTGTCTCTCAAAAACACGCGCTCAAGGTACGTACACATTGGCCAATATATCGGCTGTTCTATTGAACGAACAAGATATATCGTGGGTCAGTCAGCCAGTGTGTACAAACAAAATATCTGAGAATGCCGTCGCTCACAGACATATCGCGTCGGCCCTGCAGCACAGTTGATGACCAATATATCTACCGATATATTGGTGCATCGCTGTGTGTGTGTGCACGATCAGCCAATCTCCCATACACATGCTGCATCAGCTGGTGGTGATTGACAGCTGAACTGGGTGGGCGCATGTAAATGCCCGCCTAGTTCCTGACGTCAGTTTCAACAGATCAGGCAGTGTGTATGCTCAACACACTGCCTGGTCCGTCCATAGATATAGCTGCAGATCAACTTATCTGCAGCTATATCTGCTACTGTGTACCCAGTATTTAAAAAAAATATTATTTAAATTAGGGATGAGTGGGTTCGGTTCTCTGAGAACTGAACCTGCATGAACTTGGAGATCCAAGCCTGGATCTGAGTCAGGCTCAGTTTTGCATGCGTGACTTCTGAAAATGAGGCAAAACATCATCATCATCCTGCTGTGGCATCTCTCGGGTTTTGGATTCTATATCCCAGCCACCATTTTCACTCTGGACTTGGAGAGTGCATAGTAAGGATGTGTTCCTTTTGTGCTGTAGTTGGGAATGGAGGCAGGAGAGAGCAAAGTAGGGCAGGAGAGAGCATAGGGGGGCAGGAGAGAGCATAGGGGGGCAGGAGAGAGTAGCAGAGGGGTTGTGTTGCAAGAGTTGACTTAACCTTGAAACTAGGGGTGTTTGTGTGGGTGTGCTGTCACTGTGTTAGGGCTCTGCATAGTAGTGCACTGCATATAGCATTCTTTGGCTGTGAATAGGACCAGGTGTTCTCTATCTATAAGGGACGGTGTGACTGTGTGTACAGTCGTGCATTACACTACTAGTACTGCCGTACACTACTGCTATACATCCTCTGTGTGTGATCCAAACTTAGAGCAAAAAATATATTTCATTTTCTATTGGTGCATCACTGAGTTACTACTAGTACTGCAGCTGCCTTACACTACTGCTATATATCCTCTGTGTGATCCAAAGCAAAAAATATATTTCTATTGGTGTGTCACTCATTGACTACCAGTACTGCTGTACACTACTGCTATATATCTGTGTGTGATCTAGAGCAAAAATATTTATTTCTATTAGTGCATCACTCAGTGACTACTAGTTCTGCCATACACTACTGCTATATATCTGTGTGTGATCCAGAGCAAAAAATATATTTCTATGGTGCATCACTCAGTAACTACTAGTACTGTGGCTGCCGTAAACTACTACTCCCAGATGGGCCAGGTGTTTGTGTTGCCCACTACTGTCGCTAGCTTAGTCATCCAGCTACCTCGGTGCAACCTTTTGGCCTAAAAACAATATTTTGAGCTGTGAGGTAATCAGAATAGAAGGGGAATGAGAGGAAATGAATGCTATTGAGGTTAATAATACTGTAGGAACAAAAACACCCCCACATTCTGTTATATTAGCTGTTTTGATGATTTTTGGAAAAAATACAGATCCAAAACAAAAACAAAAACTTGCAAGGGTGGTTTTGGCAAAACCAATCCAGATCCAAAACACGAAAGAGATCCAGATCCAAAACACAAAACATGGCCTGGTGCACACCCCTAATTTAAATTGAATTATAACAGATGGGAGATTTTATTTTTTAAAACAGGAAAAGATCTCTTCTATAGGTTGCAGCTCACCCACACACAGGGGTCAGGGGTCACCCACATTCAGGTCACAAATTTGGCAATCGGTCAGCAGTGCTCACTCCCAGGTCAAATCCTGCACTTGTGCGTGCAGTTAATGCTGTTCGGTTGCATAAACTGCTAATGCCTCTGCCTGATTGACAGTGCGGTGATGGACCGTTGTGGGGGCGATGTGGGGAAAATGAAGGGCAGGTTGGCTGCATTTTTGGGGTGACTGCATGACATCACATGCAGACTCTCCTAACAAAAAGATGGTTGCCGGACTCCTGTTGTCACAGCCAGGCTACGCCAGCAGTAGGCTTCCCTAGTTTCTGTCAAAACGCACTAATTGCGGCACGATCACAATTAGATCATGGTTGCAGGTGATGTGTGGTGGGTATCATGCTGAGCAGTCTTACCATGCAATGTGTGGCCCCCAGCATGCATTTGAAAGAGTAGCAGATTGTGCTAAAAAGCAGAATTTGCTACTCATACTGAATGAGGTCCACGGTACAGTTTTTTTTTGACAAATAAGCTTAAAAATAATCTCACTGTATTGGCCCTCATACCCAAGTGACAGCAATATTAAATGCAATGTATAAATGCATCTTTGTGAAATACAGGTGCAAAGCTTACTATTCTAAAAAACATACACAATAGCCTGTTTGCACAAGTTTGCAGCTTGCAGGTGCTACAAGCATCTGGCAGATATACAGTAATAGTAGTCTGTTTGCAGTTTGCACTGGATTGCAGTTGCTACTGTGTATGACAAACACAATATATAGTGACAAATATGCCTGTAGTCATCTTTCCCACAAACTCTGTCTACCTACAACTGTTACTAATGGCGTCTATTGAAGAACTACAGCCAATACCCTCTCCATACACTATCGTGTGTAAAATGGCACCTGCAGGGACTCATATACAATAGAGAGCATGCAATATCTGAGATTTCCAGGAACATTATGGTTATCAGATAAAAATTTGGCTGTAAGATCAAGTTGGGACTCGGTTATCCTAAGAAAACCCAAGTTCGGGTGTGTTCGTTTTTCAGCTGAACTACGGATCTCTAATTTCTGGCCCTTGACAAAAGGATAAAACAGTATACTGTATTAGTTTCAGAAGACAAATTTAGTAAATAGAATAGGAATATGTCACTCTTCTCTCCACATTAACTTTGATTTGATTTTCTTACTGTATTATACTATATTTAATTTCTTTAAGCATAAAAAAATTATGCACCCTTAAATTTTAATACAATTAGCTTTAGTTTGAAAATAAAACTTAAATTTTACTGTTAAACAAAACCAATACATATCTTTAAAAATTAAATATAAAAAATTAGTAGAAGTAATAAATAGTCTGGTTGCTGTAATACTAAAAACTTTATAATGAAAACCCAAGTGTAGAGTCTATATCTAATACCATAATTTTCTTCTGTTCCCTGTAGTAAAATCCCAATGAATATTAAATTGTATAGGGATCCACACAACACTGTAACATTGTCTTCTTCCTTTCTGCTGTGTCAGGCTGAACTAAAGGTGAGTGGGATCTCTTTATTAGTATTCAATATACTGTACAATGTTGCTGTAACTCATGTATGACTGTGACGATATGGTACTCTAGCTTTTTAAAACAGTTTGTAGTGTTTTTCTTTTTCATAAACTTCAAATATGCCATAGGACACACTATTATTGTTAATGTTTATCATATTTAGGAGAAAGACATTTTTTTTGAACTTTTAAAAGCTTTTTACACATGCAATACCCTGATACAAACCCCCCACTAGTAGTAATCTGTCAAGAAGGTGTAATAGCTGCTAAAGCAATGACACAAAGCAAATCAAAGAACAGTTAGTCCACATCTGAATCAGGCAAAATATCATGTAATTAGGGATGAAGATAAAATTGCTGACAGTTTCATGAGCATTTCTGAGTCATAACTGGGGGCAGGCTAGCTAGATGTCAGGGATTGACGCAGTCAGCAACTGAAGACACAGCTGCACTGATACTGGTGCCCTTGTTTAGATTTAGATTCTGCACCTCCAAAGGGCTGGTGGAATCTCCAATGGAGAAACCATTGGTGTGGCTTTGTAAGAACAGCAACAAATGACTGTTGGGTGTTTCAGTAGGGCTACCATTAGCCGCAGCATCAGCACAAAGATGAAGTGCAGCTGCATATTGTGTGTGACTGAGTCTGTATATGGAGCAGAACAGAACTTGCATTGGAAAAATTCTGCAGCTACTACATTTTAGCACTTAACACACACACACACACACACACACACACACACACACACACACACACACACACACATATATATAGTCCCATATAAAATTAATCAGTTCAGTCTCCTTGTGTGTCCTAGTTGCATTGCACTGAGACTAAGATGCATTTTCTGGAAAAAAAGAGATGCCCCACTTCCCCACAACTTTTTTGTCAAAAATGAATCTAATTTGGGCTGCAATGTGATTATTATGCATGTGTAGACAATGCTGATTAACTTATATCTGACACTTGTATATTTTGTGTGACTGCATCTTTATACGGACCAGAACTGAACTTGTATTGCAAAACATACACACACCCTTAATTTCATTTATTTATTTTTTCATTTTTTTCACTCATCACTCCTTTGTTCTCACTCCGATTGTATCATTGGTTTTCACTTCACTTCACATTTTCATATTCCTTCATGTATATGATTTTATATCAAAACATGACGTAGGACACGTCATTTATTATCTCAAAAGTTCACAATCAGGGCACTTATATATTTATTATATATCACAGTTTTATAACTATTCATTAATTATTCATTTCTTTAGCACTCACACTTGTAGATATGAATAATCACCCTAGTTAATATTTTTCAAACTCAATGAAGATAAAACCTAAATCATCAAAAAATTGTATTAATATGTGTAGAATTCCACATAATTGATAACAATAATTGTTGCCTATTGCATCAATATAAAATCGTATTGTCCCAGACTTCTTCCAAAACAGAGTGTTGATGTTTCTAACATTTATTGTTGAGTAATGTCATTGACATAGATTTTAATATTTGAAACGTAGTGTTCCCCTATGATTTTCTCTTTCATCAGTCATATGAATCATTATTATTCAGTGTTGGGGCCCCGGATATTTTCTGTAACCAACCACCTACACTGGATTACCTATAATACAGGAGGCGCTGTTCATCCGATCAGCTACGGAGGAATAGAGACGCGATAGTACGTCTCTGAATGGGAGATCACATGACCGCTAAACCGTGCCGTGATTGGCCTTTTTAGCCGTTATAGTATCTCTGCGCAGGGCAATCGGGTTTGCCCTGACGAAGCTAAAGTGAAACGTGCACGTGGGCGTTTCAGAGCGGCGCTAGCACGCCAGCTCACCTGCTTATGTGTCTGCATTAAGAAATTATTGTATGTGCAATGCTTAGCCTATTCATCTAGTCTTTAACACTATGTACAATACATGGAACGAGTTTGTAGTCAGGGAAGGGGATAGGACCGGTGCTTACCATAATAAATAGAATTTAGTAATCAAAATTTGTTCAGCAGCGGGACCTAATGCTTAATATGAGGTAGAATCAGAATCTCAATATACCAGTACAGGCACACCTGACTAAACCAAACTAGTCCAGCATGCAGATTTAGCTCAGTGTTGGTATGGGAAAATCAGTGCAATAGATACACACAGTGATAGCTCATATATGAATATATGCTGGTAATTTAAATCAGCATAGTATATTGGTATAGCCCAATGCAGGTCATGGCAATTCTGTGCAACAAACACACAGTTTATTTCCAGTAAAAAGCTCATGTGGTGGAACTGCATCTTGTTAAAGTGTATACAAATATCTCCTGCAGGACAGTATATGCCAGAAACGGATACACAGTTCATCTTTAATAAAGGAAATATAAATCTGCAGCTCTAGCAATAAATGAAGTATAAACCTGCAGCTCCAGATGTAACTGTTGCAATGTTTAGAACAACACCGTAAGAGTTATGGAATGTTGCAATCTTTAAGACAGCAACAGATTAGTTACATGAGAGAGACATAAATGAGCCATTCTGTTGAACCGAGCCAGCACAATATTTAGGCATGTTGGTATGGGAAAATCAGTGGAATAGATACACATAGTGATAGCTCATATATGAATATATGCTGTTGATTTAAATCAGCACAATATATCGGTATATCCTAATGCAGGTCATGACAATTCTGTGCAACAAATATACATAGAAACACAGTTTATTTCCAGCAATTAAGCTCATGTGGTGGAGCTGCATCCTGTTAAAGTGCATACAAATATTTCTACAGGATAATATATGCCAGAAACCGATACACAGTTCATCTTTAACAAAGGAAGTACAAACTTGCAGCTCTAGCAATAAATCAAGTATAAACCTACAGCTCCAGGTGGAACTGTTGCAATGTTCAGAACAACACTGTAAGAATTATGGATTGTTACAATCTTTAAGACAGTAACAGATCAGTCACATGAAAGAGATATATATTAGCTATCCTGTTGACCTGAGCCAGCATAATATTCAGGCTGTGGGTATTTTATGTAATAAATGCACACTGCAGACAGCTTATATTCATTCAACATAAATCCATATGATATAGCTGTATCTCTGATACGCATATGCCCTCTGCAGGTTATTTTGTACAGTAAATAAATATAGGAGTGTACATATGATTGGTCAACGGAGACTCATGTGGTGGAGGTGTATCCTATAATAAGCTAATACCAATGTCTCCCGCGTGATATATTATGCAAGAGAGGGACATAGCAGTTCATCCCTGTTAAAGGATATAGGAACCCTCAGCACCAGTTATAACTGTTGCAGCATTCTAGCCACATGAGGGACAAATGAGCTATTTTTGTCAAATTCAATCAGTATAACACTGAGGCTGAGGACTTTCTGTGTAATAGACACACACTGCGGACAGCTCACACTCACTTAACAATTCATGTGGTGGAGTTGTATGCCTCACACGCACATGTCCTCTGTAAGACATTTTGTATAACTAATGAATACAGTAGCATACATGTGACTGGTCAACAGAGGACATACAAGCAATCTGCAGCCTCAGTGCTAATAGTTATAAATAATTTTTGTGACTGTGTTATAATTGTCACAGATTGAGAGAATAAAACCCCTGAGAGAGAAACAGTGGAGCCATAGTTGTGTTACAACTGCTAAATTATATGCTGTAACAATTGTTCACTGTCACTGTGTGTAGGATAGATGCAGTTCGGTTCCATGTATATGTGCATAGTTATGGATTTGGAATGAAGACTTAGCCACAAATTCTTAATCATCATTGGATATAACACTATACCTTTTCATAATTTGAATTGATAAAGGCATCCTAAATAACAAGGGTTCAATTTGAGGAGTCAATAAGTTTTGGTTATTTTTAAGCAATTATTGCACATACCTAGGAATTATAAAACCATATAAATATAATAAAGACACATAGGAGGATTTGTTGTTATTATATTTTTTTATTTTTATATGTAATGTTCGTTATTGTTGTCTCATAATTTTTCACGCTCTCAGGCATTTTAATCATATGAAATTAAAAGTTACATTTTAAATATATTTAAGTGCGCCAACAAAGAGACAATCCTTTTCTTTCTAGTACTTCTCTGTTATTTATCTACAAGTGTTTCACTGAGGGCACCGGGGCATAGTATTCACCAGGGGAGTGCCGGGCTATGTGTTTCAGTATATGTATGTATATATACATATATATATATATATATATATAAATATATATATATATATATAACTAGAGATTTCCCTTTGAATATAAAGTGTCCCTTATGTTGAAGACCTTACTGAGCCTGTGAGAGACAGGACTGAGACTTTAAGTGAGAGACTTTGCAGGCTAGCTGCCTGACGATAGTCAGTGATAGGCAAAGAAGTGAGTCAGTGTTTTTAATTTATGCTGAGAGTAAAACACTATTTCATTTATTCACCAGAAAAGATGTGTGTGGACTCTAAACTGCAAGACACTGCACCAATACTCTCATCTACTAAGCTAATTACCCCATATTATCACATTTGTTTTATGTGGAATTTTTACTTTTCTTTTTTGTACCTATACAGAGAAGCCTAAAAAGCTCATGAAGAACCAGACTTACTTTTCAGAATTCTACTTGGTGCCATTTTTCATAAAAACTGTTTATACATCATTAACCACCAGTGTGTATTTCCTTTTATATATTTCTGGAATACTCATTAATCCTATTATAATTACAGTGATATATATTGATGCTCAGTTACACACCCCCATGTATCTGTTTCTCTGTAACCTGTCATTAGTAGATATCTGTTATACAACCACTACTGTCCCTAACCTGCTGTACATGTTACTATCTGGTGATAATATAGTGTCCTTCATACAATGCTTCTCCCAGATGTTTTTTTATATGTTAGCTGCTTCCACAGAGAATCTTATCATACTCATTATGGCATATGACCGATATGTTGCTATATGTGTTCCTTTACACTATCACTATATTTTAAATAGAAAAATCTGTTTTTTATTGGCATCTGGCACTTGGATATCAGGATGCTTAAACTCATTTGTGTTTACTTTTCGAATGTCACAAATATCATTTTGTCATTCTAGCACTATGCAGCAGTTTTTATGTGACCCTAAAGCTGTGATTAACATTGCCTGTATGAGAACTGAAGACTTTACTATTGCCCTATATGTAGAATCTATGTTATTTGGCGTTTTCCCAGTCATGTTCAATTTGACTTCCTATATAAAAATTATCAGGGTCATCTTGCAGATTAACTCTAAGGACGGAAGAAAAAAAGCCTTCTCCACCTGCTCATCCCACCTCATTGTCATCATTATTTGCTATTTGACAAGTTTTTCTGTGTACTTGATGCCACCATCAGAATACTCCAATGTGCTAGAAACGGTCCTTACAGCAGTGTACTCAGTTGTTACTCCCATGATAAATCCTCCGATCTACAGTCTAAAGAATAAGGATGTAAAAAAAGCTCTGGTGAGAATAATGGGCTAAAACAAAGTATTGAACAATAATGCAGAATTTGTTATAATGTTTAAATAACACAATGGGTGGAATTCAATTCCTTGAAAAGTCAGTTGGGTGTCTGTTTTTTCCTGCCTATTACACAGGAAAAAACAGACACTCAACTAACTTTTCAAACAATTGAATATCCCCCAATATATATGATAAATAAATATAGGTTTTATTTTTGTTACTCTGTATAAAATAAATGACAGACATATTTTACTTTGCTTCTACTAACTATTATATTGCTGAACGTTTCTTATTTCTGTTTACAGCTTTTGTGTCATTAGTTTATAGCAAATGTTGTCTAGTGAAATACAGTAATAGTTTTTGATATAGTGTTGTGCCATTCCCAATTTAGTCCTTGCTTATATGTAATAGTAAAATACTAAAGGCAATGTGTTTTGGAAATCCAGTCAATTGTGTAAGACCCCTAGAGCCACTTAGAGGGTCTTCTGCCTATAATAGCTGCCTGTTGTTCCCTTAGTGTTTGATGTGCACACTGGTACTTAGGATACCACCAGGATTTACACCTCAGTAGTAGGGCTTACCCAATTGACTAGAGACAACAGGGTATTTACTAGCGCAATATACACCAAGATACATGGTACTGGGGAATGAGGTGTTAAACAGCCGAGGCTAGACTAACGTGCAGTTACTAAGCATGACTCCATGATATGGTATGCAGGCACAGTGTAGATGGAATGTCTGCATTGCAAGATGGTATGTGCAGCACAGAGAAGAGGAACTGCTGCAAGTAGGATGCTGATGCAGGATTGACAGGGTACAGGCACGACAGACAGGCCGGTATTAAATGGCTGGACAAGCACAGGTATCAACAGAGTATTCTCTAGTCGGACACATTATTCACAGTAACAAGGCAGGATATGCTTCAGATGGACAAAGTATTCACAGGAACCTGGGACAGAGACCAGTGACTTACATGCAAGGTATAATCTTTAATCATCTGGGGGAAGCTGGGCTGACTGCCTTATAAGAACAAGGAGGACCAATCAGCAGAGCCGACATGGGAAGGTAAAAACTAATTACAGATCACATGCAGCTGCAGCACTGCACATAACTGTCCAGCATCCTGGTTGCCTGGCAACCAATGAGTACCAGTGGGGACTGTCAGGCAGTGTGGGTGGAAGATGCTGTATCCCAGTTTCCTGCCGAGGAGACAAGCTGCCGCTGTGGCTTGTAACACAATGGAATCTTTGTCATTATATTTGTGTCATGCAACACTAGAATTAAA
Source organism: Pseudophryne corroboree (assembly GCF_028390025.1). Taxonomy (NCBI): domain Eukaryota; kingdom Metazoa; phylum Chordata; class Amphibia; order Anura; family Myobatrachidae; genus Pseudophryne; species Pseudophryne corroboree. Next base: position 467,515,194 of record NC_086450.1, on the reverse strand, counting down.
AACTTCAGTAGACCAAATGTTTACTCATGATTGAAATAAAAAGGACCCAAATGAGATGGTGCAATATAAACAAAAAAGAGAACCATAATCCTTAAACTCTTACATTATATTTAGGGCCTTATTCAGAGATGGACACAGATTGCTGCATACGCTGCCAGATCTGCATCCATCCCCTCACATATTGAGGGCAGTCCAGCACAGGGCAAGGCTGCCCAGCATGTGTGAGGCCTTAGACTGCAGACACATTGGAACTAAGGTTTACCCCTGGCAGCACTGCCGTAAATGGAGCGGCTGCATGTGACTTCACGCAGCCACCCCGAAAATGGTCCCAGCCCACCCCCCAATGCTACATCACAGCCCCGCTAACACCCACCACTGTCAATCACATTGTGTTAGCATCCATCGGGGAAGCTGCAATTTGGGCAGCATCAGCGACCAGGTCTGAATGACCCCCATTGTACCTTATGCACCAATGATTTCTGTTCAGACACTACTAGTGTCTCTGAACAAGACACCCAATGCTCTCTTGGGCTTATGTTGAGTTGGACCATATTCTTAAGCATAATATAGAATATCATGTAGTAGAGATTTAGGGAAGAGGCCACACACTTATGCTCAAATGCAGATTTGCCTGAATCTGACACTTGAATATGGTGACATGGGACTGGAATGGAATGGGCAGACTAACCTAGGCCAAGTGCCATAAGTGCATGTATACCTTATTGCAGAGGTTCTCAAACGTGGTCCTCAAGCCACCCAAATGGTCCAGGTTTTAAGTATATCCATGCTTGGCTACAGGTAACTTAATTAGTGCCTCAGTCAATTTGATTTAACTATTTGTACTGCGCCTTGGATATACTTAAAACATGCACCGTCGGGGTGCCTTGAGGACTGCGTTTGAGAACCTCTGCCTTATTGTATAGAAATGCAGACTGGTACACCTGTCCAAGTTGTATCCCATGCCTGTGCATAGGGGTCTCACTAGTCACTCTCCAGGTGCCAGGTTTTCAAAAATGTCCTTTCCTCATTTTGGATCTCGGAATACATCTGTAGATGTGACCATTATCAAATCTTTACCCCAAGGTCAATACAATCTGCATCTGCACATTAGAGTCTTTCTCAGCTTTTTTTTTTAAACCGGTATGCCACATACAGTACATACTGTAGTGCCAGTAAGTTGTTCTAATGATGTCAAAACATACCTTTCTTTGATGGAAATAAACATGGTATACATGACTGAAATCTCAAGACTTCACACTGCAGAACAGCTTACTGTAATTGAGGTAATTTCATTAGTCCTTCTTCAAACTCTTACTATTTATCTATACAGTATCTACAGCCATATCTTCTCTCACTATCTCACTTTTTCTCTTGCCATATGCTTGTTGTCTTCTCTGTAAGTCTGGTTTAAAACACTGACCTTTGGCCTGGGGATGTAAGGGACCTGGGCAACCCTCTATTCCCTTTCTTGTTCCCAGGATAGATGGATAGATAGACAGACAGACAGACAGACAGACAGACAGACAGACAGAGAGATAGATCTATAATTCTGTTTTGTTTCTGTGCAACTAGAACTTTATATTTATGTGCATGTGGAAGAATAATATTGCCAGTGTGACATCATGATCTTGCTCTATCAGGCAATCACAGATTTTTATCACTGATAGAAAAAGGGGTAAGTTACTTATCCCTCTGTAACCAGAGAGGGTTTACTTCACCACTCCTTGGGTTTCCTTTTCACCATCAATAGTCACCTGTTACTAACTCAATCTACTGTGCTGTAGGTGGGTAGCTCGTTTGCCACCACCAAGCTCCTACATTGGCACTTGGAACCACCTCATTCTTGATATGCATAAACATGCTGAGGCAACACCTCCTTTTTGGTATGGTCCAGTGTAAGCAGTGTAGCTGGCAGATGGCACAGGCGGAAAATGATAAAGCTTTTTGCACTATTCTGGCGGTCACATGATAGAAGCAGATGCAGCATCTTAAGGCAGATTTTTATTGGTCTTTAGTCTTTAAAAAGACTAAGGGACTGATTCTGATTTGCAAAAAAGCTAGCCTCTGGGCAAAACCAGGTGGGACAGATGTAACGTTCAGATAGATTTAGATTTTGGTGGGGTGTTCAAGCTGAAATCTAAATTGCAGTGTAAAAACAATGCTGTCTAACATGTGTGGGCTACATGTAGACGCAGCCGATATTTTCCTTGCACAGAAAAAATATAAATGTTTTTACTCCCCTTGCATGGCCCTATGTTTTTTTTTCCAGACACAAAGTTACTTGCTCTTTTTGTTTTACTCTCCAGTCTGCAACAGACCCTAAGATCCCTTGCTAAAGGTGCTAGGGACCACCATTCACAATACAGAGATGTTACAAAAGTACAATCATACAAAGATTGAATTTAATGGCAGATAATATCCTCTTGGCCCATCTACTCGGCCCTTTTAAGGTTACGGAATTAAGGTTAGTGTTTTAGGGCTGGGTTAGTGTATCATGTTTAGGGTAATAGGGTTAGGGTATAGGTAAGGGTTACATACTGTAGAATATATTTTTTTTTCAATAACATCTATCTGCATGTCGGCTCCAATGCCAATTGTGCCTTTTTATGCATAAAAGGCCAGTATGAATTACCATTATTGTTTTGCCTACCCTCACATCCTCACATATTCAGCCTCCATTTCTACTTCCCAAATTTACCTTATCTACACCATGAAAATATTTTTTCTTCAACACCCCCATAGCCAGATTAAGGGGTGCATAGAGCATACCACCTGGCTGGAGCACATTGACATCACTTGTTCTCCCTCTTGTGCAGCAGCAAAACCAGGCAGCCAGCATGCAAGCAGGATAGTATGCAGTGCAGGCAGAGACACAGAAGTATCAGGTTTCATGAGACACCAATGGAACTTCCCAACCAGGGGAGAGATAAGAGGGGGGAGAGAGCTGTAAATAACCCAGGGATCCTAGCTTCTCTTCCTCCTCCTCCTCCTCCTCCTGTGTAACCTGTAAGCTAATGAGAGCATTTGGGTCTAGAAAGAGAGAGACACATATAGAGTCCTCCTGAATCCTGTACCAGTATGTAAGTAGTACAGAGGCTACTGCTATTGCATTTTTGCCAGATAAATTATAGATTTTATTTTTCTATGTGTACAGTATTTTAAGGTTGTTTAAGTTGTCTTTGTTCCACTAATGGAAAACATTTTAAAATAGTTGTCTCTCCATTAGGTGGAGCTTCACATTTTACCCAGGCAATATTAAACTATTAGTTTAAATCTAACATACAGTATAATATTGGTTAATATTTAATATACAGTACACAATTGATACCTCCCATCATGACCCATTATAGGAGGGATAAAATGTTCTCTACCTGGACTTCCCTCTTAATTTATGATTGTAATCATCTCTTTTGAAATACCTGTCTTATCAATTAAATGAATTAACCCAGGTGATGTTAATCATATATTAAGGGGAAGTCCGGTTAGAGAGCATTTTGTCCCTCCTGGCATGGGTCATGTTGGGATATAAGCACAATCAATTATACACACTTACTTCCACTGGGCCCCCTTGTCTTGAGTGCCCCCCCCAGGCTTAATCCAGCCCTGAATTCTCCCCCCCTCACTCAGTGTCTACCTAATAATTTATTATTTATCCTGTTCTAAACTCTATCACCCTAGTCTCTTTCACCTCCTCTGCCTCCCTTCCACCCCTATGCTTCCCTGCGCAACTTCTCCTATCCTCCACTTTCATTCCATTTCCTCCCCACTATGGTGCTACTACCCACCACTAAGTCCTTCTCACTGCCTCCTCTATTTGCGACCTCACCTCACCTATATCCACATCACACTAAGCTACCTCCCTGCCAATCTCCTGCAGGTTCTCTTCTTAGTTCAGAAGCCAACACCATCACTACATCCTCTTCAACTCTGTCCTCCAAACTGATCTCATATCAACACTACAGTAACCCTGATAACCTCATTCACATCTATCCTACAAACTATGTCCCTCTCTCCTGTTCCCATTAAAACACCAGATTTAGCTGTAATGAATTAGTCCCCACCCATGACCTTTTTATGTCCAACTCCCTGATTCTCCTACAGTAGTATTACTGAAACCTGGATATCCCCCTCTGACACCACTTCCTCCACAGCTCTGTCTTCAGAGGATTTCATATTCTCTCACACACCCCTGACCAGGGGGTCGCCATGTTGGTACAATAGTCAGTACAATGGAATTTTTTGTATGAAAGAATAACTTTTCATTTGACATTCCAGTACAGGTGAGGAATTGCAGTTCTGGTAAAATGGAATTGAGAAGGATTTTTGGAGACACATAGCACCAACTAACCAAACTAACCAACTAGGTGTATTGATGGCAAATATTTGACACAATGCTATCATAGCCGTCATGGCTGCAGTAATATATTGTTCAACAGGATGGCGGCTGTCATACTTGGTTCCTATTGCAAATTCTTGTTTTACAGACAATTGTTGTGTGGGACTTGTGCTAGTCTTCTTGATTCCTTTCTGAGATGAAGATCAACCCCCCCCCCACCAAGCAGCAGCAGCAGTCCTAGAGCACTAAGATTCTTCATGTTAATCCTGGAAAGAGGAAGAGTCAATTTTCCATTGCAAACTATATAAAAGAATACCTCTGATTGGATGCAATTTTTCTTATCACTGGCAATTACTTTTGCCACTGGTGGCTGACTTACTATGACACAGACCCCATCATCCTCCTGAATATTATCAACATGTTCTTGTCCAACACATTCATCATCAACAGCCTCATTATTATCATATACATAATTATACCCCTCATCCAGAGTTGTGCACACACAGTTTGGTCTTCAGCCTTATTGTTCTTTTTATCCAGTGATTTGCTTGTTTTAAAGTTGATGCATCTAGACTAAGAGTGAGAATGTGGTTCATGCGTGGTTCTTATTTGCCATTAAATTTTATGTTTCTATGTAAAGCTACTGTAGCTATACTTAACTTCCCCCACACCAAGTGAATGTACACTATGTAGACAAAAGTGATTGGACACTGACAGCAAATATATATCAACAAGATTTTAGTGACATAGGTCAGTTCTTTATAGGTCCACCATGTGCAGTGATTACTGCAGACACCCTTCTTGGCAAACTCCACAAGTTCCTGGACAACAGCAGGCGGTAAGTTTTGCCCTTCTCCCTTAAGTAAAGTGAGAAACTGCGACACTGAAGAAGGTCAGTCTAGAATGCACCTATTGTTCCAATTTGTTCCAGAGGTACTCAGTGGGGTTAAGATCTTGACTCTGAGATGGCCAGTTCATCCAGGTTACCAAATTTTCTCTATACCAGTCTAGCATCACCATGGAAACATGACATCAAGCAGCCTACGATGATCCCCTTTTCAAACCTGGTTAGCTCCTTCCAGCAAGCCACTTCATTAGCAAATGATCTAATCAGTGCCCCTCTACCCATTTTATACCTTCTCGAACATGTGTCCGGGGGTTGAAAGGTTCCAATAATTTTTGTCTACATAGTTTATAATGATATAGGGAAAGAAGGGAATGTTACCTTTACCATTTTTTTTTATTTTTTTACACATTTTACACACTAAGCACATTTTTTAATTTGAATATAAAAGACAGGCTATTTTTTGACAAACCAGATAACAGAAATTACTTTTTTTGCAATAATTTGTTTGAATACAGATGGTGGGTATACCCAAACAATTTTTTTTGCTGAATCTCAAAACCATACAATACTGTACACGTTTTTTAAATTCAATCATAAAAGACTGCCGATTATTTTTTTAATTTTTTTTTTGCACACCAGGAACAGAATATTTCTCCTTTGCAGTAATTGTATTTGGGTGCTGCTGATGGGGATTCCGCCATGCACAGATAGAACAGTAATAAACACTGCATCTCAAAAGAACACAAATCTTGAAAAAAGACATTTCAATTGAATTAGAAAAGACTGATAGGTCTTTTTAGACAATAGAAAAAAATATATTTTATTTTGCAATTATTATTATTATTTTTATTTTCTAACAGGAAAAGACATCTTCTCTTCTTTGAGGAGCAGCTCAATCAGATACAGCACAGTATTATTGTTTGGACAAATAATTTTAAAATCAACACTCTCTTTGCCCTCATCCTTAAGCAACAACATATGTATAGATAGATATCTTTGTGAAAAAAGTTCTAGTTTACTTTTTAACAAGTAATCAAGAGCCTATTCGCAGTAGCACACACAGTAGCCTCTTTGCAGTGTGTTTCTGAGAAACACACATTCACAGTGACAATGATGCCTTTAGTCAGATTTTCCACACACTCCATCTAACTGCTACCGCTCACTCTGACCTAATGATAAGGTGTAGTGAAAATGGCGGATTTTAGAAATAAAAAATGCTTTGGTATGGAAAATGTTCAACCCAGAGATGTGCGTCGATCCCTGTGTTTTGGGCTTTGTTTTGTGTTGGATCTGTATTGTCCTCATGTTTTGGATCTGTATTTGGTTTTGCCAAAACAACCCTTGTGTTTTTTGCTTTTGGATCTGTGTTTTTGTCAAAAAATCTTAAATACAACTAAAATCACAAAATGTGAGCCTATTTTTGTTCCTACAGTATTATTAATCTCAATAACATTAATTTCCAGTCATTTACAGACAATTTTGACCACCTCAAAGCTCACAATAATGATTTCATCCATTTTAGGCCAAAGGCTGCAGCAAGCCAGCTGGTTACTAACCGACACAGCAGCGGCACAGACACGCCTCAGTATATAGCACATCTATGAAACAATGCCACACATCAGGGCAGAAATGAAAAGAGGTGCAAGATGGAATTGTCCTTGGGCCCTCCCTTCCACCCTTATGTTGGATATTAAAAAGGACATGAGCAGTTTAACAAACCAAGCACTTCAGTTACAGGGACTTAAACTTTTGTGGCTGAAGTGCTTCCTTTGTTTGGACCCCCACAAAATATTTTTGGGATGGACAACCTCCGATACCTAATGAAGAGGTTGATGGTGAGGGTGATAAGTACATGAAGATCTTGTACAATTTCATGAACTCGCTGTTAATGACATAACATGTAGGAGTTGCCTAGATGGATAACATCCCTATCTCTACTAACTTTGGCCTCACAAATGGAGCAGATGCTTTCACAAATATTGTCAGGATTTGGGTAAAAATAATCCCACACACAAGAGGTGGCTTTTTTGGTCATGGCCAGGCATCACAATGGCTTTCTTTTTATCATGGGCAAGAACTGCAGCCACTGGTGGCTGACTTACACAAATAGAATCATCAACATCCTCAGTGTCAGATAGTACACACATCTCCCCCTCATTATGTTCCATTTCCACACATGAATGCTCAATTTCTATTATGCCCTCATCATCACCATCTTTACTTGTACTACTCCCCACATGTGCAGATGGTGCAGAAATTGTGGAAGGAGGCGAAAGAGGATTCCCTATGAGGACAGTGTAAGAAATTTCAGACTCACATATAGCTGACGTGGACACTACTAAACGTTCCTCAAGAATGTGTGACAGTTCTGAATGCATAGTTTATTCTATTGCCTTAGTGGTTTATATTTTTTTGAAACCTCTTCTAGACTCTGGGTGAAAAGTTCTTGCATAGTCATGAGATGCATAAGAAGATGCCTTATTGACAATTGCAGATATACCACCACTTAAATGTCAAGACCTGAGTCTTTCCTTGCCACTTTCATGTTTATCTGCAGCTAACTTTCTTTTGGATGTTTTTTTCTTTACCACTGTAAAATTAAATTACTTATTTGTTTTTACATTCCCTGACTTAAGCCCTCTATGCCCTTAGGTGTTGGTTTAAGTAGATGATGTGGACGGACTTATATTCTCATGCCTGGTGGCAGGACATATCTATCATTAAACACGAACCAAGAGGGGTACAGCACACACCACAATTTGTTAAAAAAATGTACCACCTACAGTGTCACAAAATACTTGTATGAGTCAGAATATATATTGCACTGTGGTTTAATTTCACCTACAGTATCACACAATGGGGTATATTTACTAAGCTCCCGATTTTGACCGAGATGGCGTTTTTTCTTCAAAGTGTCATCTCGGTAAATCTCGGTCATTTACTAAACACTAATCACGGCAGTGATGAGGGCATTCGTAATTTTTTGCTAGTTCAGGTAAAAAATTACGAATGAATACACCATCGGTCAAAACGCGGCTGTTTAAGTATGAATCTCGGTCATTTACTAAGAAGTGCAAAGCAAAAAAACACAAAACACTGACGTGAAAAATTACAACTCGTAAAAAAGTCCTAAAAAAAAACAGACCTGCTTTTTTTATCCGTGATTTGAGATGCATGCAGGGATCCATGAGATCCGTGCATGTATATCAGTGGGAAGGGGTGGGAAAGTGCATATTTTTGCAAAAAAAATTGCGTGGGGTCCCCCCCTCCTAAGCATAACCAGCCTCGGGCTCTTTGAGCCGATCCTGGTTGCAGAAATATGGGAAAAAAAATGACAGGGGTTCCCCCATATTTAAGCAACCAGCATCGGGCTCTGCGCCTGGTCCTGGTCCCAAAAATACGGGGGACAAAAAGAGTAGGGGTCCCCCGTATTTTTAAAACCAGCACCGAGCTCCACTAGCTGGACAGATAATGCCACAGCCGGGGGTCACTTTTATACAGCGCCCTGCGGCCGTGGCATCAAAAATCCAACTAGTCACCCCTGGCCGGGGTACCCTGGGGGAGTGGGGACCCCTTCAATCAAGGGGTCCCCCCCCCCCAGCCACCCAAGGGCCAGGGGTGAAGCCCGAGGCTGTCCCCCCCCATCCAATGGGCTGCGGATGGGAGGGCTGATAGCCTTTGTTGTAAAATAAAAGATATTGTTTTTAGTAGCAGTACTACAAGTCCCAGCAAGCCTCCCCCGCATGCTGGTACTTGGAGAACCACAAGTACCAGCATGCGGCGGAAAAACGGGCCCGCTGGTACCTGTAGTACTACCACTAAAAAAATACCCAAAAAAACACAAGACACACACACCGTGAAAGTATAATTTTATTACATACATACACACATACATACAAACTTACCTTATGTTCTCACGCAGGTCGGTCCTCTTCTCCAGTAGAATCCAAGGGGTACCTGTTGAAGAAATTCTACTCACCAGATCCATGGGTCCAGGCTCCTCGGCAGATCCAGGGTTAATCCACGTACTTGCCAAAAATAAAAAAACGGTGTCCCGACCACGAACTGAAAGGGGACCCATGTTTGCACATGGGTCACCTTTCCCCGAATGCCAGAAACCCACTTTGCCTTCTGGCTAAGTGGGTTTCTTCAGCCAATCAGGGAGCGCCACATTGTAGCACTCTCCTGATCAGCAGTGTGCTCCTGTCTTCACTGACAGGCAGCACACGGCAGTGTTACAATGTAGCGCCTATGCGCTACATTGTAACCAATGATGGGAACTTTCTGCCCTGCGGTTGACCTAAAGTGACGTCACCGCTGAGCAGAAAGTTCCCATCATTGGTTACAATGTAGCGCATAGGCGCTACATTGTAACACTGCCGTGTGCTGCCTGTCAGTGAAGACAGGAGCACACAGCTGATCAGGAGAGTGCTACAATGTGGCGCTCCCTGATTGGCTGAAGAAACCCACTTAGCCAGAAGGCAAAGTGGGTTTCTGGCATTCGGGGAAAGGTGACCCATGTGCAAACATGGGTCCCCTTTCAGTTCGTGGTCGGGACACCGTTTTTTTATTTTTGGCAAGTACATGGATTAACCCTGGATCTGCCGAGGAGCCTGGACCCATGGATCTGGTGAGTAGAATTTCTTCAACAGGTACCCCTTGGATTCTACTGGAGAAGAGGACCGACCTGCGTGAGAACATAAGGTAAGTTTGTATGTATGTGTGTATGTATGTAATAAAATTATACTTTCACGGTGTGTGTGTCTTGTGTTTTTTTGGGTATTTTTTTAGTGGTAGTACTACAGGTACCAGCGGGCCCGTTTTTCCGCCGCATGCTGGTACTTGTGGTTCTCCAAGTACCAGCATGCGGGGGAGGCTTGCTGGGACTTGTAGTACTGCTACTAAAAACAATATCTTTTATTTTACAACAAAGGCTATCAGCCCTCCCATCCGCAGCCCATTGGATGGGGGGGACAGCCTCGGGCTTCACCCCTGGCCCTTGGGTGGCTGGGGGGGGGGACCCCTTGATTGAAGGGGTCCCCACTCCCCCAGGGTACCCCCGCCAGGGGTGACTAGTTGGATTTTTGATGCCACGGCCGCAGGGCGCTGTATAAAAGTGACCCCCGGCTGTGGCATTATCTGTCCAGCTAGTGGAGCCCGGTGCTGGTTTTAAAAATACGGGGGACCCCTACTCTTTTTGTCCCCCATATTTTTGGGACCAGGACCAGGCGCAGAGCCCGATGCTGGTTGCTTAAATATGGGGGAACCCCTGTCATTTTTTTCCCCATATTTCTGCAACCAGGATCGGCTCAAAGAGCCCGAGGCTGGTTATGCTTAGGAGGGGGGACCCCCCGCAATTTTTTTTGGAATTTTACATTGTTTAATTTTTTTTAAAAAAAATACGAACCCCAGCACGGATCACACAGATCCAGCCGAGATTGATTGTAAAAAAAACGGCAGTGTTTTGCTAATCACTGCCGTAAAATTAGGTAAAAAAACACGAATGACATCGACATCGGAAGCAAAGAAAAACCCGAATACGACAGCTTAGTAAATCCATCGTAATCGATTCAAAAAGTTGCAGTTTTACACTGTCGATGTCATTCGTGATTGAACTTTGACCTTTTTTCGGAAATTACGAATCTTAGTAAATAAACCCCAATATGTGTATAAGTCAGAAATAGTAATCTAACACTGCAGTTTAATTTCATCTACAATGTCACATAATACAAGTGTGTGTCAGCAATTGTTTTCTAAAACTGTGGTTTAATTTCACCTACAGTGTCACACAATATGTGTATAAGTCAGAAATAGTAATCTAACACTGCAGTTTAATTTCATCTACAGTGTCACATAATACAAGTGTGTGTCAGAAATTGTTTTCTAAAACTGTGGTTTAATTTCACCTACAGTGTCACACAATATGTGTATGAGTCACACAATATGTTTATGTGCTGAGGCTAGAGGAGATAAAATTCCGTACGCAATGTAGAAAGGGGTTCTTCACTGTTAGGGCAATAAATATTTGGAATTCCCTGACAGAGAAGGTGGTAGTGGCGGACTCTGTAAATGCATTTAAAAATGGATTGGATACATTTCTGACTGAAAAAGATATCCAAGGTTATAGCATTTACAATATTGACATTGATAATCTGGGAGGAACATGATTTATAGTTGTTAACTAGACATAAAACTTTAATTCAGCAGGGATATTACAATGAACTCGGCTTAATACAGAATACAGGTTGACTATGTTACTATGTATGTTACTATGTAACTATGAGTCAGATATAATAATCCAACACTGCGGTTTAATTTCACCTACAGTGTCACAAATTCAATACGTGTATGATTATACACTGTGGTCTGATCTGCAGTGTCACAGAAAAATAATAGTATAGTACACTAGGGTTTAGCACCAAAAAAAGATTATACAGCAGCCCTTTATGGATGGAGAGAGTACCCCTGGAGGACACAGCAGCACTAGCCCCTTGAAGGAACACAGAACCCCTGGATGACACAGGAACCCCTAAAGCAGCCCCCGCCCCTTTATGGACAGAATTGACAACAGAGCACCCATGGATGGACATCGCAGGGACACGTTCGTTAAATACAAGCTGCACAGCTGGAGTAAAATGGTACAGTCACCGGGGTCCTTATATAGAATCCAAAACCCATGGGAATCCGATATCGGAAGTATTATGTTTTGCCTCAATTTGGATCCGAGTCAGGTGGAAAACCCGAGCCGGACTCAGATCCTGTCTCGGATCGCAATGTTTAGGTGGGTCCAGGTCTCAGAGAATCAGACTCGCTCATCTGTAGTTCTACCCATGGTAGTAATTCATTCCCAAAGGATTGTCATTCTAGATCAATATCTTCAGCTCCTGTAATTGCCTCAAAGTTTTGAAATTTGGTCCGGATAGGCAATCCCGCATTTCCGGAAACTAAAGCATTGCGCATTTGATGTTGCTACGCAAGTGAAGACTAGAAAAATCATGTCAAATTGACTATAATTATGCTGAATTCTGGTAATATTCTCCTGCAGCTCTTACTTGACTTCTGACGATATTTTCAGAAAATATCCAGGACCCATCGCGAGGAGATGGCTGCAGTTCAGGTCCCACCCCCCATCCAACCCAACCAACCAACCAACCAACCAACCAACCAACCAACCATAGAGCAAGAGAAAATGTTTGTGCATGTAGTATATGTACATGTGTTGTGTCATCTAAACATAAAGAAAGAGATGGTAAATTATCTCAGCCAGCATAATCTCCTCAGGCCAGTATAATCCTTGAAGTGCGGGAAGATAGCGCCATTGAAAGGGAGGAGCTTCTCCTCAAAGTGGACCCAGAAGCGTTCCAGCGCCATTTTCCTGCCTGCACATCGCTGACAAGGAGAACAGGTCCCTCCACAGCCGCTCCAGCTATCTGTACACGGTACCAGGGGGTTGTAGAAGGGAGGGGAGGCTGTAATAAGACTGTGTGTCCTATTAAGGAACACAGTCAGCACTGACAAGGGGTCTCCCTTTGCTAATGGTGCTGTGTGTAGGTTGGCTTCGATCTCTGTGTCTCTCTTGCCATTCTTGGGGGGGAAACTCTGTCTGCCCTCCCCTGTGTGTGTGTAGAGTGTTTGGTGGTCTCCTTTAGCTGTCTCCAGGGACACTGTATCATATGCTGCAGCGGATTTATCCTCCCAGGATGATCCCATTCCATGTAACCAGGATAGCACTGGTTTAGCGCTGATTCCATCAAGGAACCAGAGTGGTTTTCCTCAATTAAATCTAGGATTTCTTGGATTTCTGACAGGGTTACTAGTACTGAATCTGCAACCCAGGTATTACAGAGCTCTATGGCAGTATGGCCAGGTTCTCGTACCTCAGGACACTCCGCTATATACCTCCATAAACGTGCGCTTGTACAAGTCACACAAGATGACATGGATACCGATTCTGACTCAGATGGTTATGGGAATATGTTGCGGGGGTCCGCATCTCTTGCAAAGGGGGTGCAATTGTTGATAGAGTCTATCAGGGATGTGTTAAATGTTAATGATACCACACCTGAGCAGGTTGAGGAGGCCTTTTTTACTGAAAATAAAAAGGCCTTGCTAACTTTCCCTGGATCAAAGGAATTAAAAGTTATCTTTGAGAAGGCATGGGAAAACCCTGAGAAAAAATTCCAGGTCCCTAAAAGAGTACTGGTGGCGTTTCCCTTCCCTGAGGTGGATAGGAAAAAATGGGAAAGCCAGCCGATTGTTGACGCATCTATCTCTAGACTCTCAAAGAAGGTGGTTTTGCCTGTCCCAGGATCTACTGCTTTAAATGAGCCGGCTGATAGAAAAATTGATAACACTCTTAAATCAATGTACACTGCTTCAGGGGCCATATTGTGTCCCACTATTGCTAGTGCATGTATTGCAAAGGCAATAGTAAAGTGGTCGGCTACCTTACTTGAGGATTTGGATACGATGGATAAGGATGATGTGGCATTATATTTACGCAACATACATGATTCAGCAGGTTTTATGGTAGAGTCCAAGAAAGATCTGGGTTCCATTGCTGCGGGGATTTCTTCCATGTCTGTTTCAGCTCGTCGGGGACTGTGGCTGCGCCAGTGGTCGGCCGACGCGGAATCCAGAAAAAGTGTGTAGTCCCTACCCTATACAGTTCAAGCTCTCTTTGGGGAAGCTTTAGATGCGTGGATATCCACAGCTACTGCGGGTAAGTCTCCGTTTCTTCCCTCCGCATCACCTGCGCAGAAGAAATCCTTTTCTTTGTCTGTGATGCAGTCCTTTCAGCCTAACAAGACTAGAAAGGCTAAACTTTCCAATACCCTCTTTAGGGGAGGTCGAGTTAAGTCCAAGAAACCTGCCGCTGCAGGTTCCCAGGACCAAAAGCCTGTATCGGGTACGCTAAAGTCCTCTGCATGACGGTGGACCGTGCGGCCTGGAGGTGGGGCTGGTGGGAGCGAGACTCAGACATTTCAGTCACGTCTGGGTTTCGTCCGGCCTTGATCCCTGGGTAATAGACATTGTGTCCCAGGGATACAGGCTGGAATTTCAGAATTTCCCACCTCATTGTTTTGTCAAGTCGGGCTTACCAACTCTGTTGGAAGACAGCACGGTACTACAAGATGCTGTCTGAAAGCTGGTGGAGGCACAGGTCATTGTGCCAGTTCCATCTCTCATGCAGAACAAGGGCTATTATTCGAACCTTTTCGTGGTACCAAAGCCGGATGGTGTGGTCAGACCCATTCTGAACCTGAAATCGCTGAACCTCTTTCTAAAGGTGTTCAAGTTCAAGATGGAGTCGGTGATATCAGCTCTGGAAGAGGGGGAATTCCTGGTATCCCTGGATATCAAGGATGCATACCTCCACATTCCGATTTGGTCGCAGCATCATGCTTCTCTCAGGTTTGCACTGTAAGACGATCACTATCAGTTTCAAGCACTGCCATTCGGTCTCTCCACAGCACCGAGGGTCTTCAAGGCGATGGCAGAGATGATGGTTCTCCTCTGCAAGCAGTGGGTTAACATAATTCCATATCTGGATGATCTGCTCATCAAGGCCTCATCCAGGGAGAAATTGTTATTGTCCATTGCTCTCTGATCATTACCTCCCCCCTTTGCCACCACCAAATTGTTGACTACCCCCATACTTACTGTTGTCATTGTTTGACCCGTGTCTTCTAGCTATACCCTCCCCCCAGGCTCCTAGTTTAAAAGTTCCTCCAACCTTCACTTCCAAACAGTGAAGAAAGGCCCTTCACTCGCAGAGGTGTCTTGTCTGTTATAACTAGCTTGTTTGACCCTTTATGATTTGCAGCTCCTGTCACTATCCAAGGTAAAGCTGTTCTCAGAGACCTAACTTGTGAGTCATTTGACTGAGATGCCCCACTGCCTCTAAAGTAAAATGAATTATGGGAATAGTGAAAAGTTCTCTGTCCCAATGTACATAAAACACGATGGACCTGCCAGGAAGGGCTATAATATCCGGTATGGAAAGTTTAACATCTAATCTTTCATCACTGGTAGATTCCATCTTGCAACCTCTCATAATAACTAATCCCACCTGTCTGAAAGACACAGGCAATGCCATTATGAAACTACAAAACATCAACTGGAGAGAAGGTACAGTATGCTCAAGGCCTCGGCTGATGTTACATCACTCTATACATGTATATGACATGAACAAGGACTAGAAGCAATATCTTGGTGTTTGGAAAAAGCAAATTTCGAACAAGAAAGAAATTACTTTATTCTGGACACAATTAAATTCAGATTACAAAACAACTATTTTTTTCTTTAATGGGGATTTCTTTAAAAAAAAAACCAGCACAGCCATGGGGACCAAATTCGCCCCAAGTTACGCAAATCTATTTATGAGCTATTGAGAGGAAAAATCTATTTTCAACCACATGACTTGGAACAAAGATCTCCTACATTGGTACAGATACATTGAGGATGTCCTCCTGTTTTGAAACTCTACAGAGGAAAATTTGAGAAGTTTCTTCCAACATCTTAATGAGAACTATATGAATATTCAATTCACCCGGATGAGTAGTCAGGAAGAGATTAACTTTTTAGATTTAACAATTTACTCAATAAATAATCAACTAAACACAAAGATCTATCAGAAACCCTCTGATGTTAATACACATATACCCATGGAGAGCCAACACCATGCCCTTTGGCTGAAAGTTGTCCCACAAAGCCAATTCTTGAGAGTGAAACATAACTGTAGCGACAATCAAGTTTTCAAACTACAGCTAAATGAAATGAAGAACATTTTTTTAGTAAAGGGGTATAAGGAAGAAGACCTCAATGATGCTATCACCGATGTAGAAAAGATTGAGCGACCAGTCCTTTTACAACAGAAACAAAAAAACATGGGAAATACAGTAGAAAATAAACAACAATGGGCAGTGCCGTTACTAGGCATTTTAGTGCTGTGTGCAAGAAATGACATTGGCGCCCCCCCATGTAAGATAAGATCAAATTATATATAGGGGCGTGGCTTCATGGGGAAGGGGCATGGCCACAAAAAAATAGCAATTCATACTACGGTGCACAGTAGTCTCCATTATTCAAATTACTCTGCACAGTAGCGCCACTACACCAGGTAGAGCCCCTATTATACATTACAGCAGACAGCGTCCCCCTTTTTACACATTATAGCAGACAGTCCCCCTTTTTACACATTGCGGCAGGCAGTCCCCCTTTTTACACATTGCGGCAGCCAGTCCCCCTTTTTACACATTGCGGCAGGCAGTCCCCCTTTTTACACATTGCGGCAGCCAGTCCCCCTTTTTACACATTACGGCAGCCAGTCCCCCTTTTTACACATTGCGCCAGCCAGTCCCCCTTTTTACACATTGCGGCAGGCAGTCCCCCTTTTTACACATTGCGGCAGCCAGTCCCCCTTTTTAAACATTACGGCAGCCAGGCCCCCTTTTTACAGATTGCGGCAGGCAGTCCTCCTTTTTACACATTGCAGCAGCCAGGCCCCCTTTTTACACATTACGGCAGCCAGTCCCCCTTGTTACACATTGCGGCAGCCAGGCTCCCTTTTTACACATTATGGCAGACGGTGTCCCCGAGAGAGAGAGAGAGAGAGAGAGAGAGAGAGAGATACTTACCATCTCCCCGCTGGCAGTCAGGCTCCTCGTGCAGCTCCCTCAGTGCAGGCAGGTGAGAAGGAGGAGGAGGGAGTGGGACTGGAGCCACAGCAGCGCTATTTCATTGGTAGTAAGCGCCGCTGCAGCTGTCCCCTCTCCTTCCGTATTGGCTGCCCGGCGCTGCTGTGGATGCTGGGATGGAGGAACCACATCCCAGCATCCACAGCAGCGCCTGGCAGCCAATACGGAAGGAGAGGGGGCTGCTGCAGCGGTGCTTACTACCAATGAAATAGCGCTGCTGTGTCTCCAGTCCCCCTCCCTCCTCCTCCTTCTCCGCTACCTGGCGCTGCAGCTCTCCTCCCCAGTGCGGCGGCGGCGCACGGCGCAGACTTCAGAGGTGGCATGTAATGAGTCAATTTGACTCATTACATGCCGCTGGACATGCGCCCTCAGGGCAACTGCGCTGTGTGCCAGGCCCACTTGGCACACACGTAGTTACGGCCCTGACAATGGGCACTTATTACCCAATATGTTGGCGAATATAAACAAATTGAAAAAAATTTGAAAAAACACTGGCATCTTCTCACTAGAGACCCCATTTTAAGGGACATTATACCAACTAAACCAAACTTCATTAATAGGAGAGCTAAAAATATTCGTTATGGTAAGAGCTTAACATTGATAACGGTATTTCTGCTAAGTCCACAGATTCCACAGGATAACATTGGGGATATGATGGAGCATCAGCGAATTGGCACCAATCAATCAAAGCTTTCTGGCCTCCCAGGATGCAACGGGCCCATCCATATATCCCCACCCACTGGCTCAGGCAAATCAGTTTTATTTCAAAGCAGAATGCAGGAGCATCATGTAGAGCCCTAATCAGGTGAGAAGAACACACATGCACACCCTTCCGTAAGAAGGAAGAGGTTAGTGAGTAAAAGGATCCTCAAATCAGGTGCGTCAGGGTGGGATCCCTGTGGAACCTGTGGACTTAGGAGAAATAATTCTAGTTAACCTCTTGCGCTATTGAATTAAAGGTAACATGACTTGAAGACACTTAATTAATGATTGAAATAGATTTAATATCCATAAAATAAATTATAAACATAAAAATGAATAGTTAAGTATGCGCATACACATAAAAAGATAAATACTAAACTTTACTACTGAGCATAAGAGGTGGATCATATAATTAATTGTGACCATATATGACTAATCAGTATTCATACGTTGACAGTGTCCTTTAGTTGGTATTTTCAACATGGAACAGTCCCATTAATTGTGCTCGTAGAAATGAGTTTAGGTGTGTACCAAGTAGGTAAATCGAACCACTATATCAGTTGTGAATGGTCCTTTTATACATGGAGAAAATCTCCAAACAGCACGGAGAGGATAAATGTCACCTGGGGTTTGGTGCACAGCAAGCACCTATATGAAACTCCCGATTACCACTGTCCGTGGATGGTGTACTCCGTCTTCTGCTGTGTCAGGTTATCACACACACACACCTTACTTCACATTAGGGGATGGAGGTCGTATCCGGCTCCCGGAGCTTTGCGCACTGCAGGCGCTGATTAGATGATTCCGCTCCCGTCTTCAAGCCGCCGCATATAGCGTCCTCCCGTCTCCCGCTTATCGGTCTCAGGCAGTATTGTACATCAATAGGACCTACTGTCAATTGTCCGTTAGGTCACACAGAGCCCTGTGTGACCTAACGGACAATTGACAGTAGGTCCTATTGATGTACAATACTGCCTGAGACCGATAAGCGGGAGACGGGAGGACGCTATATGCGGCGGCTTGAAGACGGGAGCGGAATCATCTAATCAGCGCCTGCAGTGCGCAAAGCTCCGGGAGCCGGATACGACCTCCATCCCCTAATGTGAAGTAAGGTGTGTGTGTGTGATAACCTGACACAGCAGAAGACGGAGTACACCATCCACGGACAGTGGTAATCGGGAGTTTCATATAGGTGCTTGCTGTGCACCAAACCCCAGGTGACATTTATCCTCTCCGTGCTGTTTGGAGATTTTCTCCATGTATAAAAGGACCATTCACAACTGATATAGTGGTTCGATTTACCTACTTGGTACACACCTAAACTCATTTCTACGAGCACAATTAATGGGACTGTTCCATGTTGAAAATACCAACTTAAGGACACTGTCAACGTATGAATACTGATTAGTCATATATGGTCACAATTAATTATATGATCCACCTCTTATGCTCAGTAGTAAAGTTTAGTATTTATCTTTTTATGTGTATGCGCATACTTAACTATTCATTTTTATGTTTATAATTTATTTTATGGATATTAAATCTATTTCAATCATTAATTAAGTGTCTTCAAGTCATGTTACCTTTAATTCAATAGCGCAAGAGGTTAACTAGAATTATTTTTGCTACACCTGGTTTCAATCAGGTGTGATTGTGTTGGCCATTTCCACAGGCCATTTCACCTTGTTTGCGGCTATTTAAATTGTATGAGCTGTAAGAGAATTATCTATTTATTTATACACTATTTATAACTGTTGATAGCGCCTGACATCAGTACTAGTATTTAGACTTAGGAGAAATACCTTTATCAACGGTAAGTTCTTACGATAACGTATATTTCTCCGGCAGGGTCCACAGGTTATCCACCGGATAACAATGGGATTTCCCAAAGCAGTATAGAGGTGGGGACGTTCCTTATGCCTAGGAGAATCCTTCACCCGAATTCAGCATTGTGAGAGGCAAAGGTATTTAAGGCATAATGTCTAATGAATGTGTAAATGGAAGACCATAAGGCTGCCTCACATACCTGTTCTGTTTTAAGCACCAAATTGTGCTGCCCAAAAAGGATCTACCTTACAAGTAGAATGAACAGAGACATTAGCCCGAATAGGGAGATCAGCTTAGAGAATATGCTTCTGAAATCGTCATCTGAAGCAATCTTGCCAGCATCTGCTTACCAGCAGCCATCTTGTGAAATCCATAGAGAATGAAGAGAGAAACTGCTTTTGTGATGGCACTGGTACAATCAATGTAGATCCCTAATGCATGGATCACATCCAGCGATGCATCTTCCACAGAAAGGCCCGGAACCTGAAAAGCCGGGACAATAATTTCTTCGTTAAGGTGGAACTTAGTGATCACCTTTGGAAGATACCCAGATCTAGTTCTGAGAACTGGTTTATCTGGATAAAAAATTCAGAAATGGGGAACCTCATCACAATGTCCCCAAGTCTGATATTGCTCTAACTGACACAGTAGTCAGTAGAAAAATAATTTATAATCCATTTTAATGAATGGTTCAAATGGGCAACTTGAAGGGCTTTCAGGACTAACACAAGTTCCACGGCACTGTAGGAGGAACAACCAGAGGCTGAATGCACAGCATGCCCTGGAAAGAAGTACACAACTCTTGTAAATTGGTGATTTACTTCTAGTACCCTACAGTCAAATGCCAACCCTTGCTTTTTCAAGGAAGCCACCTTCAAACCTTTATCCATTCGTGCCCGAAAGAATGCTAAGACCCCGGAACTCTGAAAGATTTAGGGTCCAACCTTCTTTCACTGCATCCCTGAACAAAGACTTGCCATATTTGGTGATAAAGACGAGCTAAGGAAGGTTTCCTTGCTCTGAACCCTGTTTGACTCACCTGTTGAAAATATCCTGTTGCCCTCAGGATAAATGTTTCAAAGGCCACTCCATCAAAGACAGTAGATCCAGATGTCTGTGTCACGATCCGGGTATCTGGACGCCATTACTTGCCTTTTAGATGCCTTCTGAAGCTGGCTCAGCGTTCCAGGGCCGGATCTCATCTGTGTTCCTGATGTCCACACTCTGCATATCCCTCCTGTCACTCTGAGACGCTGTCACAGCGGCGCCGTGTCTGAGCCTTGTGTGGCGTCTCCCGTCCTCCGCGGCCTCCGCCGCCGCTCCTGTGTTCCAGTATGCAGGATGTCAGAGTGGTGCTCCATGCCTGCCGCGGCCTCCGCTGTCATCCATGTGTCTCAGTGTGCAGTTGTCAGTGTGACGTCTCCTGTCCTCCGCGGCCGGCGCCGCCATTGCTGCTATGTTTCCACATGGTTTTCCAAACCAACTTTCCCTCCAGTTCTAACATGGGCGCAGCCATGTTTGCTCCAGTCACATGCTCAATCTCCACCAATCTGCTGCACTGGGAATCTGCATGATTGGCCAGCCAATGCCTGCCCAGCAGCAGGTATAAGTATCCTGTGCCTGAACCAGGAAATGGTCAGTGCTTTGAATGTCAAACCTTGTTCCAGTCTCTCTCTCCTGTGGTTGTTTCTCCAGGTTCCAGCTCCTGTCTCCAGCAGCCACTATGAGACCCGCACCTGCCTTCCATCCTGCGGTGCAGCCTGACTCTGCAGACCTCCATGGCTATTCCAGCTTCCAGCTATTAACCCATCTGCTTCCAGCGGTCAGCTTCCAGCAGTATCCAGTTTTCTTCAAAGTGCCGGTGTTATTCCAGCGGATCCCTACTTACCAGCAGTATCCACTACCACCGGTAACTCCTTTTTAACTCTTCTGTTTCCACGTTCCCTAGCATCTTACAGTCTTCACCATCTGGCTGGTTCCATCCAGCATCCACTCTGTGTCTTCATCACCTGACTGGTTCCATCCAGCATCCACTCCGTGTCTTCATCACCTGGCTGATTCCATTCAGCATTCACTCCGTGTCCTCATCACCTGTCTGGTTCCATCCAGCATCCACTCCGTGTCTTCATCACCTGACTGGTTTCATCCAGCATCCACTCCCTGTCTTCACTACCTGGCTGATTCCATTCAGCATCCACTCCGTGTCTCTACCACCTGGCTGGTTCCATCCAGTATCTACAACAGTCTGTTCAAGTTACCAACTACATCTACACTTCTACTGGTGTGTTCCTTGGCTATCTTCACTACTACAGCCAGGCCTGGTAAGGTTATTCCATCAAAGGACTTTAACACCTATTCCTTAACCTATCAGTGCTCTGTGATACCTCTCATGGTTACAAGTGATCCAGGAACTGTATTATTGCCATTTGCTTTTATCAACTGTGTGTTAGGATTCTGTTCAGTATGTATCTGGTGTCAGCTGATCTATATGTGTTCTGTTTCTTTGGTTTTGTGTACATGCAGCTCAACAGGTGCACAGGGTTTGTAATTAGAGTTAACACTCCCAGCCTGGCCTTGTTCATTGGTTAGTGTGGCTGTTAAAGGCCAGCTAGCTGAGTTCTCCGACGCCGGTGATATTATACTACTTTCCTGCCTGAACTATCTGCATTGCCTGGTGTCTTCGTCCTAGCTCCTGTTCATGCCGAGAAGCCTGGTCTGCCAGTTCATGTTATCCTGCCACAACCATTCTTGCCAGTTCATGTTCATGCCAGGACTATTTCTACACGGAGTCTGTTAATAAAACTTTTATTTACTTTTTTTTTTTTTAATCAATAGTTTTTTATTGAGAAAACAAAATCACTTTTATGGGGTACAGAACAAAAAAAGGAGATGATACAACACTGCATTGCAAGGGTAGGTATGGAAGGGATACAGAGGTATGGGGGGGGGAATGGGCATCCAGACTGAAATTGGGGGGGTAGTACATCAGTACCAAACAAACATTATGCATCAGTTAGGTTAAGACACAGAGGAAATCATTACATTGCTGTAAGGGGATATTAATCTAGCTCTAGAGGTTAAAGCTTACAGGTGTAGATTGGGAGAAGACATTGAGGGGAATCAAAGCTGGGGTCGTCTCTCAACAGGCAAGGGGGGTATAAGACCACCCTGTTATAGGAGGTTACAGTAGTAGACGGTATCACATAGATTCAGGCCCTGTCGGGTTGGACAGTTGAACTAGAAGGGGTTGGGGTGGGGTTATGAGAGTAATGAGACCCTTCAGTCGAGGAGATATAGCGGTGCCACGGGAACCAGCGTGTTTTGAGGGAAGTAGAGTTGAGAGAGGAGGAGGCACATTCTGTTTCCATAAGGAAGTGGTGGTTCATCTTATGGATTACTCTTAACAGGGTGGGGGGTGTGGGTTGTTTCCACATTTGAGCCAGGTTGGCACAGGCGGCTATCAAGATGTGGCCCAGGACATATCTAGCCGGGGGTGGGACTGAGGGGGGGACAACTTGAAGTAATGCTAGGGTCGGGTCTGGCATAATTTGAATTGACAAAACGTTGTTTATTAGATCAAATACCTCTAACCAATAATTAGTGATCTTTGGGCACGTCCAGAATATATGGAAGATATGGCCTATCGAGCCGCACAATCTCCAGCACTTATTGCTATGGGAGGGCCAAAATTTATGGATTCGGTCTGGGGTCTGGTACAATCTGTTTACTAGTTTTATATGCATTTCAGTGTGGTTTAAACACTGGGACATGGAGTACGAGGTTAAGAAGACTTGGCGCCAGTCGTTTGGGGATAAGGTTCTTCCCAAGTCCTGTTCCCATTTTAATTGGGCGCTAGACTTGGAAGGGGAAGTAGGGGTTATCCGTAGGTTGTACCAGTATGTTATGTCGCCTTTGGATTCGGGTAAGGAGAGGCGGGCAAAAAGGGTGTAGGAAGTTGTGTGTAGCGTTGAGTAGGTAGGAGGGATCGTCCTCCACCAGTGTGCCACTTGCATATAGTGGAAAAGTTCTGTGGGTGGGAGAGAGTACTGCAACTGGAGAGAGGAGAAGGGTTTTAGAGAAAGTCCATCTAGTAGGTCGCCTAAGTATAGTATCCCAGCTCGTCTCCATTTAGTTAGATTGAGATGGGGTATCATCAGTGCTAAGGTAGTGATGGATATCTGGGGGATATGGGAAATAGGGGGTATTAAGGAGGCCGATAGTTTGTCCCAGGTTTGTAGTGAAGCCTGCGTGGAGGGGAGGAGGTTTAAGTGAGTAGGTCGGAGCGATTTTGGGATGCGGAAAAGATCAGCTAAAGGGATTGGGTTTGCTCGAATTTGTTCCAGCTCCATCCAACCGGTGTGTGGGTGGGCTGTGAAGTAATGTTTAACGGGGGCCAGGAGAGAAGCTTCTTGATATAGGGGAATATTAGGTATATTAAGGCCTCCAGATGCTCTCGGCAGGACCATTCTTGAGAGAGCCATCGAGGGTGGTTTAGAAGACCAGATATATTTCGACATGATAGAAGAGCAAGATTGGATGTACTTCTTCGGAAAGGGGTATGGAATCGTGCGAAAGAGGTACATTAGTTTGGGTAGTAGGGACATTTTAAATGCCGCCATACGTCCCAGCCATGAAACCTCATAGGATGACCAGGATTTCGTAAGTGCTTCCAGAGACTCTATCAGAGGGGCGAGGTTGACAGAGAAGACGTCTGTATTGGAGACAGGGATGTTGATACCCAGGTATTTTATTGTGTGTTTCCGCCAGTTATACGGGAAGGAGGTTTGGAGTGTAGAGATGGAGTGAGATAGGTTAAAGGGAAGGGCGTCTGTTTTGGTAGTGTTAAGTTTATAGTAAGATGCGAGGCTATAGGCATCCAGGACTGAGTGTAAGACAGGAAGAGTTGTGGTGGGGTTAGAGATGAAGAGGAGGACATCGTCTGCGAAGAGGCTTAGTTTATGGGAGGACGTACCGAATTGGAGTGCCGGGATATAGGGATTCTCTCGTATTTTAGTTGCTAGGGGTTCAATTGACAGGACGAAAATTAGAGGTGATAGGGGGCAGCCTTGTCTGGTGCCATTTGTGATAGGAAAAGGGTCGGACAGGAAGCCTCCGCTGAACACTCGGGCCGTAGGAGAGCTGTATAGTGCTAGGATAGAGGTTAGGATGCGATCTCTAAATCCGAATCTGAGGAGAGTTTCACGCATGTATGACCAATTTAATCTGTCAAAGGCCTTCTCTGCATCTAGAGATAGTAAGAGAAGGCCCTGGTCCCCAGATAAGGAGTCTATTAGGTTGAAGACCCGCCGCGTGTTATCGGACGCTTGCCTCCCAGGGACGAAGCCAGTCTGGTCCGGGTGTATCAGCGATGGGAGGAATCTGTTAATGCGCGTTGCAATCATTTTGGCATAGAATTTGATGTCGCAATTGAGTAGTGCTATTGGACGGTAGTTATGTACATAGGCGGGGTCTTTTCCTGGTTTAGGGATAGTGACAATTCGCGCTTCTAGGAGTTCCGGGGGGAGGGAACCGTGGTCTGAAAATGTATTGTAGAGCGCAGTCAGGAGGGGAGAGAGGACGTCATGAAAAGTGGCATAGAAGTCAGAAACAAAGCCGTCTGGGCCAGGGGCTTTATTCCTAGGGGTGGCTTTAATAGTGGCGGAGATTTCAGCCGTCGACCAAGGGGCATTAAGTGAAGACAGCTGATCTTGTGTGAGAGTAGGAAGAGAAAGGTTTTCTAAGAAGGAAGAAATAGACGGGGGGGGTGGGTTGGGGAGTGGAAGGGTCAGTTGCTAAGTTATATAATTTGGCATAATATTTTGCGAATTGATTCGTTATATCTTTGGGGTTCAAGATCTTTTGTTTGGTGGCAGAATAAATGCATTTAATCCTGTTCCTGGCTTGTTGAACACGTAATTTCCGTGCCAACATTTTGCCAGCTTTATTGCCTAGGAGGTAGAATTTGTGGCGCATTCTGTTAAGAGCCGCTTGAGTGCGGGCGAGGAGCAACTTTTGGAGCTGACCTCGAACATTAGAGATCTCGTTTTTAAGGATTTTGGAGGGATGGGCTATATTCTTAGCTTCAAGGTTTATCAGGTCAGCTTCTAGTGTCTTCTGCATTTGGTGGGCCTGTTTTTTGAGGGTAGCGCCAGCCTGGATTGCGGCTCCACGGGTAACGGCTTTGAAAGCACACCAGTGGTTAATAAGGGAAGTATCTTGGGGGGAATTAGTAGCTAAATAAGAGTCAATGGAGTCGGAGATTATTTTTTTAGACACATGGTTATGTAGTAGGTAAGGGTATAAGCGCCATTGGCGGGGAGGGTTATAAGTACCGTGGAGATTCCATTTCCAGAGAACTGGGGCGTGATCAGACCATGTAATTGGTAGAATATCAACGTCTTTAGTTCTCTGGAGAGACGATTTATCACACAAGATCAAGTCTATTCTAGAGTAAGAGTTGTGGACCAGTGAGTGGAATGTGTATTCCCGACCCGAGGGGTTATGAGTTCTCCAGACATCATAAAGGTCAAATTCCGCAAGCAGATTGCGAAAGGCCAGGGAGGGGCCAGAGAGGGTAGTGGGTACAGTCTGGGAGAATTGGCGGGACTTGTCCATTTTAGGGTCAAGAACAAGGTTATAGTCACCCAAGACTACCAGAGAACCCTTTAGTGTATTGCGTATAATGAGGAATAATTTTCGTAGGAAGGGGACCTGGTTAGAGTTAGGTGCATACAGGGATACCAGGGTAACCGGCTTGTCATCCAGGAGGCCAGTGAGAATAAGATAACGGCCATTTTTGTCTGAAAGTTGAGACTGTAGGGAAAAGGAGACATTTTTGCTAAAAAAAATAGCTACCCCATTCCTCTTGGATGGACCATTGGCATAGTATCCCACAGGGAAGTGACTATTCTTAAAAAGGGGAGGGTTAGCAGAAGAAAAGTGTGTTTCTTGTAGTGCTACAACATCAGCTTTTTGCTGGTGGAAGGAGGAGAGGGCCAGCCTACGCTTATTGGGCGAGTTCAGTCCTTTGACATTTAAAGATATAAGGTTCAGCATTGTAAACATATGTTAGACATGAGAAAGAAGGATCTATCTTGATCTACTGTAGCGTACCTGTACCGAGTACTGATGGACAGTTGTGACCAGGGAAATGAATCAAGTCTGGAGCTCAGGGGAGGGGGGAGCATGCGGGAATGGCATGGGTTGGGTTGAAAACAGGGGAGTAGGAGGTAAACATCAAAAAGAAAAGGTCCGGTATATTGGACCTGCATGACTACTGCAGGGAAGGGGAAAAAGATTTGGGGGTTTGCAGTAGTACAGAAAAAGGTGGAGGCGGGCTGGGTGAACATGCACCGCCACTCCAATATAATAACTGATATGATAAGATTAAAGCACGTACATCTAGTGTATACTTCACTAATTAACCAGGAGGTGCGCTATGGGGCACCAACAGGGATTTAGTGGGTAGAAATCAGCGGGCAAAGTATCGCCCCTTAATAGGAAACAACATTTAAACAACATGTGAAAGAGTAAGCCCGTAACTTGTAGACCTAGGAAGAAAACATGTAATAAGTCATATTATGTCCTTTGGAGGAAGAAAAACAGAAAAAGTACTTTTATCTTCCCAAGACAGGGGGTAGGAGATCTACAATCTCCGTGAACCGGAGGTGTCAGTGGATAAATTTTGAGAGGACCCGATGTGGCGGTCCGGTGGCTCAAGTGGACGCCCAGTCTTGTCGGACAGTGGTAGCTCTTGTCGAGGTAGACGGCTTCGGGATAGAGATGTCCCAGTCCATCAATAGCTTCACCCCCGCATCTAGGGAGGAAATTATATAGGTCGAATCTTCATACGAGACTATCAATTTAACTGGGAATCCCCAGCGGTAGTGAATGTCGTGGGACCTCAGAGCAAGGGTGATGGGAGTAAAAGCACGTCTCTTTGCAATAGTAGCAGCTGAGAAATCTTGAAATATCTGAAGTCCCCCCAAAGTATCGGAGTTCTTGGATTCTCTAGCGGCCCTCATAATACGCTCCTTAACTGGGAAGAAATGGACACGAAGGAGGGTGTCTTTAGGGAGGTC
This sequence comes from Pseudophryne corroboree, assembly GCF_028390025.1. Classification (NCBI taxonomy): domain Eukaryota; kingdom Metazoa; phylum Chordata; class Amphibia; order Anura; family Myobatrachidae; genus Pseudophryne; species Pseudophryne corroboree. The sequence goes on along the minus strand of NC_086450.1, from coordinate 467,487,702 downwards.
AGATGAAACGGTACGGGGTCTAGGGAGTCGGTGGATGCGGTCGATCATGAGTTCCGAGGTGTCCGCCGTTGGGAGAAGCTTCCTAAATAAGGCAGTGGCGTAGGATTCCAGTTCTGAGTTGGTAACTGAGTCTGGGATGCCTCTAATTTTGATGTTATTCCGCCTTGACCTGTCCTCCATATCTGCCAGTTTGGATTTGAATTGGTCCAGGTCTTGTTGTTGACGATCATGGGATGAAAGCAGGTCATTGTGGGAGGCGACCAGTTCTTCCATCTTACGTTCTAGATGGTCTGTTCTGTCTCCCAATGCTACCAGTTCAGTCTTGACCTCGCGGATGGCAGAGGTCAAATCCTTAGAAAGTTCAGACTTGAAGGCGGAGAGAATCTGACAGAGGGATCTCACAGTTAGGGGGGCATCCGATTCGCAGTCCACACCTGACACTGAGAGAGCAGAAGTTAGGACACTAGATCCCGTGGGGTCCGGCATGGCGGAGGGGGAGGAGACATTTTGTAGAGGGGAAATTTGGAGGGACTTTTGAGTGGAGTAGGAGACCTTGGGGGGTATTATCTCCTTGCTTTTTTTAGGAGCCATTTCTCATCAGTAATAGCGTATGTAAGAGGCACAAAGAGACGTACTTCAGGGGTGGGTCCAATCAGCTGATTGTGGTGAAACAGGAGAACTCAGTCACATTGGTGGTGTGTACGTGTTATTCAGATGAACATGAGTGGCGGTGCACAATTTGGAGAGCACTCACATTGCAGAGGTCTTGCAGATATAGGGCATCGAGATCGTAGAGTGGGAGGATTAAGAGTATAGGGGTGAAACAAAGTAGGTCAGAATAATGCCCAAATCCGTTATTCCGGGAGAGCAGGGAGTCTCGTCCCGTGGGCGGTACGGCAGGGGCTGTCGGTGTTCTGCGATCCCTAACCACACAGGGCTTGAGGTGGTCTAGGGCCCGACTGTAGGGTTTGGCATTCCCAGCATGTATTCACTGGAGCATCGACCCCGACTCCTCTCTGTAAGGGGTGCTTATTATGTATGTAGATAAATTGAACTCCTTCAGTGTTGGAGTGTGGGGAAAAAGCTGGGGTGCAAAGATATCCCGCAGGTGTACTTCCCAATCGTGGGGGGCCTTAGTAGGGCAAGTTCTCAGACCCTGTGATGGGATGGGGGGAGAGGATCGTGAGCAGCGTGCCCAGCTTGTGTGAAAACTGTTTCACTTACTTTCTGGCTGTGGAATCCAAGATGGCCGCCGTCATACACCAAGGCAGGGGATCTAACACAGCAACCTCGTTTCCAGGGGACAGGCAGCGATTCCACACTGTCCCTGAGGTGCCCAAGGGTCCAAGGCAGGCTGGAGGAGGTATGGGGGAGCTCCTAGTCTCGGAGGGGAGTAGCCACGGGTCCCGTTTTCGGCCGCGTTCCGGCTCGGAGCTCGACGCCGGGGAAGCTCCGAAATCTAGGCCCTGGCTTCAGGCTGGATGGTAGGCCTCAGTCGTTAAACGGGTCGGAGGGGCCACCTGATGATGCCCCTGAGCAAGGGTCCCTGGTCACAGTCGCGGATAGAGCTGTGTGGGGTTGTTTAGGTGCAGGGGCCAGCAATTATAGGTAGTTTAAACCTCTTATTAGCTGGAGCTCCTTTACAGCACAGCTCTCCAGGTTAACGCTCAGGCCACGCCCCCAAACTTTTATTGACTTTTAACCTGGTTGTCATGGTCACACCTTCGGGTAATCCTTCTACACTTACATGTCCAGGGATCTGATTAAACCTCCCAAGTTTAATTTCATTTCATCCACTACAACTAAGGCTTCCTCCTGTCAGCCTAAACCCTCAGTTGTGACAGTAAGCACTGACCATATGAATCCAGTCGGAGACCAGGATCAAGCGGCCAGGCCGATGCAAGAACTGGCAGCCAGACTCGAACATCAGGAGGCTGCACAAGGCCACATCATCCGCTGTCTCCAGGATCTCTCTACCCGACTGGATGGGATTCAAACGACCCTCCGTGGACCTGGCACGTCCGGTGCGTCCACCACAGTGACACCAGCTGTAACCCCACCCACCTTACCCATTTCTACTCCACGTCTTCATCTTCCAACGCCAGCAAAATTTGAAGGATCTCCAAGACTCTGTAGGGGATTTCTCAGCCAATGTGAAATCCATTTTTAGCTACAACCTGGCAATTTCCCCAGTGACCGTACTAAAATTGCCTATATTATTTCCCTTCTCAGTGGCTCAGCCCTTGACTGGACATCACCTTTATGGGAGAAGTCTGATACCCTGTTGTCTTCCTATACTGATTTTATATCTACATTCAGGCGCATCTTCGAAGAGCCAGGCCGGGTAACCTCTGCTTCATCTGAGATTCTCCGTTTACGCCAGGGAACATGTACTGTGGGACAGTATATTATCCTGGCATCCGAACTGGCATGGAACGACGAGGCCCTGTATGCTGCATTCTGGCATGGCTTATCAGAACGCATCAAGAATGAATTAGCTACCAGAGACTTGCCTTCTAAGTTGGATGAGCTAATTTCACTATGCACAAAGGTTGATCTTCGTTTTAGAGAAAGAGCAACTGAGCGAGGAAGATCATCTATTCCAAAGTCTTCTGCTCCTCCTCCTCGTCAACCGTCTCCACCCAAGGATGAGCCCATGCAAATTGGCCGTTCCCGTCTATCTCCCGCTGAGCGCCGAAGACGTCTCTCTGAGTCTCTCTGTCTCTACTGTGCAGCTCCGTCTCACGCTATCAATGCTTGTCCCAAACGTCCGGGAAACTCCAAATACTAGCTCGCCAAGGAGAGGGCCGGCTAGGAGTAATGATCTCCTCTCCATCTCCTCATGATTGTAATCTCCCAGTCTCGCTTCAAATTGCTCAATGTTATAGGAACGTCATTGCCCTCCTTGATTCCGGAGCAGCTGGGAATTTCATAACCAAAGCTTATGTTAAACGGTGGTCCATACCCACCGAGAGACTTCCTACGTCTATTTCCTTGACTGCCGTGGATGGCAGTAAGATTTTTGACGCAGTTATTTCTTTAAGGACTCTACCAGTTCGTCTGAAAGTAGGAGTTCTTCATTCAGAATTTATTTCCTTTCTAGTGATTCCAAGAGCCACACATCCAGTGGTTTTGGGCCTTCCATGGCTCCGTCTTCACAATCCATCGATTGACTGGACGACTACGCAGATACTAGCATGGGGTCTCACCTGTGCTGAGACCTGTTTGTCCAAAGTGCTTCCTGTTTGTTCTTCCTCCCCCAGGTCATCTGATGTTCCACCTCCTCCATATCAAGACTACACAGATGTGTTCAGTAAGGCCTCCGCTGATATCCTTCCTCCTCATAGAGAATGGGACTGTCCAATTGATCTCATCCCAGGGAAGGTTCCACCTCGAGGCCGAACTTATCCGTTGTCCGTTCCAGAGACGCATTCCATGGAGGAGTACATCAAAGAGAACCTGACGAAGGGTTTTATTCGACCTTCCTCTTCTCCAGCTGGCGCAGGCTTCTTTTTCGTTAAAAAGAAAGATGGTGGCCTGCGGCCGTGCATCGTCTACAGAGGTTTGAACGACATTACCGTTAAGAACCGTTATCCTTTACCCTTGATTACAGAGCTCTTCGATAGAGTTAGCGGAGCAACCATCTTTACAAAGTTGGATTTGAGGGGTGCCTACAATCTCATCCGGATCCGTGAGGGTGACGAGTGGAAGACCGCCTTTAACACCCGGGATGGACACTATGAGTACCTCGTCATGCCCTTCGGATTGAGCAACGCTCCAGCTGTTTTCCAGCATTTCGTAAATGAAATCTTCAGAGACATCCTGTACCGCCATTCGTGGTTTATCTAGATGATATCCTTATCTTTGCCAATAATCTAGAGGAACATCGCTTCTGGATAAAGGAGGTTCTGTCCCGTCTCCGTGTCAATCATCTCTATTGCAAATTAGAGAAATGTGTTTTTGAAGTCAAATCCATTCCGTTTCTAGGTTACATTGTGTCCGGTTCCGGACTAGAGATGGATCCTGAGAAACTACAAGCAATCCAGAATTGGCCGATTCCCCTAACCCTCAAAGGGGTCCAGAGGTTCTTAGGGGTCGCCAATTACTACAGAAAGTTTATACGAGACTTTTCCACCATTGTGGCGCCTATCACTGCTTTTACCAAGAAGGGTGCTAACCCTTCCAAGTGTTCTGAAGAAGCTACGCAAGGTTTTTATCTATTAAAGCAATGCTTCATCTCTGCACCAGTTCTGAAACAGCCCGACATCGACTCTCCTTTCATCCTTGAGGTAGATGCCTCCTCCGTTGGAGTAGGTGCGGTGTTATCCCAGAGAGCTAAAGATGGTCATCTACATCCTTGCAGTTTCTTCTCCCGGAAGTTCTCCACAGCTGAGCGCAACTATGCCATTGGCGACCAGGAGTTACTAGCCATCAAGCTCGCTCTAGAAGAGTGGAGATATCTGTTGGAGGGAGCTTCCCATTCAGTCACTATACTTTCCGACCACAAGAATCTTTTATATCTGAAAAGCGCACAATGTCTTAATCCTCGTCAAGCCAGATGGGCACTTTTCTTTTCCAGGTTCGACTTTAAACTCCAGTTCTGTCCAGGTTCTCAGAATCGCAAGGCCGATGCCCTTTCCCGCTCATGGGAGCAAGAAAATGAGTCAGAGTCTTCGGACAAGCATCCTATTATTAATCCGTTGGCATTCTCCACGGTAGGGATGGACTCTATGCCTCCACCAGGGAAAAGTTTTGTGAAGCCGGTGTTAATGAAGAAGCTCATGCATTGGGCCCACGCTTCCCGTTTTGCCGGACATAAAGGCATCCAGAAAACCCTTGAGTTTATCTCTAGGTAATATTGGTGGCCAACTCTGAAGAAGGACGTCATGGAGTTTATTGCCTCTTGCCCAAAGTGTGCCCAACACAAAGTCTCCCACCAGTCGCCTGCTGGGCAACTGGTTCCATTATCTGTTTCCCGTCGACCGTGGACCCATTTGTCGATTGACTTCGTTACAGATCTGCCTATGTGCAACAAGTTTAATACCATCTGGGTGGTAGTTGACCGGTTCACCAAGATGGCACATTTAATACCTCTCACCGGTCTTCCGTCAGCTTTCAAGCTGGCTCAAGTGTTTATTCAAGAGATCTTCCGACTCCACGGTCTTCCTGAAGAGATCATCTCTGATCGTGGTGTACAATTTGTAGCCAAGTTTTGGCGAAGTTTATGTCAAGCCCTCCAAGTCAAGTTGAAGTTTTCTACAGCTTACCATCCTCAGTCCAATGGTCAAACCGAGAGGGTGAATCAGGACTTGGAGGCCTTCCTCCGCATTTATGTGTCTTCCTCTCAAGATGACTGGGTTCAACTCCTTCCTTGGGTCGAGTTCAGCCACAACAATCAGTACCATTCCTCATCTTCTTCAACACCATTCTTCATCAACTATGGATTCCACCCTAAAGTTCCACAATTCTAACCGCTTCCAGCAACTTCTGTTCCAGCAGTGGATGTCAACTTGCGTCAGTTTTCTAACAACTGGAAGAGTGTGCGAGCGGCCTTGCTCAAAGCCTCGTTCAGGTACAAGAAGTTTGCTGATAGAAAGCGTAGAGCGGTTCCTGCTCTCAAGGTGGGTGATCGTGTGTGGTTGTCCACGAAGAATTTGAGGTTGAGAGTTCCCAGCATGAAGTTTGCACCTCGTTACATCGGTCCTTTCAAAATTGAACAAGTCATCAATCCTGTTGCCTACAAACTCCAGTTACCTCCCTTCCTAAAGATACCCAGGACATTCCATGTTTACCTATTGAAACCGCTGATCCTGAATCAGTTTCATTCTGCACTTCCTTCGGCTCCGAAAGTCCAAACTCAACATGGAGTTGAGTATGAAGTGGCCAAGATTCTGGACTCACGTTTCCGTTACGGTCAATTGCAGTATCTTATTGACTGGAAGGGCTATGGTCCTGAAGAATGCTCTTGGACCAATGCGTCAGATGTCCATGCTCCTGCCTTGGTCCGGAATTTCCACCCTAAGTTTCCTCAAAAGCCGAAGGAGTGTCCTGGGGCCACTCCTAAAGGGGGGGTGCTGTCACGATCCGGGTATCTGGACGCCATTACTTGCCTTTTAGATGCCTTCTGAAGCTGGCTCAGCGTTCCAGGGCCGGATCTCATCTGTGTTCCTGATGTCCACACTCTGCATATCCCTCCTGTCACTCTGAGACGCTGTCACAGCGGCGCTGTGTCTGAGCCTTGTGTGGCGTCTCCCGTCCTCCGCGGCCTCCGCCGCCGCTCCTGTGTTCCAGTATGCAGGATGTCAGAGTGGTGCTCCATGCCTACCGCCACCTCCGCTGTCATCCATGTGTCTCAGTGTGCAGTTGTCAGTGTGACGTCTCCTGTCCTCCGCGGCCGGCGCCGCCATTGCTGCTATGTTTCCACATGGTTTTCCAAACCAACTTTCCCTCCAGTTCTAACATGGGCGCAGCCATGTTTGCTCCAGTCACATGCTCAATCTCCACCAATCTGCTGCACTGGGAATCTGCATGATTGGCCAGCCAATGCCTGCCCTGCAGCAGGTATAAGTATCCTGTGTCTGAACCAGAAAATGGTCAGTGCTTTGAATGTCAAACCTTGTTCCAGTCTCTCTCTCCTGTGGTTGTTTCTCCAGGTTCCAGCTCCTGTCTCCAGCAGCCACTACGAGACCCACACCTGCCTTCCATCCTGCGGTGCAGCCTGACTCTGCAGCCCTCCGTGGCTATTTCAGCTTCCAGCTATTATCCTATCTGCTTCCAGCGGTCAGCTTCCTGCAGTATCCAGTTTTCTTCAAAGTGCCGGTGTTATTCCAGCAAATCCCTACTTACCAGCAGTATCCACTACCACCGGTAACTCCTTTTCAACTCTTCCGTTTCCACGCTCCCTAGCATCTTACAGTCTTCACCATCTGGCTGGTTCCATCCAGCATCCACTCCGTGTCTTCATCACCTGACTGGTTCCATCCAGCATCCACTCCATGTCTTCATCACCTGGCTGATTCCATTCAGCATCCACTCCGTGTCCTCATCACCTGTCTGGTTCCATCCAGCATCCACTCCGTGTCTTCATCACCTGACTGGTTCCATCCAGCATCCACTCCATGTCTTCATCACCTGGCTGATTCCATTCAGCATCCACTCCGTGTCCTCATCACCTGTCTGGTTCCATCCAGCATCCACTCCGTGTCTTCATCACCTGACTGGTTCCATCCAGCATCCACTCCATGTCTTCACTACCTGGCTGATTCCATTCAGCATCCACTCCGTGTCTCTACCACCTGGCTGGTTCCATCCAGTATCTACAACAGTCTGTTCAAGTTACCAACTACAGCTACACTTCTACTGGCGTGTTCCTCGGCTATATTCACTACTACAACCAGGCCTGGTAAGGTTATTCCATCAAAGGACTTTAACACCTATCCCTTAACCTACCAGTGCTCTGTGATACCTCTCATGGTTACAAGTGATCCAGGAACTGTATTATTGCCATTTGCTTTTATCAACTGTGTGTTAGGATTCTGTTCAGTATGTATCTGGTGTCAGCTGATCTATATGTGTTCTGTTTCTTTGGTTTTGTGTACATGCAGCTCAACAGGTGCACAGGGTTTGTAATTAGAGTTAACACTCCCAGCCTTGCCTTGTTCATTGGTTAGTGTGGCTGTTAAATGCCAGCTAGCTGAGTTCTCCGACGCCGGTGATATTATACTACTTTCCTGCCTGAACTATCTGCATTGCCTGGTGTCTTCGTCCTAGCTCCTGTTCATGCCGAGAAGCCTGGTCTGCCAGTTCATGTTATCCTGCCACAACCATTCTTGCCAGTTCATGTTCATGCCAGGACTATTTAGCTAAGTATTATGGACTTTCACTGTGCTCTGTGGATTCTCTAGTATTCATTACTTGTGTTACATGTTACTATGGACTTCCTCTATGCCTGCATGCTGTTATGCTTTATTGTACAAATCCTGCAATCTGAGTTCCGTGGATTATATTACTCTGGTTCCTTTTTCAACTATCTCATTACTCTCCTGCAAGTCTCAGTCTGAAAAACCATTTACTCACTGCTCATATTGTACCCTGGATTGTTACTGTGATTCCTCTGCCATACCTCATTATACCACTGCTATAATAAAGTAGGAATTAGTATTCCTGCACTTCTGTGGACATTCATTACCTGCAACAGTGATTGTGATACATTCTAGTCCTGTATTCAAGTCCTGGCTCTTAGCTGTGTTATATTACTCACCTGCTGTCCATAATCAGTGTAAAGTGTGGTGCTGCACATTCCAGTATTAAAGGGAGAGTCCATAGTCTGCTAATCTTTAATTCTGCTACAACGCGCTCAAGTTATTACAGTATTCCCCAGTCAAGTCTGGTTAACCATTTCTATGTCACACTGCATCTGCCTGCACCTCCAGTAGTAATCTTCTCCTTGTAATTCACCTGCCAAACATTAAGAGGCAGGTGAATCGTAACATTATCACCGGCCACAAAACACACACTACTGGAGTAGAATGTTCAGAATGGACCCAGTCGTGTCAAGTCCAGTCCAGATCTCAGCCGGTCAGACTCATGTTGCAGATCCAGTTCCGGGTCTTCTGAGCAAGCTGCAGAACTTTGAGAGTATACAGACACTGCTGTTACAAGCCTTTTTAGGAATGTCTTCTCGTGTGGATCTGCTGCAGCAGCAGAGTATTCCAACCTCTCAAAGTGTCCTGGAGGCAGTTAATCCTTGCCATAATCAGCCTGGTGAGGACAATTTTGTTGGTACATTTTCTTGCAACTGTTCCAGGTCCTCTCAGTCCCATGGTGGAGTGAATCCTGAGCGACTGAGTATTTTGTTTGTGAAAATTGAGCAGTTACAAACGTTTTTTACTGGTATAACTCAATTGATACCCGAAATTTTGGGGAGTTTTCTGTACATTTTCAAAGCTTACTCTCAGGTTTCTGAGACCAATGTGACTACAGACTCTTGCTCCCCCACTACTGAAATGTCCTCATCCGGTTGGAGTGAAGGGAGATTTTGGAGTTACCTGCGACCCAGGCTTTCTGAATCTGAACGCCAGCGGCGTATGGAGAATGGTCTCTGTCTCTATTGTGGGAGTGCTGAACACCTGATTAAAGATTGTTCATTATGCAAGTTCAGAAATAGTGATAAACTTCAGCCTTCCAGGGTTCAAGCTGATTAATCACTCAATGTTCTTTCAGACCCTATTACTCCCAAAAAGGTTGCCCAAAAGAAAACTCTTATTTACAATTGGAGTCCTGTGACGAGGGGCTCAGAATTTAAATTTGGGAACCAGCAGGAGACGATTAAGTCTCTTATCAGCAGTGGTTCACCGCCTGTGCCCCAGGAGGGGTCTCGAGTGGCTGTGCCCCAGGAGGGGTCTCGAGTGGCTGTGCCCCAGGAGGGGTCTCGTGTGCCAAATCCCCAGGAGGGGACTCATGTGCCAAATCCACAGGAGGGGACTCGTGTGCCAAATCCCCAGGAGGGGACTCATGTGCCAAATCCCCAGGAGGGGACTCATGTGCCAAATCCCCAGGAGGGGACTCGTGTGCCAAATCCCCAGGTGGGGTCCCCACTGCCCTTGCCTCACGGCATGAGGACCCGTCTGCCCTTGCCTCACGGCATGAGGACCCGTCTGCCCTTGCCTCACGGCATGAGGACCTGTCTGCCCTTGCCTCACGGCATGAGGACCCGTCTGCCCTTGCCTCACGGCATGAGGACCCGTCTGCCCTTGCCTCACGGCATGAGGACCCATCTGCCCTTGCCTCACGGCATGAGGACGCTGTTTTCCTTTCCATCGGGCAAGTGAGGACTGCCGTGTCAATGGTCAGTCCAAATGTTGTCTTGTCTTTCAGGGTCACTCAGTCATCCAAGTCTGCCTTGCCAGAGGTCCGTGAGGTGCCTGCCTTGCCAGAGGTCCGTGAGATGCCTGCCTTGCCAGAGGTCAGAGAGGTGTCCGCCTTGCCAGAGGTCCGAGAGGTGTCCGCCTTGCAAGAGGTCCGAGAGGTGTCCGCCTTGCCAGAGGTCCGAGAGGTGTCCGCCTTGCCAGAGGTCCGAGAGGTGTCCGCCTTGCCAGAGGTCCGAGAGGTGTCCGCCTTGCCAGAGGTCCGAGAGGTGTCCGCCTTGCCAGAGGTCCGAGAGGTGCCCGCCTTGCCAGAGGTCATGCCAAGGCCTGTCCAGCCCCAGGAGGGGGCTCTGCCTGTCCAGCCCCAGGAGGGGGCTCTGCCTGTCCAGATTCCAGAAAGGGTAGTTGATGGCCTCTCGCCAAAAGGGTCATCAAACCCTGAAGTCCCAGGATGGGTTCCAGTTTTCGTGTCCAGTTCTGAAGCCCCGGGTGGGGCACCTGATCCTGCAGCCCTAGAAAGGGCATCTGATTCAAGTTCTAGTGTTAAACATTATGCCTCAGAGTTGATTTCCAGTGTGAACACAGCTTTCTCAGACTGTATCCAAAATGCCTCCAAACACTATCATGTTGCATCTGTTAGCTTTAGTTCCAAGAAAGATCTCCATTGTAATACTCCAGGGAATATTGTCTTTGAAGGAGATCTTGCCCAATTCCGTGCCCTGGCTAGTCAGTATCTCATATACATCGAATCAGACTCGTCAATCAGCATCACTCCTGCCAATGCAGTTAATTATTTCCTCAGATCCTTCAGAGGGGAAGCTTTGGACTGGGCCAAACCCTTCATCAAGTCCAAAAATCCATTGCTCACTGATCTTCCTGCCTTCATTAAAGCGGTACAACAAAGATTCACCCCAAAATCAGACTGTTCAAAGTTGTCCATAGATTCAAATTCTTTCGTTTCTATTTCCAGTCAAAGTCTACCTGTTCCGGTCAGTAAAGTTAAGTTAACTGCTTTTGCTAATGAGTCTCCATGTCTTGCTGATCCTAAAGAGAAATTTCCTGCCCTACCGGTTCCCGGGAAGAACCTTAAGTTTCGTAAGTCTCAAGTAGGGGCTTCATGTCCTGTTGGTCCTGAGAAAGTTCTTCCTTCTGTCAAGCCTGAAATGAAAGTCCAGTTTGTTGGTCCTGCTAAAGACTCTCATTCTTTTGATCCTAACCAAGACCCAGACCCTATTATCTTTAATGGGAGTTTGGAGCAATTTCGAGATCTGTTACTTCAAGTTCGGGAATTGGGTCCATGCCTTTCCTCTGATGCTGAGGTAATTCTATTCTTGGGCATGGCCTTTAAGGGGGAGGCTCTGGAATGGCTTAAACCACTCATCTCTTCCAACGATCCTGTTCTTCAAGACTTGAAAGCCTTCTGTAATGCTGCTAATAAAAGATTTAGTGGTCCTGAAATAAATTTTTCTGAATGTTCTGGGAGTCCTGCCTTGTCCACGAAAGAACCTTCTATTACTGAAGTCGGATCACCTTTGAGGAACCATCGCACGAATGAATCTTCATTTCACAAAGACTGCAGGCTTCCAAAATCTTCTCCAAAACAACAAACCAAGTACATAACTTCTGGCTGTATGTCATTCTCCTCCCCATACAATTGGTCTTCTGAAAATTCCTGTCATTTGAACTCATCATCTGCTCAGTCTATCAAGTTTTTATCTCCTGCTAAGAAAGCTGTGGTTTTGCCTTGTGACGTTGACTCCAATTCGGATTATGACATAGTAGATGAAGAAGCTCTGTTACTGGAGTCACCTGTAAGCTATGACAATGTCTTTATGCTTCCAGTGGTAAAACCAAAACGGTCCCGTAAGAAGAAGCATCGTCGGAGATCTTGAATTTATGATTTATCTCTAAGACTTTTTGTTTCCCTTAGTCCTGTTTGGGTGTCCGGAGTCCACCCTGAAGGGGGGGGGGGTAATGTTAGGATTCTGTTCAGTATGTATCTGGTGTCAGCTGATCTATATGTGTTCTGTTCCTTTGGCTCTGTGTACATGCAGCTCAACAGGTGCACAGGGTTTGTAATTAGAGTTAACACTCCCAGCCTGGCCTTGTTCATTGGTTAGTGTGGCTGTTAAAGGCCAGCTAGCTGAGTTCTCCGACGCCGGTGATATTATACTACTTTCCTGCCTGAACTATCTGCATTGCCTGGTGTCTTCGTCCTAGCTCCTGTTCATGCCGAGAAGCCTGGTCTGCCAGTTCATGTTATCCTGCCACAACCATTCTTGCCAGTTCATGTTCATGCCAGGACTATTTAGCTAAGTATTATGGACTTTCACTGTGCTCTGTGGATTCTCTAGTATTCATTACTTGTGTTACATGTTACTATGGACTTCCTCTATGCCTGCATGCTGTTATGCTTTATTGTACAAATCCTGCAATCTGAGTTCCGTGGATTATATTACTCTGGTTCCTTTTTCAACTATCTCATTACTCTAAGACAAAAACAGAATTGGGCGCTGATATTTGAATTAAACGCTAGCTGCACATTCCTGGGGCCTGGTTTGTAAGCCTCCAATTAATTTAAAACAAGAAAAAACAATCTGGAACAGCGCTTAGCATTTAATAAAAACTTTTTTTATTTTATTGTCTATAAAATTAAATAAAAAATAAAAGATAATAAATAAAAAATAATAATATATATATGAAATTGCGGGAATTATGCAATTATACAGTTACCGGCCGGATTTCTTATAATATACATTCAATCCATAAAACAATTAATATGTATATAATACACAACTGTTGCACACAGCAAGAAATTTTAAAATAATTATATATTTAGGCACAACAGAATAAACTCCACTAATAGGAATGACTTTTTATGTTGACAGATATAACTTAGCAGGCGTCCCTGCGCTGTATAGTGCCACTTGTATTATCCGTTTAATTTGTTTGGACAAAACTTGTATAATTTATCCTTCCTTTAAGAAGCAAAAATGAAGCAACAGTCTCTGTGTGGAATATACGGCAATTCTGATGTAAAACTGTCCATGTATCAGCACAGCGGCATGATAAGAAAACTGTTATATGAACGTGGTAATTTGAGACTCCCTTTAACACCAGATAACGCACCAACCTCTATATAATGATGTTGTATAGCTCAGATGAAGGAGAGTCCTCCTTATTCCCCCTTAGCACTGGGGTCCGGAAAACCGGGTACTGAGATATGCGGTGTTTAAGAGGCAGTCAGCGTCTCCTGGAGTGAATGAATAGGCCGGCCGGCTGTAGCTCACTTGTCATCACATACGCGTTTCTCCGCCTTCATGTAACCTCGGCCGCCGAGGTTACATGAAGGCGGAGAAACGCGTATGTGATGACAAGTGAGCTACAGCCGGCCGGCCTATTCATTCACTCCAGGAGACGCTGACTGCCTCTTAAACACCGCATATCTCAGTACCCGGTTTTCCGGACCCCAGTGCTAAGGGGGAATAAGGAGGACTCTCCTTCATCTGAGCTATACAACATCATTATATAGAGGTTGGTGCGTTATCTGGTGTTAAAGGGAGTCTCAAATTACCACGTTCATATAACAGTTTTCTTATCATGCCGCTGTGCTGATACATGGACAGTTTTACATCAGAATTGCCGTATATTCCACACAGAGACTGTTGCTTCATTTTTGCTTCTTAAAGGAAGGATAAATTATACAAGTTTTGTCCAAACAAATTAAACGGATAATACAAGTGGCACTATACAGCGCAGGGACGCCTGCTAAGTTATATCTGTCAACATAAAAAGTCATTCCTATTAGTGGAGTTTATTCTGTTGTGCCTAAATATATAATTATTTTAAAATTTCTTGCTGTGTGCAACAGTTGTGTATTATATACATATTAATTGTTTTATGGATTGAATGTATATTATAAGAAATCCGGCCGGTAACTGTATAATTGCATAATTCCCGCAATTTCATATATATATTATTATTTTTTATTTATTATCTTTTATTTTTTATTTAATTTTATAGACAATAAAATAAAAAAAGTTTTTATTAAATGCTAAGCGCTGTTCCAGATTGTTTTTTCTTATCTCATTACTCTGCTGCAAGTCTCAGTCTGAAAAACCATTTACTCTCTGCTCATATTGTACCCTGGATTGTTACTGTGATTCCTTTGCCATACCTCATTATACCACTGCTATAATAAAGTACTTAGTATTCCTGCACTTCTGTGGACATTCATTACCTGCAACAGTGATTGTGATACATTCTAGTCCTGTATTCAAGTCCTGGCTCTTAGCTGTGTTATATTACTCACCTGCTGTCCATAATCAGTGTAAAGTATGGTGCTGCACATTCCAGTATTAAAGGGAGAGTCCATAGTCTGCTAATCTTTAATTCTGCTACAACGCGCTCAAGTTATTACAGTATTCCCCAGTCAAGTCTGGTTAACCATTTCTATGTCACACTGCATCTGCCTGCACCTCCAGTAGTAATCTTCTCCTTGTAATTCACCTGCCAAACATTAAGAGGCAGGTGAATCGTAACACTGTGAATACTGTTGTTTCTACACGGAGTCTGTTAATAAAACTTTTATTGACTTTTAACCTGGTTGTCATGGTCACACCTTCGGGTAATCCTTCTACACTTACATGTCCAGGGGTCTGATTAAACCTCCCAAGTTTAATTTAATTTCACCCCCTACAACTGAGGCTTCCTCCTGTCAGCCTAAATCCTCAGTTGTGACAGTCTGTATTACAAGGACCTTACATCAGTGGCTTTCTCACCACCCTGTTGGTAATAGGGTGATTGGAAAAGCCAGAAGAAAGTCTCATCTCACAGATAAGGCATCCACAAAGATCGCTCTGGGATCCGTTGTTCATGACCCGTATGTGAGCACTTTGTTGTTCAGACAAGACTCCATGAGATATATCTCTGACAAGCACCTCTAGTTTACTGGAGTCCAGAAAATCTCCATGTGTAGAGCCATTCCCTTCCCTGAATGGTGTGTCATGAGAAATTCCCCTCCCCACTTAGGATCCGGAATGAAAACAGCGGACAAAGTTGGATGATGAAGTTCTGTCCATCTTAGTATGTGCTTTACCTTCTTCATCGGTTTTTGGCTGCGAGTTCCTCTCTTTGAGGTATGCTACTATTGTCGCATTGTCCGCCCGGAACTGAACTGGTTTTCCCCGAAGACTGTCCTGTGCCTATACCGGTGTCCTGTATATGTCCCGAGGTACCAACCTTTAACAGCAGACAGCTTTCTACTTTAGGAACACAACCTTCCTGACACTCTTCCTCAGTGTCAGAGTTTTCCCAATTTGATATCAAAAGGATTTCTTTTTGTCTAGTTGGGATGCCTGTGGTCACCAGGCTGATGACCTTCAAGTACCAACCAGGTCAACACTGTTTATCTTCCATAATCCGATGAGATTGGGTATATTCAGCATGGAGTGACTGTAGATTTTACTTGGTAAAAATCAGACGCTGCAGAGAGTTCGAGTGGAAGTGTGCATACTTCACTCTGTTGATGTATATACCATCAAACCCATCCCCCACATTGCTGCATGAATGGATACCATTTGACTATGTAACAGGTCTTGAATCCTAGACTAAACCCTGGATATTTTGTTACAAGGTAAAAATACTCTCTGCAAACCTGATCCAGTACAGCCCCCAAGTGAATCATCTGGTGTGACGGAACTGGGAACACTTCTGGCCCATTGATGATTCACTTGTGCCTCTGCAAACACGCTATTGTCTGCTGCAGATGACGTAAGAGCAATCCCTGTGTGCCAGCATTAAAAGATCGTCTAGGTATGAAAAAGTTCTTAACCCCTGCTAGCAGAGATAAGATGTCATCACCCCCATATTCTTGTTAAATACTCCGGAGACTGTGGCCCACCCAAAGGGTAAGGCCATGAACTGAAAAATGCTGTTGGAGGATAGCAAACCCTTAATTAACACTGATGGACAGTGGTAAAGGAACATGAAGGTAAGCATCCTGTATATCCAGGGATAGTATATAATCCCCTGGCTCTATGCCAAGCACAAGGAACATAACGATTCCAAGTACAACCGAGGTTCCAAGTGTATTTGTTCAGCATTTTAAGATTGATCATAGGCCAAAATGACCCATTTGGCTTCCGAATTTAAACCAGGTTGGAGTACAAACTTTATCCTCGTTTGCAAGAGGAACTGACAAGACTATACCTGACTGAAGCAATCTCTGAACTGCTTCTTGCAAAGCATTGCCCTTCGTCTCTTCCCAAGACGGGCTGTCCTGAAGAGGAAACATACCTAGAGATACTGTGTCAGATCTGTGTGACCTGAAGAAGTCGGCCGCCCCAGCCTGGGGTCCCCAGGCAGAGGCCCACACCATCCAACTGATGGTTTATTTTTATACAGCACCTGGTATTCCCAGATGGTCTCCCATCCAGGTACTAACCAGGCCCAACACTGCTTAGCTTCCAAACTCAGATGAGATTGGGCCTATCCAGTGTGGTGTAGCTGTAGATCCCAACCGGACTTCTGGCAGGCCAATGCCTTACTAGTCTTCCCAGACCTGTTGTATTTACTTTTTCCTTTCGCATTTCCTAAAAATAAAAATGGGCTGAAAATGCGGATATTTTTGGTTAAAAACTGTATGTGGAAGGAACTTGACCTTTTTGGAGTCTGCTTCTGACTCCAGATTTCTGTTAATTTTTTAACAAGAGAATATTTCCAGAAAAGGACAACGATTCAAAACCTTTCCTAGATTCTGAATCAGCTTCCACATTCTAGCTGAACTGCTCTGCGAGCAGGTATATTTGGGGCTGATGCCTTGGAGGAAATCTATATGAGATTTTTGCCCTTATTGAACACATCTCCTTCAAATGCATCAACCCAGGCAACCACTGCCCTTGCCATCTAAGTCGAAGCCAAGGCTTGGCCCTATGACTGCCCTAGACAGGTAAAGCAAAGAAAAAGTAGATCACTTGCATAACTACCTTAGGAGCCACCTCTTTTTAAACATCCCCAACTGGAAGAAGATTATTAGAATTACATTTCTCAGGAATTCTAACTTCTTATTGGCCATAGCCCAAACCTCTTCCATGATTTTTGTCAGCTGATCTGACTCCGGACACTCAGGTTTTAGGCTGTTCAAACACAGGTGCCTTGGTTTTTACCACAGACTCCTTTCATTGCTTTAATCAATTTAGCTATATTCCAGAGCTGAAACCTACCTCATTTTATATGATGTGGTAGAATAAATTGGGCTTTCATCTTTCAATGAATTAGACAATGTGTAGCCTGTAAATGTGAAGATTTTACTTACCACCGGCTCTGAGAAGCTGCTGTTGGGAGTGATACACGATAGGTGGATCTGCATGGAAAGACCATACCCGGTACAGGATTCTGGAGGAATTATCCATACAGCTTATTGGATAAAGTCTGTGCAAAGATAGCCCAAGGTGGATACATTTGTACCTGAACCTGCCCTGTATTTTTGGCTGAAGCTAAAACACTATGCACACAAACCATCCTGAACCAGATTATGAGAGGATAATACAGCTTTGTAAAACAAACATAATATGAGTGTCCTCACCTTTGCCGTCTTCATAATCAGCACTTCCACAATACTACACAATTTTGTGACTGCAATCATTTTTTTTAACAAATTTTTTAAATGATATCCATCCGACCCTCCCATGCATCAGCATTGAGGATCTGCAAGACAAACTTAACAGACATATAGTAAAGTCAGCCTTATACTAGCAGCAGTCACATGTTTATACCTTAGCATAATAAGCAATATGAGTGTATTATCAACTACAAATAACATTTTAAATATGTAGGCAAACACATTTACAGAATCCTGTTTTAAACAGATCTACGTATTCAAACGCAATGCGACAGAAACAGCAGTAATGGTATACAGACTCATATGCAATCGGCACTTATCTAACTATTCGTACTCACTGGTCGATAGAGATTTAGTGCTGTAGTACCCGTACTCAGTAGAGTGGGATACAGGGACTCACCCCGCTTCCAAGATCGATCATACGTTAACGAACGCTGAGTGGATCCAGATGCTACAAGTGCACACTGCCGCTCCCTGAAACTAGTGAACACGGACACTTCAGTCACACAGCCACCTAAGCAGCGACCGGATCCCCTCGGGGTAGCGCTCAGTGAACACAGATGCTCCGGTCACACAGCCGCCTATGCTGCGAACGGATCCTCTTGTGGTAACGCTCAGTGAACACAAACGCCCCGGTCACACAGCCACCTATGCTGCGACCGGGTCCCCTTGCGGTAGCAATCAGTGAAAACAGTTGCCCCGGTCACATAGCCGCCTAAGCTGCGACCGGGTCCCCTCGTAGTAGCGGTCAGTGTACACAGACACACCGGTCACACAGCCGCCTATGCTGCGACCAGGTCCCCTCGGGATAGCGTCTGGGCCGAAGCGAGGAAACAGTTCACGCCGGGAGACTCGGCGGAAATTGGTCATGAACCAGGGGGAGGGGCGACCAGGAGAGTGTCTAACACCCCCTACTGACATCAACCCTAGGGATCGCGGCCTCGCACTAATCCTGGAACATTTGATCCCTAAGGCCTAGCGCTGGAGCACCCGCGGTGGCACTGTTTGGTAGTCTCCTCCCAAAACAGTGTGGCTGTGTCCGTATTCCATCTAGCTAAGCAGAACTGATGCCTTACCTTCTCCCCATGCTCCGGCCACAGCCTGGTAATGTCTGATGGACCTGCTAGTATATCTGACACAGACGCCCGCCGAAACAGCACTGTACTCGTGGGTAAGCGTTGTTGCGACCCGGCGGAGAGTTGTTGGAGCGACTCTTTCCAATATGCGTATTGGACGCTGGTTAGAAAGATCACTCAAGAAAACCATAGTAAGACTATAAAAAATAAAATAAGAAAGCTTAGGGCTGCAAAGAGCAGCAGCCCTCTGACCATGGTCCGGCTCCTGCCTCACCAAACAAAAAACTGATTTGCCTGAGCCAGTGGGCAGGGATATATGGACGGGCCCGTTGCATCCTGGGAGGCCAGAAAGTTTTGATCGATTGGTGCCAGTCTGCTGACTCTCCATCATATCCCCAATATTATCCTGTGGATAACCTGTGTAACTTGCCGGAGAAACTTGAAAATCCATCTAGTGGCAAGCACACTCCAAATGCCAACAAGGACCCTTACTTGAACTAAAGGCTTCCACCACTGTGGGCTGTGTATTGGATGTAGAAATATCAAAGACCATTCCAGCAAGTACAACAAGATTACAGTTAATGGAATAAATTCCAAGATCCTTGACTTCATAAACTGCCATACTTCGAATGAATTGAATCTACTTAATTGAATGTAGCTGTTGGTTATGCTGTATAGGAAGAACCACAAGACCCCTAAAAATCAGAATCTCAGAACATCTATGAAATATTAAAAAAGGCTTGGAAACACACCATCTCTCAAATCATTTCAAACTGATACATGAATGTTCACCGCAACATATCAAAAGATATTTGGGAATCAAACATGTTAAGACAACTTGGAGAGATAAGAATATAGAAAGTTGTTGGCAAAATAAGAGATGAGAACAATATTTACACTCAAGACCGTAAGCCCTAATGGGCTTAATGAGGACTTCAAATTAAAATGGTTCCTTTAAAAATAACATCCTTCAAAAAAATCACATCCTTTAATTTTTTTTCTTCTCACCTCTTTTACTGTAGAAACACAAAATTCCCCCGCTCAAACATTTCAACCCAAAATAATTCTCTTTACTACACTTCATTTTGAAATTATTCTCCTGTTATATCCATATTTTTTTATAAAATTGTACTGCATTATTAATATAATTTTTAAATGAATATTTATAGATATAACACTATAAGAATGATAAAATCTTCTTTTATTTGTAGGAAACTCCTATCATTAAAAGTCATGGAAACTACACATTATAGTTAAAAGCATTACATCCCCCATAACTCTTAGTGGTTTTATGATGATTTCTGGCTATGATTACCCGGGACTTCCGGCTACCTACATTGTTCATAGAAAGCACTACACCTCCCATAAGCACAGGCGGTGCAGTGACAACTTCCAGCCACGATTAGCATGTACTTCTGACCTGCGGTAGGAGCAACAGGACTACTTCTCCCAGAATCATCCTCTGAACCACAATGACCGGTTGTGGTGCCCGTGGACTTTGTATACTTCAGACAAGGATCAGTTTGTACTTCAGGTCGGCGGCAGGAATAATATGAACTACATTTTCCATGATCACCACAGGGACTGTAGTGACTTCTGGTTGTGGCGCCCGCGGACTTCCGGTCGGCGGGATTCTTCTGTTTAAAAAAAGGATCCCTTTTTAAAGAATATCTGTTCTGTCAAAATAATGTTACAAAAAAGATTATAAATAATGTTGTTGTACCTGCAAAACCCCTATTAGCACTCCAGAAGAAAGGCTTCCAATTCCAGTCACATGACTGTGACCCGGAAGTGATGTAATGATCATTAGTCCTTCTCCCATAAAAACCAGGACAAGGAGCTTGTCACCCCTATGCCTTGAAAAAGAGTCTTTTCTCGAAACGCATCAGTTTAGGAGGTATTGCACGGGAGGATTCAGTGCCTTAACCCTTGAAGGAAGGTAGGACCAAACTATTACCCTTTTTTGGGACAAATTTGGCACCCAGAGCAGAAAAAACGGACTTCTGCTACCTAAATTTTGGTCAAACCTTTTCTTCAAATTGGGCACTTCCACTGGACAATACTACAATTTTTATTATAATATTGGTTTTTTTTTTTATAATGCTTTTAGATTTTTTGTATGTATATATTTTTTGTATTAAATTCATATAAAACATCTCACTACGTTTCTGGAGCGCTGGGACACACAAAAAGAAACCATTATATGAGGAACAAAATCATCTTTATTGTGAGTAAATGGTATGCATTCATTAACAACCCACAGAGCCAGCCCTAGGCATAGGTAAACTAGGCAAATGCCTATGGCATTTTGTATGCCTAGGGGCACAAGCAACTTCTGCTGATTAAAATAATATGCGGCATGCCTATATTCTGTGTGTGACTGCGGCTCTATCTGCATATGAAAGGCTGTGTTACAGTGTATTCCTGGAAATCACTGTAATGTAGCATTTCGTATGCAGATACAGCTAAAGTCATACACACAATATAGGCATGTCACATACCATTATAAACAGCAGAAGCCTCCTAGCCAAATAAAAATGCAAATAAGACACATTTTCATTAAAAAAAGGTGCCCGACGTTAGCAGAGCTGCAAGCTAACTCATGCCAGGCATCTCCTGTTGCATGGTGTATTGAGGCAAGATGTATGAGGACACATCTATATCCAAGCAGAGTCAGAGGTCACAGTGTTAGCGGCCATGTGAGTGCTTTGTGTGGGTGGGTTGGTTGTGCAGGAGTGTTCAACATATGTGTAAGGGGCAGGTGGTGTGTCATGTGTATAAATGCATTAATAATGTGTGGTATTTGTGTAAGGGGCACTGTGTGTGTGTCATTATGTGTAGAAGTGCATTAATAATGTGCTGCATATGTGTAAGGGACATTATGTGTATAAAGCAGTGGATCTCAAACTGTGTGCAGTGGCACCCTGGGGGGCCTCGGCACACTTGCAGGGGTGCCTTGGATTGGTGGTCCAGGACCAATTTAAATTATTTAAGGTCAATGTTATAGGCAAAACCAGTGCTGGTGGCTGCCAATCATAACAATTGTCGACAAACAGAAGCAAATCCTGTTCCTCACCACACAAAGGAACCAAAGGACGACATATAAACACAATTTACTTAATTTAATGTTTCTTTCTAAATTTCTCAATAAGAAACTTCTGGCCTAGGGGTGCCGCAAAAAAAATCTGATACCCTAGGGCGCAGTGATTCTAAAAAGTTTGAGAACCACTGGTATAAGGGCTGATCTGCGCATGCGTATGCACCGCAATGTGCACGCGTGTCGTACGGGTACAACGGCCGAAGATTGACAGGAAGTGGGAGTATCTGGGTGTCAACTGACCATTTTCTGGGAGTGTTTGGGAAAATGCACGTGTGGTCAGGCATTTGCAGGGCGGGTATCTGACATCAATACCACGTCACTCATCGCAGCAATCATCGCACAGAGTAAGTAACTGCAGGGCTGGTCTTGTTTTGCACAAAATGTGTTTGCAGGTGCTCTGCTGCACAAGCGATTGCACTCCTGCTATGCTATAATACACTCCCCTGTGGGCGGCGACTATGCGTTTGCACGGCTGCTAAAACTAGCTAGCGAGCGAACAACTCGGAATGACCCCCAGTGTGTCATGCATCTCTTGAGCTGACAACTTGCTCACAAGGAGTTCTTTAAATCTTTTAAGATCTGCGTCATTTGGAAGGAAAAACAATATATACTGTATGACAAGACTAGGATCTAGCATGGATGTCAAAAAGAAACTGATCTAAATGAAAGATTTTGTAAACTCTTTTGGTCTTTGTGAAGTGAATAAAGAATTCATATTTTAAGTCCATCATTCTTAGAAGAAAAACTTATTTTTATCTCCTCTTTCAGCTTCTCTAGTTGCTTTTCCAGTAGTTTAAAAAAGGGTAGTACCTGACTCAGGCTGGTAGTGTCTAAAACCCATTTCATTGGTTACAATTTACAATGGTTTTAGTAAGTTATATAAAACTGAGCGTATTCTCCAGGGTTATGCAGTAAAATGATAACATGTCCTGATCTCCATATCTCATGGTTTCATTTGTACTGTATGTCATGAAGGCCTTTTGCTTTTCCTTCAGTTACTGAAGCATATAAAGTATGATATTGTATCTGGTTACTATACTGTAATTTCCTTCAATTGGTGGCATGGCAAATTGAACTTTAGCAGCTGCTGCAATCTTCTACGTGCAGTTGGTGAATGTTGAAAATGCCCAGAATTTGTATGGGCCACAGCCAGCATCTCTTGCATGCAATGGTCTTTTTTTTAAAGAAATTCTGAGCCACCAAGTGTGTGTGCAAAATTCATGTTGAAATTGACCCTGTTATAATGCGCATATATTGTTACTTGCATGGAAATGACAAATCCTTGGGAGAGTGTTAGTCATGTAATCGTAAGTTTGATCAGTACTTCTTGTCCACATATCTGAAGTGGAAACTCGGTTTAACGGTATTTTGTAGGCAAATAATTATTTTTTTATTTACTGTCCCAGTACAGGTAGGGAATTGCTGTGCTGGTAAAATAGAACTGAGTTGGCAACTGGTATCGTGAACACATGACCTCAACTAAAGATGTTGCCATCCTCATCTGAGCTGCAGCTATTCACACACACATAACTCATTTGTTTCAGTGCACGCTCAGGAGCACTTGTGTCTATTTCCACCAACGACCCATTCCCTTTGCAGTATGTAATTGTGGGTGTAATCGACTCAGTCTGGTGCACTGAGTCAACCCACAATGTGTGCGCACATGCGTATGCATTGCAGGTAAGTTGAGTGATGCTACAACTGTAAATCTCTGCAACCACATGTATTAATGGCAGATATCCATCATGGCTTCAGTGATCTGCTGGGCAATGGTGGCTGTCATACTTGGTTCCTCTTGCAAATTATTGTTTCAAAGAGAATTGTTGTGAGAAACTAGTACTAGTCTTATTCTTGGTCCCTTCTATGACAAAGTTTTGACCCCAGCAGCAGTAGCAGCCCTGGCACAATGGATTCTTATTGGGAATCCTGGATAGTCAGTTTCACTTTGTAAATTGGATGCAGGACTACTCCCAATCACTTAGGAGGAGGTTGATGATGAAGGGTTAGATTTCATGTGCTGATATTTATGCATGCTGCTTGCAGATGATGCACAACTACTTGTTACGGTATATATAATTTTCCAGATTTTGATAAAGAACTTGAATTAACTCACTGCAAATAATGTAACTGGAGGAAATGCCTAGATGGTTAATATCCTTACCTCTACTTACTTTGGTTCTACAAATGCAATGGATGCTTTCACAAATGTCAGGTTTTGTGGAAAATAAAAATTCCACTTAAATGGGGGTCTAGTTCTGGCTAATCTCTGCTTGTACTACCTGGCAGCTCAGAAGTCTCAATTAATTGAATGGGTTTCCTGCACTGGTGGTGGGTCACTCCGGGCTTTCTTGGTGGGCAAACTGGTAATTTGCTAACCACCGCCCTGCAAATCCTCCTTGTTAGGAAGAAAAGATAGGCATATGCCCAAATTCTAAATCAGGTGACTGAGGTCTGGCATGCTGCGCATACTCTACTTGGATCTCAAGGCTGAGATCTGGACACACCACTTTGGGACAATAGCTGGGCAGTTTTGATAGTGAGTCATTTTAGCTCTTTTATGGGATACACTCCTAAGGTTGTGTTTACCATGGAGCTTTGTTTAAATCTTTTGACCAGCTTAAAAAAAATGTTCCCCTTTTCAATTTGGCCATTTTTTTATTACTTACAATTGCATCATGTCTTCTGTGCCCTGTTATGGGATCCCTCCCCATGTATTTTAAGGGGGGTACACACGGACAGATCAGTGCTTAAATTCTAAGCAATCTGACCAGATTGCTTAGAATTTAAGCACGAATCTCTCCATGTGTATCCCCTACAGCGATAGCGATGCGTAAACCCGCACGTCGCTATTGCTGGTGCTAGTTTGGCCTGCATGCAGGCACAATCTAGCAGGTCGCTCATTTCCCAGCTGGGTGAAATGAGCGCCCCCCCCCCCCCTGTCCACCTTCCTCGCTCAGTACACAATGCGCTATGCTGAACGGGGGGAGAGATGTGTGTTGAGTGGTCACTGATAGATCATAGAAACATAGAATTTGTCGGCAGATAAGAACCACGTGGCCCATTTAGTCTGCCCCTTTTTTTTTACATTATTTTTATCTCTAACCTTATTTGATCCTTATTTCCTTGTAAGGATATCCTTATGTCTATCCCATGCATGTTTAAATTGCTCTACTGTCTTAGCCTCTACCACCTCTGATGGGAGGCTATTCCACTTGTCCACTACCCTTTCTGTGAAATAATTTTTCCGCAAATTTCCACTGAACCTCCCCCCATCCAGTCTCAGTGCATGTCCTCGTGTCTTATTGCTTTTCTTCATTTGGAGAAAGTTTCCTCCTGGACTTTGTTAATACCTTTGATATATTTGAAAGTTTCTATCATGTCCCCCCTTTCCCTTCTCTGCTCCAAACTATACATATTGATATTTCTTAGTCTTTCTGGGTATGTTTCGTGATGTAAGCCATGCACCATTTTAGATGCCCTTCTGTGTACAGTCTCTAATGTAATAATATCCTTTTGAAGATATGGCCTCCAGACTTGAACACAGTATTCTAGATGAGGCCGTACCAATGACCTATACAGTGGCATTATTACTTCTTTCTTTCTGCTGCTGATTTATCTCCCAATGCAGCCAAGCATCTGACTAGCCTTCCTCAATGCTTTATTACATTGCTTACCTGCCTTTAAGTCAACTGAAATAGTGACTCCTAGATCCCTTTCCTCCTCAGTAGTTTCCAGTATAGTGCCATTAATACTATATTTAGCCTTTGGATCACTCAGCACACTTCTCTCCCCATGTGTACGAGGCTTCAGACTTTCCCATGCAAAAGTTTATGCTCTCCATGACCTCCCGTGGGGTTTTGTCTGCTGTCTATTTTACCCTATGTCAGCAATCTTCTTACACAGTTTTCAAAACCTAGATGGGAGACTGTCTTAGGAACCCTTTCTAATGAGCAGTGGGCTCAAATGTACTCGGGATGCTACTGCCTGTATCTCCTATCAACATATATATATTTTTTTTCACAGAACTTATTACTCCTCACTTAGTTTCTTTAATATGAGGATTCAAGCAGACTTCAACTTCTGTAGATGTGGGTTGTCAGAGGTAGCTTTCTGGCATGTTCTTTGGGAGTGTCGGAATGTGCAATATTTTTGAAATCAGTTGTGGCTACTGTATCTGTACTACTCTACTCACTTAGCCTCCACTTAATCCACTCATATACCTTTTTGTTTCTCCATGGAGGATATGTTCATTGCTATAACATACCAATATGTTTTTAAGTAGCTGTCATTAGCTAAAGTTAGTAGATCATAGAAGTGGCTGGGGGTTGATCTGCCTGATTTTCATAGTTGGGTCTCACAGGTAAATTACACTGTCAATCATCAGAGGTACTTGTACATGGGATGTAGTTAATATACCGGCTGTTGGGATCCTGGTGTTCAGGATCCCTACGCCAAATCCCAACAGCCGGTAAGATGCCGTGGACAGAATACCAACCACCCCCAAGAATTCCCACTCAGGTGGTGGTTCCACGCTATAACCCGAGGGAGAATAGAACCCATGGCGAGCTAAGCTCACCACCGATCCTGAAGCGTGGTGAGCGCAGAGAGCCTACAAGGAGACTTGCTGCGCTCGCTGCCGGTATTATGGCTGCCAGGATTCCGCTGTCAAGATCCTGACAGCCGGCATCCCGTCAGCAAGGTTATTGTATCTAACCCCTTGCACATGCCTTTATTTTATGAATTGTGGTCACCATGGAACTTGTCTCCCTATGGTCAGAGGAGTGGAGTTTCTCCATCTCTTGGGGAGGTGCACCTTTAGGAGGGTTGACAGTGCACTAATGTACTATTGTTTGTTGTTTGTTTAATGTTTTTGTTGATTACTTGCACATGTTGCTTCCTCTGTAGTTGTTGCTTGACTACCACAACTACATTGTGTTCCTATGCCAGGGCTGAAACTATGGTTTTCATCACTCGGGGCAAGGCAGTAAATTTTGTGCCCCCTTCACTAAAATAATTAGATGATCAAATATTTAGAAAAAAGGGGATGCTATTGGACAAAATGCCCCGTGTGCCCCAAATGACTTAATCGTCTCTGTCACATGGACCACCAGCAATGTGTTTCCCGCATGCCCCATCATTACACTACATCACTACACTACATGCCTCTATACACTGCATTACATCACTAAACTACATACCCTAAATGATATACTACACCACTATACTATGTGGGTAATTCAGACAAGATCGTAGCAACAAATTTGTTAGCAGTTGGGCAAAACCATGTGCACTGCGGGGGGGCAGATGTAACATGTGCAGAGATAGTTAGATTTGGGTGGTGTATGTTCAAACTGAAATCTAAATTGTAGGGTAAAAATACAGCAGGCAGTATTTACTCTGCACAGAAACAAAATAACCCACCTAAATCTAAATCTATCTGCAAATGTAATATCTGCCCCACCTGCAGTGCACATGGTTTTGCCAAACTGCTAACAAATTTGCTGCTACGATCAGGTCTGAATTACCACCTATATCCCCCTATATACTACAGTACATCCACCTACATGCTGCACTACATCACTACACTACACTACACTATATGCCCCTGTACATGTCACTATACACTGCACTACACCACTACACTACATACCATATATGCTACACTACATCACTACAGTACATTTCCCTAATATGCTACACTACTGTATATCACCCTACATGCTGCACTTTACCACAACACTGTACTTATTGTATAGGGGGCTTAATGGTGGTGACTCACCCAAGAGAAGCACTGGCAAAACAGCATTAGAGTAGAGAAAAGAGGGCCCCATGAAGCAGCGCTCAGTGCTGGGAGACCGCAGGTAGAGGAAGGGACAGGGATCCAGCCACTCGTTGCACCATGTAGAGACCACCAGCTCCATCACCACAGCTGTCCCAGGATCTAATAGGTGTGCGGGCAGGACAGTCACCAGAGGAGAAATAGTGCAACCAGTTGCTGGCATAGGAGAGGTCCCAGGCACCAGAGCACACCCGCACAGCATCAGCACCATCCATGGACAGACAGGTGGGTCAGAGACACTGCCCTGAGAGTTAGTCTGTTGATACTGCAGATCCTCCTCCTAGTAGTCCTGACTTATTCACCGAGCCACACCTCCATCCTTAGACCCACCTGCTGGGATGGCTTAATAGAGAGCATCC
This sequence comes from Pseudophryne corroboree, assembly GCF_028390025.1. Lineage (NCBI taxonomy): Eukaryota > Metazoa > Chordata > Amphibia > Anura > Myobatrachidae > Pseudophryne > Pseudophryne corroboree. The sequence goes on along the minus strand of NC_086450.1, from coordinate 467,459,841 downwards.
AGCCTCTCTCACCAGTGGCTGCTCTTCTCACTGAAGCAGGGCCACACTGTCTGTATTCTCCCCCTGCTCCTCTGTAACTCCTCGGCACCCCCTCAGTTATGGCACCTGGGGCACGTAACTCCTTAGCCATTCCTAATTGCAGCCATGCCTATGCATATTTTTTACTCTGTCCACATTGTGTTTCTTGGACGTATATGTTTTTATATGGTCTATACTCATGATTTTCTTTTTTATTGTTATGTTTTGTTTTGTTTTGTGTATTTTATATTAAAAATTGGAAAAAAAAATACATTTAATTAAAAAAAAATCCATATGGAAGTAGAATGAAAATGCACTTCTTATCACTGGCAGAAACTGCTGCCACTGTTGACTGACTTACTGTTCTTTGACACAAACAATATCATACTCCTGAATTTTATCAACTTGTTCAACATCACCAACATTTTCATTAGTGTTAAATGTACAAATATCCTCCTCACCCTGTTGCACTTCGAAAGTAGCATCCTCATTTTCCATGTCTAAACCATCACCATAACTACTTTTAATACTACTCATCCTCATATTTACAGAGAGTTCAAAAATAGTTTCTCTATGTCTCTATAATTACATTGTCAGACTCACACATACTGTAGCACCCGTGGACACCTTTAGACTCTCTTCAGGGATTTAAGAAGATTCTGAACACCCATTTTGTTATTCAGCCTCTGGGCAAAATTCAATTGTAAATTGTGCCGGATCTCCCACGTAAAGTGATGGGGGATTATGGGGGAAGGGTGATATTACAATGTGTTTTTTATTAGTGATGTGCACCGGACATTTTTCGGGTTTTGTGCTTTGGTTTTGGATTCGGTTCTGCGGCTGTCTTTTGGATTCAGACGCAAAACCTCCCAGAAATTTTTTTGTCGGATTCGGGTGTGTTTTTTTACAAAAAAACCCTCAAAAACAGCTTAAATCATAGAATTTGGGGGTCATTTTGATCCCATAGTATTATTAACCTCAATAACCATAATTTCCAATCATTTCCAGTCTATTCTGAACACCTCACAATATACATTTTAGTCCTAAAATTTGCACCGAGGTTGCTGTATGACTAAGCTAAGCGACCCAAGTGGCTGACACAAACACCTGGCCCATCTAGGAGTGGCACTGCAGTGTCAGACAGGATGGCAGATTAAAAAAATAGTCCCCAAACAGCACATGATGCAAAGAAAAAAGGAGGCGCAATGAGGTAGCTGCAGTGGTGCAAGTTGAAAAAATGTCTTACGGTACTGTGTGCGCACGCCGAATGCGCGCGCACGCAAAAATGGGTGTGGCCAAATGCCACATGGGGCGTGATACACATATGGGGGGAGGGGCAGATACACGTATGACCCCAATAGTGCCAGATACACATTGCCCCACAGTGCCAGATACACATTGCCTCACTGTGCCAGATACACAAATGCCCCCAGAGTGCCAGATACACAAATGTCCCCAGAGTGCCAGATACACATTGCCTCACTGTGCCAGATACACAAATGCCCCCAGAGTGCCAGATACACAAATGTCCCCAGAGTGCCAGATACACATTGCCTCACAGTGCCAGATACACATTGCCCCACAGTTCCAGATACACAAATGCCCCCAGAGTGCCAGATATACATTGCCTCACTGTGCCAGATACACAAATGCCCCCAGAGTGCCAGATACACAAATGTCCCCAGAGTGCCAGATACACATTGCCTCACAGTGCCAGATACACATTGCCCCACAGTGCCAGATACACAAATGCCCCCAGAGTGCCAGATATACATTGCCTCACAGTGTCAGATACACATTGCCCCACAGTGCTAGATACACAAATGCCCCCACTGTGTCAAATATACATTGCCCCCCAGTGCCAGATACAGAAATGCCCCCACATTGCCAGATATGCCCCCAGTGCCAGATATGCCCACAGTGCCAGATATGCCCCCAGTGCCAGATACAGAAATGCCCCCAGTGCCAGATACACAAGTATGCCCCCATTGCCAGATACACCCTCAGTGTCAGAAATGCCCCAGTGCCAGATACACATGTCTCCGCAGTGCCAGATATGGCCACAGTGCCAGATACACATGTCCCCCCAGTGCCAGAAATGCCCCCAGTGCCAGATATGCCCCCAGTGCCAGATACACATGTCCTTCCAGTGCCAGATATGCCCCCAGTGCCAGATATCCTCCAGTGCCAGGTACCCAAGTCCCCCCCAGTGCCAGATATGCTCCCAGTGCCAGGTATACATGCCCCCCCAGTGCCAGATATCCCCCAGTGGCAGGTATACATGCCCCCCCAGTGCCAGAAATCCCCCAGTGCCAGATATAAATGCCCCCCCAGTGCCAGATATCCTCCAGTGCCAGGTATAAATGCCCCCCCAGTGCCAGATATCCCCCAGTTCCAGGTAAAACATGCCCCCCCAGTGCCAGATATCCTCCAGTGCCAGGTATAAATGCCCCCCCAGTGCCATATATCCCCCAGTGCCAGGTATAAATGCCCCCCAGTGCCAGATATCCCCCAGTGCCAGGTATAACATGTCCCCCCAGTGCCAGATATCCCCCAGTGTCAGGTATACATGCCCCCCCTCCCCTGCTCACCGCTGCAGTCGCCGTCCTGTCTGTGTGAGGGAAGGAGAGCGCAGCCTGCACCCTCTCCTTCCCCTCAGTCTCCGGCGGGTGTCTCAGTTTAATTCAGCGCCGATCCGTGAGCCAATCAGAGCTCGCGGGTGCGAGCTCTGATTGGCTCACGGATCGGCACTGAATTAAACTGAGACACCCGCCGGAGACTGAGGGGAAGGAGAGGGTGAAGGCTGCGCTCTCCTTCCCTCACATCAGCGGCGGTGCGGCGTGGACGGCGGGGAGCAGCAGAGGGAGGGAGGGAAGAGGAGCGGCGGCCCGTCGGTGTGGGAACAGGCGTACCCACGGCTAAATTCTTACGGGTACGCCGTACCCACCCGTACCCACACACTTGCACCACTGGGTAGCTGTGTCACTATGCTAAGCGACCCAAGTGGCCGACACAAACACCTGGCCCATCTAGGAGTGGCACTGCAGTTTTCTAGCGAGAGGATGAGTGCTTCCATCATCATGTGAAGCTGATCCACTAGCCATGAACATAGGCCAGGCCCTCAGCCGTTCCTTGCCACTCCGTGTCGTAAATGGCATATTGGCAAGTTTACGCTTCTCAGATGATTTTGATTTCGATTTTTGGGTCATTTTACTGAACTTTATTTTTTTGAATTTTACATGCTCTCTACTATGACATTGGTCATCGGCCTTGGCAGACGACATTGATGGCATTTCATCATCTCGGCCATGACTAGTGGCAGCAGCTTCAGCACGAGGTGGAAGTGCATCTTGATCTTTCCCTATTTTACCCTCCACATTTTTGTTCTCCATTTTTTAATGTGTGGAATTATATGCCAGTAATAGATCAATAGCAATGTCCTACTACTATATATACTGCGCACAAAAACTTAAATGCACCACAGGTATGGATGGATAGTATACTAGATGACACAGAGGTAGGTAGAGCATTGGCCTACTATACCGTACTGCTATATATTATATACTGGTGGTCAGCAAAATTATGCACTGTCCTACTACTATATATATATACTGCGCACAAAAACTTAAATGCACCACAGGTATGGATGGATAGTATACTTGACGACACAGAGGTAGGTAGAGCAGTGGCCTACTGTACTGTACTGCTATATATTATATACTGGTGGTCAGCAAAGTTATGCACTGTCCTACTACTATATATATACTGTGCACAAAAACTTAAATGCACCACAGGTATGGATGGATAGTATACTTGACAACACAGAGGTAGGTAGAGCAGTGGCCTACTGTACCGTACTGCTATATATTATATACTGGTGGTCAGCAAAATTATGCACTGTCCTACTACTATATATATACTGTGCACAAAAAACTTAAATGCACCACAGGTATGGATGGATAGTATACTTGACGACACAGAGGTAGGTAGAGCAGTGGCCTACTGTACCGTACTGCTATATATTATATACTGGTGGTCAGCAAAATTATGCACTGTACTCCTACTATATACTACAATGCAGTACAGATATGGAGCATTTTTCAGGCAGAGAACGTATAATACTGGTGGTCACTGGTCACTGGTGAGCAAAACTCTGCACTGTCCTCCTCCTATATAATACTGGTGGTCCCCAGTCCCTACAATAAAGCACACTGAGCACAGATATTTGCAGCACACTGAGCACAGATATGGAGCGTTTTTCAGGCAGAGAACGTATAATACTGGTGGTCACTGGTCAGCAAAACTCTGCACTGTCCTCCTCCTATATAATACTGGTGGTCCCCAGTCCCCACAATAAAGCACACTGAGCACAGATATTTGCAGCACACTGAGCACAGATATGGAGCGTTTTTCAGGCAGAGAACGTAGATATTTGCAGCACACTGAGCACAGATATTTGCAGCACACTGAGCACAGATATTTGCAGCACACTGAGCGCAGATATTTGCAGAACACTGAACAAACTGAGAGAACGCCAGCCACGTCCTCTCCCTATCATCTCCAATGCACAAGTGAAAATGGCGGCGATGCGTGGCTCCTTATATAGAATACGAATCTCTCGAGAATCCGACAGCGGGATGATGATATTCGGGCGTGCTCGGGTTAACCGAGCAAGGCGGGAAAATTTGAATCTGCCTCGGAAACCGTGTAAAATGGGTGAAGTTCGGGGGGGTTCGGATTCCGAGGAACCGAACCCGCTCATCACTATTTTTTATTCATTGCACTGATCACACCCAGACAGGTCAGGTTTAGCTAACCCTGACCAAAGTGCTGGGCACAACACGAAAAGTGCCATTTGGGCACCCAAATGGGTCACTTTTCACTAATTTCAGCTCACCACCTCTGAAGGGTGTGAACTGAAATGTAGGTATCAGCAGCTGTTCACGCCCGAATGGAGCAGCAATTGAATTGCTCCATCGGACACCCAGAACTGACAGCTGACAATTGAATTTCACAATTAGTGTTCTTTTTGTGCACTGATTTGCCTGTTTTAAAGGTGACAAATCTAGAAAGTGGTGCATGAAGGCTACAGAAGTCACAGTCTGACTGTGTTTAGCCCTGCTTTTAGTAATAGGAATTCTAGTGCATGAAAGAGCAGTAGCAGAAATACCAATCACTAATAAAGGCTATCCAGCTACTGCATATGGGCCCTCATTCCGAGTTGATCGCTCGCAAGGCGAATGTAGCAGAGTTACACACGCTAAGCCTACGCCTACTGGGAGTGTATCTTAGCTTCTTAAAAGTGCGACCGATGTATTCGCAATATTGCGATCACAAACCTCGTAGCAGTTTTAGAGTAGCTTCAGACTTACTCTGCCTGTGCGATCAATTCAGTGCTTGTCGTTCCTGGTTGACGTCACAAACACACCCAGCGTTCGCCCAGGCACTCCCACCGTTTCTCCAGCCACTCCTGCGTTTTTTCCGGAAACGGTAGCGTTTTCAGTCACACACCCCTAAAACGCCGTGTTTCCGCCCAGTAACACCCATTTCCTGTCAATCACACTACGATCGCCGGAGCGATGAAAAAGCCGTGAGTAAAAATACTTTCTTCATAGTAAAGTTACTTGGCGCAGTCGCAGTGCGAACTTTGCGCATGCGTACTAAGCGGATTTTCACTGCGATGCGATGAAAAAGAACGAGCGAACAACTCGGAATGAGGGCCATAGTTTATGGCATTTTTGGGGGGCATAGTTAAAGGTGGTTTTTTCACGAAGATTGTGACACATTGTTTAGATGTGAGGTGCCCATTCTTCTCCCTTGAACTCTTTTAAAAGTAGATGTTAAAGAAATATGACTGCAAGCATTAGCACTGGATGCTAATGTTCTCCTATCGACTGATCTATGACTGTTTCTATTTACCCTGCACAGAAACAACATTACCCACCCAATTCTAACTCTCTCTGCACATGTTACATCTGCCCCACCTGCAGTGCAACATGGTTTTGCCCAATTGCTACCTTTTTTGGTTTGCTAACAAACCTGAATAGCCCCCTATATTCAGAAGACAAATATAGTAATGAGAATGGGAATATGTCACTCTTCTCTCCACATTTACTTTACTTTGATTTTATTATTGTATTATACTATATTTCATTTCTACTAGCATAAAAAAAAAATTGGTGCAACCTTAAATTTTGACTCAATTTACTTTAGTTTGAATATAAGCATTTAATCTATAACAACGTTAGAATAGAGAAAAACACTCATAATAAGTGAGAATTGACAATTTTCACATTTAGCAGTATTTTCAGCTCTCTCAAACTTTACTGAGAAACAAAACCAATACATTTCTTTAAAAACTGAATATTAAAAATAAGTAGAAGGAAAAAAAGTTTGTTCTCTATCTCCAAAAACTTTATAATGAAAACCCAAGTGTAGAGTCTATCATTATTGCAATTCTATAATTGTCTTCTGCTCCCTGCAGTAAAATCCCAATGAATATTAAATTGTATAGGGATCCACACAACACAGTATATATATTAGTAACATTATTTTCTTCCCTTCTTCGGTGTCATGCTGATCTAAAGGTGAGTGGGATCCATTTACTAGTGTAAAATATACTGTACAGTGTTACTGTAACTCATGTATGGCTATGAGGATGTGGTAGATTTTTAAAACAGTTTGTAGATTTTTTTTTTTTCTTTTTCCTAAACTGCAAAGATGCCTTAGGACCTGGGCTGGTGAAGGCAAACTCAGTTGCACCCCCCCTCCCCCAGATCTCTGCGCCCTAGGCAGCTGCCTAAAGCTGCCTAATGGTAGAGTCGGCCCTGCTTAGGACACACTAGTATTGTTACTGTTTGCCATTTTTAAGAGAAAGACATAATTTTATTAAAACTTTTAAAAGCTTATTACACAACACATGCAATGCAGATTCACTGATTCAAAAAAGCTACTAGTAGCAATCTGTCAAGAAGGTGTAAACCTACATACTCCTATCTAATTTTGTTTGAGGAGGAACATGGTAGGACTTACCTTGAAGTCTTAATAAAGTCTGATGCTCAGAAAATTTGTAATAAGCAACATATGGACAGTAAATTCAATGTGGAAAATTGTAATGTCTGGCAACTGAGACAAGTGTAAATATTCCAAGATTAATTTCCATACTGATTACAGTTACACCATTACTACATCAGGCATAAGTGTAAGACTTTATTGCCATGACAGACACTGTTTTCAGAGCAACTTTTGGCTGTAGTGTGCACTGATGGTTTAATATTACAGTAATTATTAAGCTGTGGAACCGATTACGTCACATACAGTCAGAGACAGACTTTTGGTACTGAAAAGACTTACACAGGTTTCACAAAATTAGTGTTCATATATATATCTAATTCTGTTCATATATATCTATCATGATAGTTTTTTTTTTATTACAATATAACACATGCTTTAACATAAAATAACATAATAAATATGTTGAACATATAAACTTTAATAAAAAAAACAAAAAAAAACGCATTTGAATCCACATCCCCCTGCACTAGCTTTGAGAGAACCTCCTGGTTAATACTTATAGGCCCTACACACTGGCCGATTTGTTAGAAAGATATGAACGATCTCGTTCATAAATGAACGAGAACTCGTTCATATCTTTCAGTGTGGAGGCTCCAGCGATGAACGATGCGCGGCCACGCGCTCGTTCATCGCTGGTCCCCCGTCGGCTGTACATGCAGGCCAATATGGACGATCTCGTCCATATTTGCCTGCACTTCAATGCAGCCGGGTGACGGGGGAGTGAATAAACTTCACTCCCCCCGTCACTGCACCCCCGCCGGGTCGCTCGTCGGCCGTATCCGACCTCGGGCAGCTCGGCGGCGGGTCGGCCAGTGTGTAGGGCCCATTAGGGCCTAATTCAGATCTGATCACAGCAACAAAATTGTTAGTAGTTTGGCAAAACCATGTGCACTGCAGGGGGGGGGGCAGATATAACATGTGCAGAGAGAGTTAGATTTGGGTGGGGTGTGTTCAATCTGAAATCTAAATTGCAATGTAAAAATTAAAGCTGTCTAACTTTGTGAGATACATGCAAAAGTTTCCAGTATTTACCCTGCACAGAAACAATATAAATGTGTTTGCTACCCTTGCATGGCAGCATGGTTTGTTCCAGACACAAAGTTACTTGCTCTTTTTTTAAACTTTACTTCCAGTACAAACATTAATCAGGTTCATTATCCTCAGTTACACAATTAGAGAAGTAGGGAGATGGTTGGCTTGAAACACAAGTACACACTTCTCATTTCACATACTCTGTACTGCTGTACATATACTCAAGTCACTCTTTCCCTGACCATTTCCAATCAGGTGTGTGTTAAAAAAAAAAAAAAAAAAAGCTCTGCTAATACAAATGAAAAAACAAATATGTTCATTTCATTTTTTTTTTCAAAAAAAGACATTATAGGAAAACTAACTAAAATACTTTCTCAGCCACGTAAGTGCACTAAACCATTAATAAAGTACATATTTATTCAATTTTATTTTTATTAACATTTATATAGTGCACACATATTACACAGGATAAGTTTAGGAATTATATATACAGTAGTTCATGCGCTCCTTAGCCAAGGTATATGGGGGAAATAAATAGTCCTAAAAACAGGTTGAGATCACGTTGCTGGCTGCCAGGATCCTGGTGGCCAGCATTCCGAACCCAGGATCCCGGCAGCAGAATGACGGCGGGGAGGGAAATGAGCGCAACATAGCCCCTTGCGGGCTCGCTGCGCAAGCCACAGGTTCTATTCTCACTCTATGATGTCATGGACCCCCAGGAGTGGGAATAGACCCTGTGGGTTGGCATGCCGAATGCCGGACCTTTGAGTGCTCGGGATTCCGGCGTCAGCATGCTGACCACCGGGATACAGAGCGGCAGTCACATGACCATATCCCATAATAACCAATATATAATGGATCAAAAGTATTGTGCACCCCTGAGAGAAAGTGACTTTTTACGGTATCTCATTTAATTTGTATTTTATAATTGACTTTTTATATCTTTAAATGGACTTTGCTACATTTCATTTTATTTATTTCCAGAGAGATATAACCAGTTAAAGTATTGATATTGATTGATTTTATATTGGTTTTTATGACTATATTTTTTTTCCCACTGTACCTTGGTTAAAGAGCGCAGGGACTACTGTATATATATTGTCTGTGTGATTTGTGATTGGTGGAAGTCACGCTGAGTTCCGGCAGCCTTTTGTATGTAGTGGGCACTGTTTATACTGTCTATACATTTAGGAATTGGATTCTGTGAGAATAACAAAAGTGGCTAAATGCAGTCTTACACCAATTTTGTTTGTTTCCCCATGTAAGCCTAAAAAGTGATATGGGTTTAAATATACTACAAAAAGAATAATTTCCTTAATTTCCTTGCTCTAAAAAATATATTTCTCAGGTATTAGCTTAATCTCTGTAGTCACTGGACCCAGGCACAGTAGCATCATTTCCTGGTGAGCTGACACTTATACCCCTTTCACAATGCAAAAAATAAGCCGGGTTATTGCACGTCAATGTCCAGTAACCCGGGTTTTTGTGCAGTGTGAAAGGGGCCTTTCATTGCTTGTTGTTATTTTAGTTGCAAATTATATTATGTATTGGATTCAGCTGTACCTGCAGCATATAATATAAATACCAGTGGTGCATGATGCAGAAAGGGGGGCATCTAAATACACATAATGCCCCCAAGATGGACTCATTTTCTTTTCTGAAATGGAAACACCTTTGTCTCCATCTCACACTGACCACCGACCATGATCACAGCTCCTCAGACAGAGAGATGGGACTGGCAGACCTCTCTGTGCATTGCATACACATGCACATCTGAAGGATCTCCTCATATTAATAAGACAGGTGAGGTAACAAACCATTGCCAATGGGCACAGCAATATTTATAATAAATAAAGACTGTAATTAATAAGTATTACATTTATTAATTCATAAAAAATATCCACCTAGGCAATGAGCACGCAATAAATATATAATATGTAAAAAAAATTGATGAGGACTTACGGGGACATGTACTAAGCAGTGATAAAAGGGGAGAAGTGAGCCAGTGGAGAAGTTGCCCATGGCAACCAATCAGCTGCTCTCTATACGTTTATAGTATGCAAATTATAAATGTAACGTCAATGCTGATTGGTTGCCATAGGCCTCTTCTCCACTGGCTCACTTCTCCACTTTTATCACCACTTAGTACATGTACCACCACCACTGCAGGTAGCATCTGCTAGACAAACCAACGTCCTTTTCACCCTGAAATTGTATACAGTCATCATGTACTATAAGGGTCAATAAACCAGAGACTTAAGAGGTCTAAACATAAACACGCACACAGTTTTACCTAGTATGGTGATAAATTGATGATAAGCTTTTGCTTACTGAATTATTTCAGCATGCAGCTATGAAAGAATGGAGTCCCACCATCGCTGCTTCTAGGTTATTATGTTACCCAGCGGTGGAAGATTGATGACCAGTATGACCATGCCCGCAGCTCTCAGCTGCTTCCTGGAGAGGTGAACCCGTGTGTGACAGCCAGCACTATGTGAGAGGGAGAGCCTGAGGAAGAAACTCAGATGCCACCATGTGAGAGGGAGAACCTGTGTTTGACAATATTCCAGCACCGTTTGAGAGGGAGAGCCTGTGTGTGACAGTCAGCCAGCACAATGAGAGAGGAAGAGCCTGTGTGTGACAGCTGCCATCATGTGAGAGGAAGATCCTGTCTGCGACAGTCAGCCAGCACAATGAGAGAGGAAGAGCCTGTCTGCGACAGTCACCCTGCTGTGTAAAAGGGAGAGCTCTTGTGTGACTGTCAACTGGCATTATGTGAGAAGGAGAGCTCATGTGTGATGGTCAACTGGCACTATTTGAGAGGGACAGCCTGACTATAACAGCATCACCATGTGAGAGGGAGAGCCTGTGTGTGACAGCCAACAAGCACCATATGACAGGGAAAGCATGTGTGTGACAGTCACCCTGCACTACGTGAGATGTAGAACACAAAGAGAATAGTCAGTCGGCACCATGTGAGAGGGAGATCCAGTGTTTGACAGTTTGCTTGAACCATGTCGGAGGAAATCCTGTATGACAGCCAGCCGGCATCATATGAGAAGGAGAGCTTGTGTGTCAAACAGTCTGCTGGCAGCATGTTAGAGGGAGAGCCTGAGTATGAAATTAAAACTGTACTATGTGAGAGGGACTGCCTGTCTGTTACAGCTAGCATGATGTGAGGAGAGCCTGTGTGTTACAGCCACCAAGTACCATGTAAGCGTGAAAGCCTGTGTGTGACAGTCACCAATAACTATGTGAGAGGTAGAGCCTGAGGACAATAGTCACCATGTGAGAGGGAGTGCCTGTGTTTGACCGTTTGCCAGCACCATGTGAGAGGGAGAATCCTTGTGTGATAGTCAGTTGACATCATGTGAGAGGGAGAACTTGTGTGTGACAGTCAGCCAGCACTATGCACAGAGGGTTTTTTTGTGCTTTGGTTCTAATTTCATCATCATGTTTTAGTTTTGATATTGGTTTTGCAAAACCACCTACAAGTGTTTTTGTTCAGGATTCAGTTAAAAATCCAAATCTTGGGTTTGGGATTTCTTGAAAAAAAAAAAAAAAAAAAACGCTAAGATCATGTCATTTTTGCAATAGATAACCCAAAACCGGATTTAAAAATCAAACTTCGAACAGCATGAAAATCTGAACTGGGACTCTGTTTAATTCAGATCCACCAAAAAAAGTGGGTTCAGTTTTCTAAAGAACCAAATCTCTAAATTGGTCCAATAATTACATAACCTTCTTGCAGCCCTGTCTTCCTCATCCACTTCACTGACATGCTGAAGGCCTCTTCTCCTCCCAAGCATCTTTCACTGCATCTTGCATTGCAAGTTCTTCCTCTCCACTTCCTGATTCTGCAGTTTTTCCCGCCCTCCTTACTTCTCACTGACCATGGATGAGTCGGTGACTGGAGGTTCAGACACTGATGCTGGACTGCCATCCCAAAGCTCTAGCTGGCCTGGCTAGGGCCAGTACCTGCATTCAATAAAGTCCAGCATGTTTGCAGAAGGTAAGAAAAGGTGATGGGTGGCAGGGAGAGGGTCTGTGCATCTGGTAATCTTGAGCAGCATTCTGATTTTTCTTTTCTTACAACTGTCAGTTTTGGCTGCAAGTCATATTGCACTGAATTTTAAAATATTGGGTACAGCAGATATCGGGTGCCTACCCACTGTAATTTAAAATTGGGTGTGATACCCATTGGAATTTTTGCTGCCGAAATTACTCTGCCAATTCCATATGCCTCTGAATGTGTCACTTTGCCTGGTGGTCAATTGTATTAAGAGGACCTCAGCAAAAGAATGTTCCATGTGCTAGCAGTCCATTGTTCATTCCAGTCATCAACATATACTGTAGTAGAAGATGATAACCACTGAAAGAATGACAGTTAGTTGTGGTATACAGGAGAATATTAAAGAGAAAAGGAAAAAACAAATGAAAGAGTACATATATATATATATATATATATATATATTTAGAGAATAACCAGGTCAAAGCAGAAGGTCATGGCTGGCAGCATTCCAGAAAACAGTCTGCTGAAGCAATGACAAGAAGCAATCAAAAGAATAGTTATTCCACATTTGAATACGGCAAAATATCATGTAATTAGGGATGAAGATAAAATTTCTGCCAGTTTCATGAGCATTTCTGAGTCATAACAGGGGGGTTTGCCGCAGCCAGCAAATGAATAGATAGCTGCACTGATACTGGTGGCCATATTTAGATTGCGATTCTGTACCACCATAAGGCTGGTGTTGCCTACAATGTTGCAATCAATGGTGTAGCTTGACACGCACATCAACAAATTATTGCTGGGTGTTTCAGTAGTTCTACCATCAGCCACAACATCAGCATAAAGATGAAGTAGTAGCTGCATCAAAAGAAGCAGTCTAAACTGCAACTGCGTCCACTTCTGAATTAGATCCAATGTCAAAGATAGTTCAGGAAAACTAATCACAAAATGACTTCATCATCATGTAGTGAAGCAATTGTGGGTATTTTTAGGAATATATAGGTGTAAATGACAACTGTTTTGTCCTACTGTAGATACAGAAGTTAAAATGCAATGTTCTACTTTTCTTTTTTTTACTCTGCCAGTTTGTATATATCGTATATAGACTGGCTATATGCCCAGCATAGATCAAGAGGCATTTTGTACATTGTGTGGCAGTATCAGCATGGATTGTGCTGAAAACTTAATACTATGTGTAGCTGGAGGGATCCACCCACACAGAGAAGAAAAGGTGTTTGTAAACACACCTAGGAACTGCCTTGTTGAGATAGAGCACATGTGGGGGCTGAAGCAGAGAGACCAAGTGGAACTGCAGTCAGAGCTCCATGTGCTTGAAGGCAACTGAGAGCCAGGAGGCAGGTCCAGACCTGCATGTAGTAGGATGGTCTACCATGCTCTGTGAATGAACAGCAATTCTGGAGCTACATATGGCAGCCAGAAAAGACAGACCAGTGAGCATGAATGTGTGTAAACCAGGAGGTGCCATACTGAGCCTTTGATAGGACTGAGACTTTGGGTAAGAGACTTTACAGGCTAGCTGCCTAAGGAAAGTCAGGGGCAAAGAAGTTAGTCAGTGTACTGAATAGGGGCTAGTTTTTTTTTATTTCATTTATATTGACAGTAAAGCAACATTTTATTTAATCACTGGAAAAGCTGTGTGTGGACTATGACTAAGTATCTAGACACTGAACCATGCCTCTGATCTAGACACTGTAACACCCCTTTACCTGGGTTTTCTGAGTAATGGTGTGTATTAAAACGCTCCCGCTTTGCAATACTTCTCACCTTGTACTTCTCATGGTATTAGTGCCTTCACCAGAATCTTAACATGACGTGCTCTTCTGGGGAGTGTTGAATTTCAGGAACACCAGAGGGAGATTCGGGAACCCCCCTGCCCACCACGTGCTTAGACCACCCCCACTACAGGAATATATCACACAGATACTGTATGTTGCAAAAGCCACCCTGGCACATTTATTAAAGGGTCTGGAATAGCAATTGCTTTTATACATTTATATACAAGGTAACATAGTAGGATCAATAAAAGAGGACATACACTAAATAGGCATAGGAATACATTGAACAGTCATTATTGTACACACATATCTAAAGGGTGTATAATGCAGTAATAAGAAAAAATAAACATAAAACATGAATCTGCTCTCTCCTTTCTGTCCCTTCCTGAACCTTGCTTTTGTATACAAATAACTCCCAGGCCTTTGCAATCACTGACTGGGTAATGACAATTCAAAAAGCAGTATCACAAAGAATTTCAAACATACCACACTCTGCATTAGACAATACATCCCCCACTATAGTGCACTGTTATTTCAGAGTTCATAAATTATCTTCTGAAAGCTATGGCTTGGAGAAAACTGTACTTTAAAGGGTTCCAATTGGCACTTTCAGCAATGCTAGTACTTGTAGTTCCACAAACTGATTTGTGATGAAATCACACACTTTGTTAGCTAAAAATTGTCAATCTTTAGCAAGAAACATAACACTGTAAACTGTTACTTATCTCACATGCCTCCAAAGTGTGCGTCCCTCTGCATACTCTCCTCTCCAGGGGTCAAAAAGGAAGGTTTGAAAAGCGTTATCCTCTTTACGTTCCCTAAATCCATCAAACTGAGGTTCTCCTTCTCAGTGTGGCTCTTTCTGTATATCCTCTTTACATTTAAATATTGCAAAATTTTACACTCCAAGCCTAAAGAACTGTATTTTTATTTGAAATGAACCATGTACCACAAATTAATTTTCTTCATTTTACTCCATAGTTTTTTCTCTAAAACAATAACATCCATAGCTTAAATCTGTGTTAGGAATGCTGCAAGACCTTTCCACTTCATCCACAGCTACTCAAATTTATGTCTATAGCTTACCAGAAACATCTGAATTATCACCTGTACCAATGTTATCTGTCTTTTTAAACTATGAAAAGACATTCCCAATCTGCTCACTGCAGTTCTCTCTTATGCAAACTCATGTATGTTTTTTGATGTAATGATTTGCTTGTAATTGGCATTGCATGTGTGGTGAAGTTGCTCAGTGAAACATAGTTTATTATTGCATGCTGTGGTGTCTACCTCCTTTGATCATTTGCCCATTTGTGGTCAGGTGTACTATGTCTTTATATTTAGTGAGGTGTAGTCATGGTGTAAAGGGCAGAGTGTGATTCCTTATTAGTTAAAAACAAACAAAACAAACACTGAGCAACATCACCAAAAAGATAATTTCAACTTAACTTGTCATTTGTTTTGTACTGTCTGGACATGGCTACTAATAACAGATGCACAGACAAATTTCTGAAAGCTATGTGTGCAAATGCTAGAAGCTTAGGAGACAAAATTCCAGAGTTAATTGCGAGAATGACAAGGGATAACCTGGATATTGTGGCAATTACAGAGTCATGGTGCAATGAGACTCATGACTGGGACATAGCTATACCAGGATACAATTTATTTAGGAAGGATAGAATGGGAACAATAGGAGGAGGGGTAGCAAGGTATCTGAAATAAGCATAAATGCTACTTTAATGCAAAATATTGAAGACAAAACTGAGGCCCTTTGGGTCACCATAGAAACCGGGGAGAAGGACATTATTCGCATTGGGGTGATCTATAGATCACCAGGCCAGGGGCAGGATTTGGACAGGAACCTATCATTGGACATCAATTAAATGGCTTTAAAGGAAGAAGTCATAATCATGGGAGACTTTAATTTACCTGATGTAAATTGGGAGGGGTCTTTTGTAAGTTCAGCTACAAGTGGCAAATTTCTAAATTCCTTACAGGGAGCATATCTCAAGAAATTGGTGAGGGATCCCACTCGCAAAGACTCAATATTGGATTTAATTCTACAAATGATGACAGGATATCAGACATATATGTGGGTGAGCACCTGGGATCCAGTGATCATCAAGCAGTATGGTTTAGTATAAAGACAGGACCCAACTCCTGTCACACAAAAACAAAGGTGATGGATTTTAGAAATGCTGACTTTGCCAAAATGGGGAAATATTTAAGTGATTCATTGGCGGACTGGAGGAAATTGGAAGGAGTGCAGGAGAGGTGGGAAAAACTAAAAAGTGCAATACTAAGGGTTACAGATCTTTGTATCAAAGGGGTTAGGAAAAGCACCAGGAACAGGAAGCCAATGTGGTTCTCAAAAGAAGTAGCAACAAGTGTGAAAGCAAAAAAGATGTATTTTAGGAAATACAAACAGACTCAAAATAATAACGACAAAGAGGATTATCTTCACAGACGGAAGGATGCTAAGAAAGTGATCAGACGTGCAAAGGCAGAAGCTGAGGAGAAAAGTTAGTAGATAAAGGGGGCAAAACTTTTTTTAAGTATATAAGTGAAAGGAGAAAATCAAATGGAGGAATAATATGACTTAAAACAGAGAGTGAGCATTTGGTGGAGGGAGACAAGGCAAAAGCAGATCACCTAAATAATTATTTTTGCTCAGTATTTACTACAGAAATAGAAGGGAAGGTGTCACAGTTAAGTTGCAGGTACATTCATAATAATAAGGTGGATGAAAGTATATTTACAGAGGAGAAGGTCCTAACAGAACTTTCAAAACTAAAAGTGGATAAATCAATGGGGCCTGATGGGATACACCCAATGATACTAAAAGGGCTAAAAGATGTGCTGGTGACACATTTAACAAAATTATTTAATCAGTCACTGAATGCAGGTGCCATTCCAGAGGACTGGAAAAGAGCAAATGTAGTTCCACTGCACAAAAGTGGAAGCAAGGAAGAAGCAAGTAACTACAGACCAGTAAGCCTTACATCAGTAGTAGGGAAAGTAATGGAAAAACTATTAAAATAAAGAGTTGTGGAATATCTTAAATCAAACAACTTACAGGATACAAAACAGTATGGATTTACTGGTGGGAGATCATGCCAAACAAATTGTATTTACTTTTTTGACTCTGTGACGAAAATAATAGATCAAGGGGGAGCTGTAGATGTAGCATATCTAGACTTTAGTAAGGCATTTGGCACTGTCCCACATAGCAGACTGCTAAATAAACTTGAAAGCGTGGGGGTGGATTATAAAACTGTTAAATGGATAAGAACCTGGTAGCAGGGTAGGAAACAGACAGTTGCAGTAAATGGAGTGCAATATATGGAGAGAAATGTTTCCAGTGGAGTACCCCAGGGATCTGTACTTGGACCAGTTCTCTTTAATATCTTTGTTGGTGACATTGCAAATGGTATTGAAGGGAAAGAATGACTTTTTGCAGATGATACAAAGATATGCAACAGGGTAGACACACCGGGAGGGGTAAAACAAATGATTGATGACCTAAGTAGACTTGAGAAATGTTAAAGAATGTTGCAGCTACAGTTTAATGCAAAAAAATTCAAAATCCTGCACTTGGGTCTCAAAAACCCAAAGGCTAAATATAGTATCAATGGTACTATAATGGGAATTACTGAGGAGGAAAAGGATTTTAGAGTCACTATTTTAAGTGACTTAAAGGCAGGAAAGCAATGAAACAAAGCAATGAGAAAGGCAAGTCAGATGCTTGGTTGCATAGGGAGAGGAATCAGTAGCAGGAAAAAAGAATTATTAATGCCACTGTATAGGTCATTGTTACGGCCCCATCTGGAATACTGTGTCCAGTTCTGGAGACCATATCTCCAGAAGGATATAAATACATTAGGGAGTATACAAAGAAGGGCAACTAATGGTGCATGGCCTACATCACAAAACTTACCGGGAAAGGCTAAAAGATCTTAACATGTATAGTTTGGAGGAGAGAAAGGAAAGGGGGACATGATAGAAACTTTCAAATATACCAAGGGTCTTAACAAAGTTCAGGAGGAAAACGTTCTTCAAAGGAAGAGAAGTATTAGAACTCGAGGACATACACTGAAACTGGAGGGAGGCAGCTTCAGGGGAAATTTAAGGAAAAATTACTTCACAAAAAAGGGTAGTGGATAAGTGGAAAAGCCTCCCATCAGAGGTGGTAGATGCTCAGATGGTAGAGCAATTTAACCATGCTTGGGATAGGCATATGAATAACGTTACAAAGAGTTAAGGTTCAAAAAGGGATGAGATTACCTAAAGTATAAAAGGGGCAGACTAGATGGGCCAAGTGGTTCTTATCTGCTGTCAAATTCTATGTTTCTATGTAACCAATACACCAATACTAAGCTAATTACCCCATATTGTCATTTTTGTTTTATGTGGATATTTTATTTTTCCATATTTTTTACACTATACAGAGAAACTAAAGAAGATCATGAAGAACCAGACCTACTTTACAGAATTCAACTTGGTGCCTTTTTTTCACAAAAACTGTTTATACATCATTAACCACAAGTGTATTTTTCCTTTTATATATTTCTGGAATACTCATTAATTCTATTATAATAACAGTTATATATATAGATGCTCAGTTACACACCCCCATGTATCTTTTTCTCTGTAACCTGGGCTTAGTAGATATCTGTTACACAACCATTACTGTCCCTAATCTGCTGTACATGTTACTATCTGGAGATAACACAGTGTCCTTCATACAATGCTTCACCCAGATGTATTTTTATATTTTAGCTGCTTCCACAGAGAATCTTATCATACTCATTATGGCATATGACCGATATGTTGCTATATGTGATCCTTTACACTATCACTCTATTTTAAATAGGAAAAACTGTCTCATATTGGCATTTGCCACTTGGATATCTGGATACTTAAATGCATTTGTGTTTACTATTCCAGTGTCACTCATGTCCTTCTGTCATTCTCGCACTATACACCAGTTTTTATGTGACCCTAAAGCTCTGATTAACATCTCCTGTACTGGAACTGAAGACTTTAATATTGTCCTATATGTAGAATTTATCATATTTGGATTTTCCCCAGTTATGTTCAATTTGACATCCTATATAAAAATTATCAAGGTCATTTTGCAGATTAAATCTAAGGACGGAAGAAAAAAAGCCTTCTCCACCTGCTCATCCCATCTCATCATTGTCATTATGTACTATTTGACAAGTTTTTCTGTGTATGTGATGCCACCATCAGAATACCCCAATGTGCTAGAACCGGTCCTTACAGCATTTTACTCAGTTGTTACTCCCATGATAAATCCTCTGATCTACAGTCTACGGAATAAGGATGTAAAAGAAGCTCTGATAAGAATGATGAGATAAAACAAAGTATTGAACAATAATGGAGAATTTGTTATAATGTTTAAATAACACAATCTGTATAATAAATAAATGTAGCTTTTATTTTTGTTACTCTGTATTAAATAAATGACAGATATCTTTGACTTTGCTTCTACTAACTATTATATTGCTGAGCATTTCATATTTCTGTTTACAGCTTTTGTGTCATTAGTTTATAGCAAATGTTGTCTAGGGAAATACAGTAATAGTTTTTTATATAGTGTAGTGCCATTCCCAATTTAGTCCTTGCTTATAATTTAATAATAAAATACTAAAGACAAGGGCCTATATTTACTAATAATCCGAGTTTGACCGATTTGTGTTTTTTTTTCTAAGTCCCAACACGGTAATTCACTAAGCACAAATCTCGGCAGTGTTTGGGCTATTCGTAATATTTTGAACAGCAAAGTTCAGAAATACGAATGAATAGACCATCGGTCAAACATGGCTGTTATTTCATACAACATGGTTATTCACTATTCATTCGTATTTGGGTGTTAGTCTCTGAGTGCTCAAGTGCGGGTGTATTTTTTTTTGAATCGTTAAAAAAAGCAGCAAAGAAATAGACCTGCTTTTTCCAGGCGAGTTTGGATAACCATGCACGGATCAGTGAGATCTTTGCATGGTTATCTATGGGAAAGGGTCTGTTTACTGTAAAAACTGGAAAAAAAATTGCGTGGGGTCCCCCCTCCTAAGCATAACTAGCCTTGGGCTCTTTGAGCCGGTCCTGGTTGAAAAAATATGGGGGGAAAAATGACATTGGTTCCCCCATATTTGATCAGCCAGCACTGGGCTCTGCAACTGGTCCTGGTGCCAAAAATATGGGGGACAAAAAGCGTAGGAGTCCCCCGTATTTTTGGAACCAGCACCGGGCTCCACTAGTCAGAGAGATCATGCCACAGCTGGGGGACACTTTTATCTTGGTCCCTGCGGCCCTGGCATTAAATCACTAACTAGTCACCCCTGGCCGGGGTACCCTGGAGGAGTGAGAACCCCTTAAATCAAGGGGTCCCCCCTCCAGCCACCAAAGGGCCAGGGGTGAAGCCCGAGGCTGTCCCCGCCATCCAAGGGCGGCGGATGGGGGGCTGATAGCCTTGTGAAAAAAAAGAATATTGTTTTTTGTAGCAGTACTACAAGTCCCAGCAAGCCTCCCCCTCAAGCTGGTACTTGGAGAACCACAAGTACCAGCATGCGGGGGGAAACGGGCCCGCTGGTACCTGTAGTACTAATACAAAAAATACCCAACAAAAAACAAGACACACACACCGTGACAATAAAACTTTATTACATACATGCACATCTACATACATACATACTTGCCTATGTTCACACGAGGCTCGGTCCACTTCTCCATGTAGACTCCACGGGGTACCTGTGAAATTAATTATACTCACATTATCCAGGGTAGCTTCTGTCCTCTTTGTAATCCACGTACTTGGCAAAAAAACGAACCGAAAAAGCCGAACCACGCACTGAAAGGGGTCCCATGTTTACACATGGGACCCCTTTCCCCGACTGCTGGGACCCCCCTGACTCCTGTCAAAGAGGGTCCCTTCATCCAATCAGGAAGCACCACGTTGTGGCACTCTCCTGATTGGCTGTGCGCTCCTGTAGTGTCAGTGAGGCTGCGCACTGAAGATACAATGTAGCGCATAGGCGCTCCATTGTATCCAATGGTGGGAACTTTGCGGTCAGCGGTTGACCGCGAGTAACCTCAACCGCTGACCGCAAAGTTTCCACCATTGGATACAATGGAGCACCTATGCGCTACATTGTATCTTCAGTGCGCAGCCTCACTGACACTACAGGAGCGCACAGCAAATTGGGAGAGTGCCACGACGTGGCGCTCCCTGATTGGCTGAAGGGACCCTCTTTGACAGGAGTCAGGGGGGGTCCCAGCAGTCAGGGAAAGGGGTCCCATGTGTAAACATGGGACATCTTTCAGTGCGTGGTTTGGCTTTTTCGGTTAGTTTTTTTGCCAAGTACGTGAATTACAAAGAGGACAGAAGCTACCCTGGATTATGTGAGTATAATTATTTTCACAGGTACCCCGTGGAGTCTACATGGAGAAGTGGACCGAGCCTCGTGTGAACATAGGGAAGTATGTATGTAGGTGTGCATGTATGTAGTAAAGTTTTATTGTCACGGTGTGTGTGTCCTGTTTTTTGTTGGGTATTTTTTTTGTATTAGTACTACAGGTACTAGCCGGCCTATTTCCCCCCGCATGCTGGTACTTGTGGTTCTCCAAGTACCAGCTCGCGGGGAGGCTTGCTGGGACTGTTAGTACTGCTACAAAAAAACAATATTCTTTTTTTTCACAAGGCTATCAGCCCCCCATCCGCTGCCCTTGGATGGGGGGACAGCCTCGGGCTTCACCCCTGGCCCTTGGGTAGCTGGAGGTTGGACACCTTGATTTAAGGGGTCCCCACTCCTCCAGGGTACCCGGGCCAGGGGTGACTAGTTAGTGATTTATTGCCAGGGCCGCAGGGACCAAGATAAAAGTGTCCCCTGGCTGTGGCATTATCTTTCTGACTAGTGGAGCCCGGTGTTGGTTACAAAACTATGTGGGACCCCTACGCTTTTGTCCCCCGTATTTTTGGCTTAAGGACCAGGCGGCCCGGTGCTGGTTGATCAAATATGGGGGAACCACTATCATTTTTTCCCCCATATTTTTTCAACCTGGACCGACTATAAGAGCCCGAGGCTGGTAATGCTTAGGAGGGGGGATCCCCACACAATTTTTTTCATATTTTAAAACACTTTAAACACCTTTTTAAGGTGCACAATGAAGCCCTGCACGGATCTCACAGATCCGGCCGGGATTCCTTGTGTTTTGTCAGGCAGTGTTTTACTCATCACTTCCGTAAAACACTGCCTGACATTACGAATCACATCGACATCGGAAAATACGAATTTGGAAAAGTCAGCAGCTTAGTGAATGACCATATCAGGATTCAAAAAGTTGCAGTAAAATGCACCCAATGCTATTCGAGATCAAACACCCTTAAAAACAGCTAAAACACGAATCTTTGTAAATATACCCCATGTGTTATGGAACTCCAGTCAATTGTGCAAGACCCATAGAGCTACTTAGAAGGTCTTCTGCCTCTAACAGCTGGCATTTGTTCCCTTATTGTTTGATAAGCACACTGGTACTAAGGATACCACCAGGGCTTACACCTCAGTAGTAGGGCTTACCCAATTCAGTCTGTGGGGTATTTACTAGAGCAATATACACCAAGATATATGGTACTGGGGAGTGAGGGGTTTAACGTCAGAGTCTGCACAAATGTGCAGTTACTGAGCATGACTCCATGATATGGTATGCAGTCACAGTGTACATGGAATGGCTGCACTGCAAGATGGTATGCGCAGGACAGAGAGGATGGAACTGCTGCAAGTAGGATGCTGATGCAGGATTGACAGGGTACAGGCACGACAGACAGGCAGGTGTTAAATGGGATGGACAAGCACAGGTATCAACAGAGTATTCTCTAGTTGGACAGAGTATCCACAGTAACAAGGCAGGATATACTTCAGATGGACAGAGTTCTCACAGGAACCTATGACAGAGACCAGTAATTTACATGCAGGGTATAAGCTGAAATCAGCTGGGGGAAGCTGGTCTGACTGCCTTATAAGAACAAGGAGGACCAATCAGCAGAGCCGGCATGGGAAGGTACAAACTGATTACAGATCACATGCAGCTGCAGCACTGCACATAGCTGTCCAGCATCCAGGCAGTCACAAAAGGTTACCGAAATTGCCAGCATCCCCATTGCCTGGCAACAAATGAGTACCAGGGGTGACTGTCAGGGAGTGTGGCTGGAAGGGGTGTGGTATGGAAGATCGACCACACATAGGTCGACAGTTTCTAGGTCGACCACCATTGGTTGACACTAACTAGGTCTACAGGGTTTCTAGGTCAACATGTTCTAGGTCGACAGATCAAAAGGTCGACATGAGTTTAAAAAAAAAATATGGTGCTGTTTTCTCCGTACAGTGACCAGGAACCCCAATTAGTGCACCGTGTCCCCTCGCATGGCTCGCTTTGCTCGCCATGCTTCAAGCAAGGTGCCTCGCTCCGCTGTGCTTGGCACAGGTTACTATTCCCAATTGTAGTCTGCGTGGAATATTAAGTATGAAAAAGTACAAAAAAAGAAAAAATTGGGAAAAACTCATGCCGACCTTTTGACCTGTCAACATTTAACATGTCAACCAAGAAACGCTTTCGACCTAGTTACTTTGTTTAATTTATATTGACAGTAAAGCAACATTTTATTTAATCACTGGAAAATCTGTGTGTGGACTATGACTAAGCATCTAGACACTGAACCACGCCTCTGATCTAGACACTGTAACACCCCTTTACCTGGGTTTTCTGAGTAATGGTGTGTATTTAAACGCTCCCGCTTTGCAATACTTCTCACCTTGTACTTCTCATGGTATTAGTGCCTTCACCAGAATCTTAACATGACGTGCTCTTCTGGGGAGTGTTGAATTTCAGGAACACCAGAGGGAGATTCGGGAAACATCCTGCACACCACGTGCTTAGACCGCCCCCACTACAGGAATATATCACACAGATACTGTATGTTGCAAAAGCCACCCTGGCACATTTATTAAAGGGTCTGGAATAGCAATTGCTTTTATGAATTTATATACAAGGTAACATAGTAGGATCAATAAAAGAGGACATACACTAAATAGGCATAGGAATACATTGAACAGTCATTAATGTACACACATATCTAAAGGGTGTATAATGCAGTAATAAAAAAAATAAACATAACACATGAATCTGCTCTCTCCTGTCTGTACCTTCCTGATCCTTCCTTTTGTATACAAATAACTCCCAGGCCTTTGCAAGCACTGACTGGGTAATGACAAATTAAACAGCAGTATCACAAGGAATTTCAAACATACCACACTCAGCATTAGACAATACATCCCACACTATAGTGCACTGTTATTTCAGAGTTCATAAATTATCTTCTGCAAGCTATGGCTTGGAGAAAACTGTACTTTAAAGGGTTCCAATTGTCACTTTCAGCAACGCTAGTACTTGTATTTCCACAAACTGATTTGTGATGAAATCACACACTTTGTTAGCTAAAAATTGTCAGTCTTTAGCAAGAAACATAACACTGTAAACTGTTACTTATCTCACAAACCTCCAAAGTGTGTGTCCCTCTGCAAACTCTCCTCTCCAGGGGTCAAAAAGGAAGTTTTGAAATGCGTTATCCTCTTTAGGCTCCTTAATTCCATCAGACTGGAGTTCTCCCTCTCAGTGTGGCTCTTTCTGTATATCCTCTTTACATTTAAATATTGCAACATTTTACACTTCAAGCCTAAAGAACTGTATTTTTATCTGAAATGAACCATGCACCACAAATTAATTTTCTTCATTGTACTCCAAAGTTTTTTCTCTAAAACAATAACATCCGTAGCTTAAATCTTTGTTAGGAATGCTGCAAGACCTTTCCACTTCATCCACAACTACTCAAATTTATGTCTATAGCTTACCAGAAACATCTGAATTCTCACCTGTACCAATGTTATCTGTCTTTTTAAACTATGAAAATACATTCCCAATCTGCTCACTACAGTTCTCTCTTACGCAAACTCATGTATGTTTTATGATGTAATGATTTGCTTGTAATTGGCATTGCATGTGTGGGAAAGTTGCTCAGTGAAACATAGTTTATTATTGCATGCTGTGGTGTCTACCTCCTTTGATCATTTGCCCATTTGTGGTCAGGTGTACTATGTCTTTATATTTAGTGAGGTGTAGTCATGGTGTAAAGGGCAGAGTGTGATTCCTTATTAGTAAAAAAACAAACAAATACCAAACACTGAGCAACATCACCAAAAAGATAATTTCAACTTTAAACTTGTCATTTGTTTTGTACTGTCTGGACATGGCTACTAATAACAGATGTACAGACAAAATTCTGAAAGCTGTGTGTGCAAATGCTAGGAGCTTAGGAGACAATATACCAGAGTTAATTGCGAGAATGACAAGGGATAACCTGGATATTGTGGCAATTAAAGAGTCATGGTGCAATGAGACTCATGACTGGGACATAGCTATACCAGGATACAATTTATTTAGGAAGGATAAAATGCGAACAATAGGAGGAGGGGTAGCAAGGTATCTGAAATAAGCATAAAAACTATTTTAATGCAAAATATTGAAGACAAAACCGAGGCCCTTTGGGTCACCATAGAAACTGGGGAGAAGGACATTATTCGCATTTGGGAGAAGGACATTGCCCCAGGCCAGGGGCAGGATTTGGACAGGAACCTATCATTGGACATCAATTAAATGGCTTTAAAGGAAGAAGTCATAATCATCGGAGACTTTAATTTACCTGATGTAAATTGGGAAGGGTCTTTTGTAAGTTCAGCTACAAGTGGCAAATTTCTAAATTCCTTACAGGGAGCATATCTCAAGCAATTGGTGAGGGAGCCCACTCGCAAAGACTCAATATTGGATTTAATTCTTACAAATGGTGACAGGATATCAGACATATATGTGGGTGAGCACCTAGGATCCAGTGATCATCAAGTAGTATGGTTTAGTATAAAGACAGGATCCAACTCCTGTCACACAAAAACAAAGGTGATGGATTTTAGAAATGCTAAATTTGCCAAAATGGGGAAATGTTTAAGTGATTCATTGGCAGACTGGAGGAACTTGGAATGAGTGCAGGAGAGTTGGGAAAAACTAAAAAGTGCAATACTAAGGGCAACAGATCTTTGTATTAAAAGGGTTAGGAAAAGCATCAGGAACAGGAAGCCAATGTGGTTCTTAAAAGAAGTAGCAACAAGTGTGAAAGCAAAAAAGATGTCTTTTAGGAAAAACAAACAGACTGAAAATAATAACGACAAAGAGGATTTTCTTCACAGACTGAAGGATGCTAAGAAAGTGATCAGACGTGCAAATGCAGAAGCTGAGGAGAAAAGTTCATAGATAAAGGGGGCAAAACTTTTTTAAAGTATATAAGTGAAAGGAGAAAATCAAATGAAGGAATAATAAGGCTTAAAACAGAAAGTAAGCATTTGGTGGAGGGAGACAAGGCAAAAGCAGATCACCTAAATAATTATTTTTGCTCAGTATTTACTACAGAAGGAGAAGGGAAGGTGTCACAGTTAAGTTGCAGGTACATTCATAAAAATAAGGTGGATGAAAGTATATTTAAAGAGGAGAAGGTCCTAACAGAACTTTCAAAACTAAAAGTGGATTAATCAAAGGGGCCTGATGGGATACACCCAGTAATACTAAAAGAGCTAAAAGATGTGCTGGTGACACATTTAACAGAATCATTTAATCAGTCACTAAATGCAGGTGCCATTCCAGAGGACTGGAAAAGAGCAAATTAAGTTCCACTGCACAAAAGTGGAAGCAAGGAAGAAGCAAGTAACTACAGACCAGTAAGCCTTACATCAGTAGTAGGGAAAGTAATGGAAAAACTATTAAAATAAAGAGTTGTGGAATATCTTAAATGAAACAACTTACAGGATACAAAACAGCATGGATTTACTGGTGAGAGATCATGCCAAACAAATTTTATTTACTTTTTTGACTCTGTGACAAAAATAATAGATCAAGGGGGAGCTGTAGATGTAGCATATCTAGACTTTAGTAAGGCATTTGGCACTGTCCCACATCGCAGACTGCTAAATAAACTTGAAAGCGTGGGGGTGGATTATAAAACAGTTAAATGGACAAGAACCTGGTTGCAGGGTAGGAAACAGACAGTTGCAGTAAATAGAGTGCAATCTATGGAGGGAAATGTTACCAGTGGAGTACCCCAGGGATCTGTACTTGGACCAATTCTTTTTAATATCTTTGTTGGTGACATTGCAAATGGTATTTAAGTGAAGGAATGCCTTTTTGCAGATGATACAAAGATATGCAACAGGGTAGACACACCGGGAGGGGTAAAACAAATGATTGATTTCCTAAGTAGGCTTGAGAAATGGTCAAAAATGTAGCAGCTACAGTTTAATGCTAAAAAATGCAAAATCATGCAAGTGGGTCTCAAAAACCCAAAGGCTAAATATAGTATCAATGGTACTATAATGGGAATTACTGAGGAGGTAAGGGATTTAAGAGTCACTATTTCAAGTGACTTAAAGGCAGGAAAGCAATAAAACAAGCAATGAGAAAGGCAAGTCAGGTGCTTGGTTGCATAGTGAGATGAATCAGTAGCAGAAAAAAATAATTATTAATGCCACTGTATAGGTCATTGTTGCAGCCCCATCTGGAATACTGTGTCCAGTTCTGGAGACCATATCTCCAGAAGGATATAAATACATTAGGGAGTGTACAAAGAAGGGCAACTAATGGTGCATGGCCTACATCACAAAACTTACCGGGAAAGGCTAAAAGATCTTAACATGTATAGTTTGGAGGAGAGAAGCGAAAGGGGGACATGATAGAAACTTTCAAATATACAAAGGCTCTTAACAAAGTTCAGGAGGAAAACGTTCTTCAAAGGAAGAGAAGTATTAGAACTCGAGGACATACACTGAAACTGGAGGGAGGCAGGTTCAGGGTAAATTTAAGGAAAAATTACTTAACAGAAAGGGTAGTGGATAAGTGGAAAAGCCTCCCATCAGAGGTGGCAGATGCTAAGATGGTAGAGCAATTTAACCATGCTTGGGATAGGCATATGAATAACCTTACAAAGAATTAAGGTTCAAAAAGGGTTGAGATTACCTAAAGTATAAAAGGGGCAGACTAGATGGGCCAAGTGGTTCTTATCTGCTGTCAAATTCTATGTTTCTATGTAACCAATACACCAATACTAAGCTAATTACCCCATATTGTCATATTTGTTTTAAGTGGACATTTTACTTTTACATTTTTTTATACTATACAGAGAAACTAAAAAAGATCATGAAGAACCAGACCTACTTTACAGAATTCAACTTGGTGCCTTTTTTCACAAAAACTGTTTATACATCATTAACCACAAGTGTATTTTTCCTTTTATATATTTCTGGAATACTCATTAATTCTATTATAATAACAGTTATATATATAGATGCTCAGTTACACACACCCATGTATCTTTTTCTCTGTAACCTGGGCTTAGTAGATATCTGTTACACAACCATTACTGTCCCTAATCTGCTATACACGTTACTATCTGGAGATAACACAGTGTCCTTCATACAATGCTTCACCCAGATGTATTTTTATATTTTAGCTGCTTCCACAGAGATTCTTATCATACTCATTATAGCATATGACCGATATGTTGCTATATGTGATCCTTTACACTATCACTATATTTTAAATAGGAAAAACTGTCTCATATTGGCATTTGCCACTTGGATATCTGGATACTTAAATTCATTTGTGTTTACTATTCCAGTGTCACTCATGTCCTTCTGTCATTCTCGCACTATACACCAGTTTTTATGTGACCCTAAAGCTCTGATTAATATCTCCTGTACTGGAACTGAAGACTTTAATATTGTCCTATATGTAGAATTAATCATATTTGGAATTTCCCCAGTTATGTTCAATTTGACATCCTATATAAAAATTATCAAGGTCATTTTGCAGATTAAATCTAAGGACGGAAGAAAAAAAGCCTTCTCCACCTTCTCATCCCATCTCATCATTGTCATTATGTACTATTTGAGCCTTGGATATACTTAAAACATGGACTGTTGGGGTGCAGTGAGGACTGCGTTTGAGAACCTCTGCCTTATTGTATAGAAAAGCAGACTGATACACCTGTCCAAGTTGTATACCATGCCTGTGCTTAGGGGTCTCACTAGTCACTCTCCAGGCACCAGGTTTTCAAATATTTCCTTTCCTCACTTTGGATCTCAAAATGAATCCTGTAGATGTGACAATTATCAAATCTTTACCCCAAGGTCAATACAAGCTGCATCTGCATATTGGAGTCTTTCTCAGCTTTTTTTCTTTATAACCGCTACTCCACATACAGTACATACTGTAGTGCCAGTCAGGGGTGTATCTCCCCCTTGGCCAGGATGGCACTCGCCAGGGGCGCTGGCCAAGGGGGGCGTCGAACGGGCAGTGGGTAGAAGTTCAGCCTGAGTGGATGTATCATCAACTAGCTGCTCGCCCACAAGCTTCCACAGTGGCCCAGCCGAAAATTAGAAACCATTAAAACCGGCAGAATGGCAGAGTCCGAAGTTAGTATGGGACAGCAGCAGAGGAACATGCAGTGTAGTGTAGGGCAACTAAAATGGTGCATGGCCTACATCACAAAACTTACCCGGAAAGGCTAAAAGATCTTAACATGTATAGTTTGGAGGAGAGAAGGGAAAGGGGGGACATGATAGAAACTTTCAAATATATCAAGGGTCTTAACAAAGTTCAGGAGGGAAACATTCTTCAAAGGAAAAGAAGTATTAGAACTCGAGGGCATACATTGAGACTGGAGGGGGGGAGGTTCAGGGGAAATTTAAGGAAAAATTACTTCACAGAAAGGGTAGTGGATAAGTGGAATCGCCTCCCATCAGAGGTGGTAGAGGCTAAGACTGTAGGGCAATTTAAACATGCTTGGGACAGGCATATGAATATCCTTACAAAGAATTAAGGTTAAAAAAGGGTTGAGATTGCCTAAAGGATAAAATAAAAAAGGGGCAGACTAGATGGGCCATGTGGTTCTTATCTGCCGTCAAATTCTATGTTTCTATGTTTCTAACATTGATTGGGGAGAGGATGAGGAGATCACCCTGCTAAGCCAGAACCAAAGAGAGATCAGTGCATCCAGAAAGGGGGCGTGGTGTGGGTGGAGCTACACCGGTGGCTCCTGCTCTGCTCATTGCCTCATCATGCTCCCAGATGCCGGCAAGGAGGCACTGGTGTCTGTATGTTCAATAGGCAAAGCAAGTGATCCTCTCCGCAGCCAGGTGAGAGAGTGTGTAGCCGTGAGGGGAGTGAAAATGTCTCAGGGGTAAAAGAGCTGTAGGGAGAGCTGTGTGTCTTTGTGGGTGAGTCATTGTAGAGTGCTTTGTGTAACATTTGAGAGAGTGGGAAAAGACTGAGTCAGAAGAGATGTGAGTGATAGGGGAGAAAGGAGGGGAGATCTGGTGGGTGTGTGTGTGTGTGTGTGTGTGTGTGTGTGTGTGTGTTGGGGAGGAGTCTTTGTGAGAAGGGAAGAGCTATGTGAATATGGAGGTCTGAATGAGGGGGAGATGGATTGGGGTATGTGAGCGAGGGGGAGAAAGTTGGGGGATATGAGTGAGGGGGAGAAAGTTGGGGGATATGAGTGAGGGGGAGAAAGCTGGGGGGATATGAGTGAGGGGGAGAACGTTGGAGGATATGAGTGAGGGGGAGAAAGCTGGGGGGATCTCAGAGAGTGGGGAGAGCTGAGGTGTGTGTGTGTGTGTGTGTGTGTGTGTGTGTGTGTGTGTGTGTGTGTGTGTGCGTGTGAGAAGGGGAGAGCTCTGTGAAGAGAGAGCTGTTTGGGGGGATCTACATAAGTGGGGAGAGCTGCATGTGTGGTGGCAAGGGTCTGTGGGGGTCATTCCGACCTGATCGAATGCTAGGTTTTTTCGCTGCGGTGCGATCAGGTCAAAACTGCACATGCGTATACACCGCAATGCACATGTGTGTCGTACGGGTACAAAGCGGATCGTTGCTGAGCGATGGGTTTTACGTAGAATCTATTCACACAGCTGATCGCAAGAATATTGACAGGAAGAAGGCATTTGTGGGTGGCAACTGACCATTTTCTGGGAATGTTTGGAAAAACACAGGCATGTCCTAGCGTTTGCAGGGCGGGTGTCTGACGTCAATTCCGGGCCCGAACAGACTGAAGTGATCACAGTGGCTGAGTAAGTTCAAACCTACTCAGAAATTGGACAAAAGTTTTTGTATCGCTCGGCTGCACAAGCGTTTGCACATTTGCAAAGTGAAAATACACTCCCCTATAGGCGGCGACTATCTGATCGCAGCACTGCAAAAAGTAGCTAGAAAGCGATCAACTCGGAATGACCTCCTGTGTGAGGAGGGTGTCTGAGTGAGGCGAGAGATCTGTAGGAGAGGAAGAGGAGCTGTGTAAGGGATATATATTATATATATATATATATACACACACACACACACACTGTGTGTATTTATTAGAGATAAGCGGGTTCGATTCGTCGAGTTACGAACACCCCCGAACTTCACGTGGTTTACACGGGTCCGAGTCAGCGTCGTTTCTTCCCGCCTTGCTCGGTTAACCCGAACGAGGCCGAACGTCATCATCCCGCTGTCGGATTCTCGTGAGATTCGTATTCCATATAAAGAACCGCACGTCGCCGCCATTTTCACTCGTGCATTGTAGATTTAGCGGAGAGGACGTGGTTATGTTCTCTGCCTGAAAAGCTCAATATCTGTGCTCAGTGTGCTGAATTGTGGTGACCACTAGTATATAGTAGTACAGTACAGTAGGCCATTGTTGTAACTTGCAGCTCTGTGTCAGACTCAGTTCTAGTATCCTGATCAGTGCTCAATATATGTGCTGCTTTGTTGTGACCAGTATATAGTAGTACAGTACTGCATTGTGGTGACCACCAGTATATAGTAGTATAGTACAGTAGGCCATTGTTGTATCTTGCTGCTCTGTGTCACTTCTAGTATCCTGATCAGTGCTCAACATCTGTGCTGCATTGTGGTGACAAATATATATTAGTACAGTGCTGCATTGTGGTGACCACCAGTATATAGCAGTACAGTACAGTAGGCCATTGCTGTATCTTGCAGATCCGTGTTAGACTCAGTTCTAGTATCCTGATCAGTGCTCAATATCTGTGCTGCATTGTGGTGACCACCAGTATATAGTAGTACAGTGCTGCATTGTGGTGACCACCAGTATATAGTAGTACAGCACAGTAGGCCATTACTGTATCTTGCTACTCTGTGTCACTTCTAGTATCCTGATCAGTGCTCAATATCTGTGCTGCATTGTGGTGACCATCAGTATATGTAACAAATCAATGTGGAAGGCTAGTCAGATGCTTGGCTGCATTGGGAGAGGAATCAGCAGCAGAAAGAAAGAAGTAATAATGCCACTGTATAGGTCATTGGTACGGCCTCATCTAGAATACTGTGTTCAATTCTGGAGGCCATATCTTCAAAAGGATATTAATACATTAGAAACTATACAAAGAAGGGCAACTAAAATGGTGCAATGCCTACATCACAAAACATACCCAGAAACACTAAGAAATCTCAATATGTATAATTTAAAGCAGAGAAGGGAAAGGGGGGACATGATAGAAACTTTCAAATATATCAAGGGTTTTAACAAAGTCCAGGAGGGAAACATTCTCCAAATGAAGAGAAGCAATAGGACACGAGGACATGCACTGAGACTGGAAGGGGGGGGGGGGGTTCAGGGGAAATTTGCGGAAAATTTACTTCGCAGAAAGGGTAGTGGACAAGTGGAATAGCCTCCCATCGGAGGTGGTAGAGGCTAAGACAGTAGAGCAATTTAAACATGCATGGGATAGACATAAGGATATCCTTACAAAGAAATAAGGATCAATTAAGGTTAGAGATAAAAAAAGGGGCAGACTAGATGGGCCAAGTGATTCTTATCTGCCGACAAATTCTATGTTTATATATTAGTACAGTGCAGCATTGTGGTGACCACCAGTATATAGTAGTACAGAACTGTAGGCCATTGCTGTATCTTGCAGCTACGTGTCAGACTCATTTCTAGTATCCTGATCACTGCTCAATATATGTGCTGCATTGTGTTTACCACCAGTATATTGTAGTACAGTGCTGCATTGTGGTGACAACCAGTACATAGTAGTACTGTACAGTAGGCCATTGCTGTATCTTGCAGCTCCGTGTTAGATTCAGTTCTAGTATCCTGATCAGGGCTCAATATCTGTGCTGCATTGTGGTGACCACCAGTATATAGTAGTACAGTGCTGCATTGTGGTGACCACCAGTATATAGTAGTACAGTGTTGCATTGTGATGACCACCAGTATATAGTAGTACAGTACAGTAGGCCATTGCTGTATCTTGCTGCTCGGTGTCACTTCTAGTATCCTGATCAGTGCTTAATATCTGTGCTCAGTGTCAGTGCTGCATTGTGGTAACTAAACGTCCAGTGTCTTGTGCAGCATCTTGCTGCTGTAGGGTGCTGTGGTAGTGTCCTGTCACTGTGCATAGGTCATCATCATTCCAGTAACAGTGGTATCTGGTATCTATAGTGGTATATAATTCCAGACATTACTGCCGTCTAATTCCAGATACATTACTGGCATATAATTCCACACATTAAAAAATGGAGAACAAAAATGTGGAGGGTATAAAAGGGAAAGATCAAGATCCACTTCCACCTAGTGCTGAAGCTGCCACTAGTCATAGCAGAGATGATGAAATGCCATCAACTTCGTCTGCCAAGGCCGATGCCCAATGTCATAGTAGAGAGCGTGTAAAATCCAAAAAGCAAAAGTTCAGTAAAATGATGACACAAAAATCTAAATTAAAATCGTCTGAGGAGAAGCGTAAATTTGCCAATATGCCATTTACGACACGGAGTGGCAAGGAACGGCTGAGGCCCTGGCCTATGTTCATGGCTAGTGTTTCAGCTTCACATGAGGATGGAAGCACTCATCCACTCGCTAGAAAAATGAAAAGAGTTAAGCTGGCAAGAGCACAGCAAAGAACTGTGCTTTCTTCTAAATCACAAATCCCCAAGGAGAGTCCAATTGTGTCGGTTGCGATGCCTGACCTTCCCAACACTGGACAGGAAGAGATGGCTCCTTCCACCATTTGCACGCCCCCTGCAAGTGCTGGAAAGAGCACCTACAGTCCAGTTCCTGATATTCAAATTGAAGATGTCACTGTTGAAGTACACCAGGATGAGGATATGGGTGTTGCTGGCGCTGTGGAGGAAATTGACAAGGAGGATTCTGATGGTGAGGTGGTTTGTTTAAGTCAGGCACCCGGGGAGACACCTGTTGTCCGTGGGATGAATATGACCATTGACATGCCTGGTCAAAATACAAAAAAAATCACTTCTTCGGTGTGGAATTATTTTGACAGAAATGCGGACAGGTGTCAAGCCGTGTGTTGCCTTTGCCAAGCTGTAATAAGTAGGTGTAAGGACGTTAACAACCTAGGAACATCCTCCCTTATACATCACCTGGAGCGAATTCATCAGAAGTCATTGACTAGTTCAAAAACTTTGGGTGACAGTCCACTGACAAATAAATCCCTTCTTTCTTCCTCTTGTACCCAAGCTCCTGCAAACCACCTTACCAACTCCCTCAGTGTCAATTTGCTCCTTAGACAGGAACGCCAATAGTCCAGTAGGCCATGTCACTGGCAAGACTGACGAGTCCTCTCCTAACTGGGATTCCTCCGATGGATCTGTGAGTGGAACGCCTACTGCTGCTGTTGTTACTGCTGGCGCTGCTGTTGTTGCTGCTGGGAGTCGATCGTCATCCCAGAGTGGAAGTCGGTAGACCACTTGTACTATTTCCAGTAAGCAATTGACTGTACAACAGTCCTTTGCAAGGAAGATGAAATATCACAGCAGTCATCCTGTTGCAAAGCGGATAACTCAGGCCTTGACAACTATGTTGGTGTTAGACGTGCGTCCGGTATCCGCCGTTAGTTCACAGGGACTTAGAGAATTTCTTGAGTTAGTGTGTCCTCGGTACCAAATACCATCTAGGTTCCACTTCTCTAGGCAGGCGATACCGAGAATGTACACAGACATCAGAAAAAAAGTCACCAGTGTCCTAAAGAATGCAGTTGTACCCAGTGTCCACTTAACCACAGACATGTGGACAAGTGGGAACAACGGGTATAGTCCTTTGAAGAAAAAAAGGGACTAAAAGCAACTATATGCCTTATCCAGGGCACACTTGAATAATTTATGAAATAATGACATTATTAAAATATAACTTTTATTATTATATACTTAAAAAAGAAACGAGAGCAAGCATCTACTATTAAGGAACATTGTTGTCCACAAGTACTAATGTACTGGATTATAGGCGATATAATGGTGTAAGTGGGCGAAAATATGTGATCCCTCATTCAATGAAATAATAAACTCTACTTACATTCTCTATAATAGAGATTTTAGTAGAATGAGGTCACTACCTCGGGTCTAATGTAGTCAATAAGTGCAGGAACCTGAAGTCAAGTTCCTGCCGTGGGTCTCAAAATTATATTAAGCGTTGGAGAGTAAAATACCTACGGTACCTAGTATTCCCTGGTGGTTCCCCATCCAGGTACTGAACAGGCCCTGCAGTGCTTGGCTTCCAAGATCAGACGAGTTTGGGCATACTCAGTGCGGTCTGACCGTAGGTAAATCTGTCTCCTGAGTGCACCGTTTTCCGATTGTATTGGGACCCAAGATAGAAATCACATAATAAATATTGGATTTTTATGTGGTTCAAAAATCAGACTAGCAGATTATTGCTGATAAATCTACTAAATAACAATCTAAAAAAAGAGAGATGGTAGCCACAGGATATCATTTGTCATTACATTCACTGAAGATTGCGTATTCTCCCATAGATGGATGCACCAAATTTAAATAAATAACAATATTGAATTGATGCTAAAGATCTCTCTGCTTCCCATACAGTCATAGCATAATTATAACAGGCAACAGGTACCACAGGAAATGCTTAATGTAAAATAGGGCGATAGTCTGGGCAAAAAAAGGGAGGCCCAGTGATAGCCACAATTGTTTGAAAGCAAAGCAGTATTTTCAATCCTATACAGTTTAAGTGCTGAGGATCTCTTTGTTACCGATACATTATAACAGAATTACAGCAGGCAGTAGGTACCGCAGGAGATATTTTGAACAATTTATAATGAGATGTCTGCCAATGACACCAAATATTTTGGGAGTAAAGCAGTGTGTCAATATCAAATGATAGGGTTTAGTGTATTATCCAATATTATAAACTTCTGAGATTAATTGCTTTGTAAATGCATCAGTCCCTTGTATACAGATTCCTCTTTATCCACCCTTGAATTTAGATCATAAATCAAAATTGGTATAGGACATACAGAGCCATAAATAGTGTGAGTATTTTGAAATCTGAAGCTTCCACCACGTCCCCTGCTAGCTGGGAAGTACGTGGTGAGTCCTGGGGCTGAAAAAGGGGAAGAACTAAGGCTGTGTGAGGGAACCCGTTTTCCGGCCTATGGCCGGTGGGTGTCTTACCCAACCTCGAGAGGATATCCATGTGCCAGGGGACAAGACAGGAGCCGAGGAGTGAGGCGCCGGCGGCCGCGGTCCGTGCTACCGGAAGTTCGGGTGCCGGGACCGGAAGTGACGCACGTTTTGCTCCGAGAGCTTGGTCACATGATCGCCTGCTCTCGGAGTTGCCCAAAGCCTGTCTATATGGAAGTGCGCAGCCTATCAGTAATGACAGGGGTGTCTAAGACGCTCCCATATTGAAATCTGTGTAAATTGGAAGATCATTGTAACGAAGCTCGGTCTAATTATTAAAAGGGGATAATAGGATCAAAGATAGAGTATAGTAAATCCACAGTTATTCCGTTTGTTCAAATTTGGAGAGCAGAAAATAAAAAATAAAAAATAAAAACAGTGAACGGCTGAGAAAATAATAAGTAGAATAAATATAAAAATAAATATAAGGATGATAATAATAATCAGAAAATGATAAAAATGGTAATAGTATGAGTAAAAATAAAATAAATAGATGAAAGGGATTGTTGTGTGTGTTTGTATGGAAAACTAAAAAGGTGATTAGGCGTGATGCATGTAATATGCATTTATGAAGGTAAAAAGGTTGTGAAATAAAAATAAAATAAAATTTGATTAAAGTGGTGAATGAATATTAATGTGCTGAGGACATTGTGAGTGTGAAATGTGTGTATTGGTGGGAATAATAGTTAGGAGCCAGGAGGGGGGGAAATGGACATGGGAATGAGGGGTGAGAGGAAAAATTATATATGGGGGGGCGGGGTTGGGGGGAGGGGTTTGTTATGTTATTGAGGGGAGAAAAGGAAAACAGAACAGGGAAGGATGTTAAAGAAGAAATAAAAATGAGTTAGATTGTTGAGTTCATAAATAGATTGATTCTTACCTAAAGAATAGGACTAAAAGATAGGTTGAAAAATGATAGCGTGGTGAGCACGCTGCTGAAGAACGTGATGTGTGGAGGGGGAAGGTGGTGGAAAGGAAAGGGAAAATAGGGGAAAGGGATATTGGTGGTGATTGTGAACCAGTTTGTACAAGATGGGGAAGTGGGAGAAGGGGAAAGTAGGGAAAAGGTTGAGAAGAAAGGAAGAAATGGGAATGCACAGAGTGGAACGGAGGGAGGGGAAAAAAGGGGAAAAAAGGGGGGAATGGAAGGGGCGGGAAGATGGGAATAAAAGTGGGGGAGGAAAGATTGGGAACAATGATTGATGGAGAGATGATGGAACAGAGTGTGAGAAAGGTGAAAAGATGAAAAGGAATAGGTGGTGAAGATGGAAAAGGCATATAGTTGATTTTTGTCCCTTTTTTTCTTCAAAGGACTATACCCGTTGTTTCATATTTGTTATAACTATTTTCCGGGAGCACCACCAACTACTTGCTGAACTAATCATTATAGTAGGCTCTTACGTTGGTTTGATAATATTCTCAATCCATTGAATCATAATTGTTATATCCTGTGCAGATTTATATCTTTTTGTTAAGACTGTATTAACTGAGGTCTATCTCAACTCTCGAATCTAGCACGGATTTGGAAATTACCTACAGATATACTAACCCCCATTGCCAAGCCATGACCAGCTTTAATCTTAAAACTGAATTAAATACCAAGCGCAGAACGGAAGACTTAGAAAGCATCTTTCCCATAGGGGACGATATTAAGGATCCAGACCCCAATTGGGAAGATGAAATCCTGAAGTTGAAATACATCTTACAATGACAGACACGTACAAACTGGGCTCTAACAAGTTTGGAGAACTATCAGAAACAAAAAATTATACCCAGAGGACTTAGGCCTAAACTATTTCCATCATTTGAATTATTCACCGTCAACCTGCGACAGGAGTGGGAAACCACTCTGCTCAAATGTTCTTATGAATTAATCAGTATCCTCATAAAGGGTGGTAGTCATGTGACCGCCGGTCGGCTGACCGACAGTCACATGACCTCCTCCGTGAGCCCGATGGCTCACTATCCCGATGGTCGGCATGCCGACCAACAGGGACTATTTCCACTCGTGGGTGTCCCATAGAGTGGGAATAGAACCCGTGGCGACCGCAGGTCGCCACCGAGCCCGCAGCGTGGCGAGCGCAGCGAGCCCGCAAGGGGCTTGCTGCACTCGCCCCTCCCCGCCGGGATCCCGGCGTCGGTATGCTGCCGGGATCCCGGCGTCGGTAAGGTGACCGGCGGTCAGGAGACCGCCGGTCACCCGTACTACACCCCTCATAAAGCATAATAACTTAGTCTTGAATGAGTGTTCCAACGAAATCGACAAAATTGCCAAGAACCTGGAACAATGGGAACAAAATCCCAAATTCCAAAGCAGATTTGAGAAAATCAAGAAGGACCTTCAAGCATATGAACAGACTATCATTGACAGAAAGAAGAACAAGTTTACTAGGGACAAGAGGGATTTTTCCAATAATAAGATCTTTCAATGGAACAGACCAATCAGAAAGGAACACCCGATGGGACAATTTAATACCCCTTCTTCCTCTGACATAGACCTATCTAGTGCAGATGAAATTGATAGCCACACCTCTGACCATAGAAGCGCCTCAACATGCAGAACAAACAACAACTCAGTAACCGGTTTTTTAGAACAAACCAGGGGAGCACGAGGCTACCAAGCAAAAGAAAAACGAGATGTAGCAAGAAAAAGAGGAAGAGCAAAATGGGGCTCACCATCTCCAAACCGGTATCCCAGTCGCAGGAACCAGAATTAAACCAGTCTCACAGTAAATTGCAAATAATAAACCTATCCAGTCATATCCTCACAGCACAACAAAGGTCAGTTTTGGAAAAAGGCTTAACTTTCTCACCAACACAAAGATTCAATAAATTCCAGTGGCAAACTAATTTACAACTCTTTGCACGAAAATTATTATTGGCGAAATTATTCACAGAGAGAATAGGAACAGCGGATTTTCCGCACAACTTGGAAAATCTGTCATCACAAGAAAGGCAAGCCCTGGCAACATTGGATGAACTTGCTGACCTCAACGAAACAACTTCCCCTATACAACAAACAAGACCTTTGCTGAAAAAAAATCAACTTTCTTCCCCAAAGACACCATATGCCCAGAGGTAAAAGTATTCACGAACTTGGTCTCTCGGGATCTGGACAGACTATATCAGAACAAGAAACACTATCACTCTGCAGGTAATCTAACGGTGAATGAACGAAAAGAGCTCCAGGAGATTAAAACCTGGACAGACACAGTTCTAAAACCTTCAGATAAAGGAGGGAACATTGTGATATGGCCAACAGACCTATATCTCAAACAAGCCAAGAAACAACTGGATAACCAATCATGCTATCAGAAGAGTATGTTTGACCCAACGGAAAGATATACTAAACTTTATATGAACATGATCAACAGGGCATTTCACAACGGTACCATAACTTAATCAGAACAAGAGTATCTGACGGTGGACAAGCCTCGGGTACCAACATTTTACCTTCTACCAAAGGTACATAAAGATCTCCAAGACCCCCCTGGCCGGCCCATAGTTTCAGGAAATGGCGGCCTACTAGAGAAAGCCTGTATTTTCTTGGATACGCACTTAAGAGACTATGTTTTGGAACTACCGTCCTATACCAGGGATACGACTGATGTTCTCAGAAAGATCAGTGACATACAACTGGAGGAAACACATCTCCTCGTCAGCCTCGACGTTGAGGCATTATATACAAGCATACAACATGATCTTGGAATCCAGGCAGTGGAATACTTTCTAAGAATGCGGGGAATGGATGATTTTCACCGATTCCTAGTACAACTCCTCCATTTTGTTCTGAATAAAAACTACTTTACTTTCAACTACCTCTTCTACACCCAGGTAAGGGGGACAGCGATGGGGGCAGCATGTGCCCCCACTTACGCTGACCTCTTCCTGGGTAGGTGGGAGAGGGAGTTCGTATTCTCTGACCTCTGTGACTCATATACTAAACACATCATACTTTGGACACGTTACATTGATGACATCCTAATCATATGGGATGGCACACAAACCCAACTCTTGGAATTCATATATCAGCTCTACAATAATACCCTCAACCTTTCATTTACCTGTGATTTCCATAAGGATAGCATCTCCTTTTTGGACCTTCGAATCTATAGGGACACTAACAACATGATTTCCACAGAAATCTACAGGAAAAGTACTGCTACCAACACTCTGCTGCATCAAACCAGCTCGCATTTCCCTCCTACAATAATGAATATTCCGAAAGGTGAATTCTTATGCCTCAGGAGGAACTGCTCCAGTGACGAAGTCTTCGAGATGAGAAGTAAAGAACTCAAACTTAGACTAAAGGACAGAGGATACAGCATGAGATCCATTAAAAAAGCAAGAAATTATCTAACCAAGACAACAAGAGAAACTTTAATATTCAATACAACAACAACAACAAAAAAACACAAGGAAGAATCCCAGACTATAAGATTCGTGGGAGACTTCTGCAAGGAATGGAAGGAGATTAAGTCAATTTTGCAAAGACACTGGCACATCATACTTTCGGATGAAGAACTGGCCAAAAAACTGAACACAAAAATTGATCTTAGTTGGCGGCGATCACCCAACTTAAAGGACCTTTTAGTTAGCAGTCATTATACACAACAATCATCACGAGAGCCACTAATAAAAGGAAGTCACCCTTGTGGTAACTGTAAGATTTGCCAACATGTGGTAAACAAACAAGAATTAGTGGACAAATATGGGGATACAATAAAAATAAATGACTTTTTCAACTGCAGAAGCAAGAACGTTGTCTATTGCATTTCCTGCCCATGTGATATGAGATATGTAGGGATGACAACTCGCATGTTAAAAATTAGAACTCTTGAACACATGAGCAACATTAGGAATGCTGACAAGCACCAACAAAAAATGCAACAATTGACAACCATCTCCAGACATTTTCTAACTCACCATTCTGGCTCAGCACAAGACCTTAAAGTATATGGCCTAGAGCAAATCAAATCAGGAATCCGAGGTGGAGATATTACACAAATGCTCCTTAAGAAGGAGAGCGAATGGACTTTTAAGTTAGATACCTTGGCTCCAATGGGTCTAAATGAATACCTCAATTTTAGCGTCTTTTTGTAAAAATAACTTTACCAACAACTTTATTTGCCTAACTTAATACAATTTTACTGATATAGGTCTTCATTTTTTCTGTCATTTTTTCACCTTTTTCACCTCATTCACCGATTCCACTTAATACCAACCTCCCAATCCACTTTGCCACTATCACATCATCCTAATTACCATTCACGCCCATCCCAGCACCTCTCAGCTTCACACATTTTTCACATGCTTTACAGCTCATTACATCTCTTTACCTAAGGGCACCACTCCCATTTTAGATCTAGACAATCCTTTCACCAATCCATCAGCTCATTTGGTCCATTCCTCAGTTCCAATCACTTGTCCCCTACATCTTCACCACCTATTTCTTTTCATCTTTTCTCCTTTCTCACACTCTGCTCCATCATCTCTCCAGCAATCATTGTTCCCAATCTTTCCTCCCCCACTTTTATTCCCATCTTCCCGCCCCTTCCATTCCCCCCTCCCCCCCCTTTTTCTCCCTTTTTTCCCCTCCCTCCGTACCACTCTGTGCATTCCCATTTATTCCTTTCTTCTCAATCTTTTCCCTACTTTCCCCTTCTCCCGCTTCCCCATCTTGTACAAACTGGTTCACAATCACCACCAATATCACTTTCCCCTATTTTCCCTTTCCTTTCCACCACCTTCCCCCTCCACACATCACGTTCTTTAGCAGCGTGCTCACCACGCCATCATTTTTCAACCTATCTTTTAGTCCTGTTCTTTAGGTCAGAATCAATCTATTTATGAACTCAACAATCTAACTCATTTTTATTTCTTCTTTAACATCCTTCCCTGTTCCGTTTTCCTTGTCTCCCCTCAATAACATAACAAACCCCTCCCCCCACCCCCGCCCCACGATATATAATTTTTCCTCTCACCCCTCAACCCCATGTCCATTCCCCCCCCCACCTCCCGGCTACTGACTGTTATTCCCACCAATACACACATTTCACACTCACAATGTCCTCAGCACATTAATTTTCATTCACCACTTTAATCAAATTTTATTTTATTTTTATTTCACAACCTTTTTACCTTCATTAATGCATATTACATGCATCACACCTAATCACCGTTTTAGTTTTCCATACAAACACACACAACAATCCCTTTCATCTATTTATTTTTATTTTTACTCATACTATTACCATTGTTATCCTTTTCTGATTATTATTATCATCCTTATATTTATTTTTATATTTATTTTACTTATTATTTTCTCAGCCGTTCACTGTTTTTATTTTTTATTTTTTATTTTCTGCTCTCCAAATTTGAACAAATGGAATAACTGTGGATTTACTATACTCTATCTTTGATCCTATTATCCCCTTTTAATAATTAGACCCAGCTTCGTTACAATGATCCTCCAATTTACACAGATTTCAATATGGGAGCGTCTTAGACACCCCTGTCATTACTGATAGGCTGCGCACTTCCATATAGACAGGCTTTGGGCAACTCCGAGAGCAGGCGATCATGTGACCAAGCTCTCGGAGCGAAACGCGCATCACTTCCGGTCCCGGCACCCGAACTTCCGGTCGGACGGACCGTGGCCGCCGGTGCCTCACTCTTTGGCTCCTGTCTTGTCCCCTGGCTCACGGATATCCTCTCGAGGTTGGGTAAGACACCCACCGGCCATAAGCCGGAAAACGGGTTCCCTCACCCAGACTTAGTTCTTCCCCTTTTTCAGCCCCAGGACTCACCACGCACTTTTCAGCTAGCAGGGGACGTGGTGAAAGCTTCAGATTTCAAAATACTCACACTATTTATGGCTCTGTATGTCCTATACCAATTTTGATTTATGATCTAAATGCAAGGGTGGATAAAGAGGAATCTATATACAAGTGACTGATGCATTTACAAAGCAATCAATCTCAGAAGTTTATAATATTGGATAATACACTAAACCCTATCATTTGATATTGACACACTGCTTTACTCCCAAAATATTTGATGTCATTGGCAGACCTTCTTTTTCTTTATTATCTCATTATAAATTGTTCAAAACATCTCCTGCGGTACCTACTGCCTGCAGTAATTCTGTTATAATGTATGGGTAACAAAGAGATCCTCAGCACTTAAACTATATAGGATTGAAAATACTGATTTGCTTTCAAACAATTGTGGTTATCACTGGGCCTCCCTTT
Source organism: Pseudophryne corroboree (assembly GCF_028390025.1). Lineage (NCBI taxonomy): Eukaryota > Metazoa > Chordata > Amphibia > Anura > Myobatrachidae > Pseudophryne > Pseudophryne corroboree. The sequence continues at coordinate 467,416,051 of NC_086450.1, read as the reverse complement.
TTTTACCCAGACTATCACCCTATTTTACATTAAGCATTTCCTGTGGTACCTGTTGCCTGTTATAATTATGCTATGACTGTATGGGAAGCAGAGAGATCTTTAGCATCAATTCAATATTGTTATTTATTTAAATTTGGTGCATCCATCTATGGGAGAATACGCAATCTTCAGTGAATGTAATGACTACCATCTCTCTTTTTATAGATTGTTATTTACTAGATTTATCAGCAATAATCTGGTAGTCTGATTTTTGAAACACATCAAAATCCAATATTTATTATGTGATTTCTATCTTGGGTCCCAATACAATCGGAAAACGGTGCACTCAGGAGACAGATTTACCTATGGTCAGACCGCACTGAGTATGCCCAAACTCGTCTGATCTTGGAAGCCAAGCACTGCAGGGCCTGGTCAGTACCTGGATAGGGAACCACCAGTGAATACTAGGTACCGTAGGTATTTTACTCTCCAACGCTTAATATAATTTTGAGACCCACGGCAGGAACTTGACTTCAGGTTCCTGCACTTATTGACTACATTAGACCCGAGGTAGTGACCTCATTCTACTAAAATCTCTATTATAGAGAATATAAGTAGAGTTTATTATTTCATTGAATGAGGGATCACATACTTTCACCCACTTACACCATTATATTGCCTATAATCCAGTACATTAGTACTTGTGGACTACAATGTTCCTTAATAGTAGATGCTTGCTCTAGTTTCTTTTTTAAGTATATAATAATAAAAGTTATATTTTAATAATTTAATTATTTCATAAATTATTCAAGTGTGCCCTGGAAAAGGCATATAGTTGCTTTTTGTCCCTTTTTTTCTTCAAAGGACTATACCCATTGTTTCATAGTTGTTATAACTATTTTCCGTGAGCACAACCAACCACTTGCTGAACTAATCATTATAGTAGGCTCTTACGTTGGGTTGATAATATTCTCAATCCATTGAATCACAATTGTTATATCCTGTGCAGATTTATATCTTTATGTGGACAAGTGGAGCAGGGCAGGCTAAGGACTATATGACTGTGACAGCCCACTGGGTATAAGTATTGCCTCCCGCAGCAACAACAGCAGCAGCTGCACCAGTAGCAGCATCTCGCAAACGCCAACTCATTCCTAGGCATGCTACGCTTTGTATCACCGCTTTCCATAAGAGGCACACAGCTGACAACCTCTTACGGAAACTGAGGAACATCATCGCAGAATGGCTTACCCCAATTGGACTCTCCTGGGGATTTGTGACTTCGGACAATGCCACAAATATCATGCGTGCATTACATGTGGGAAAATTCCAGCACGTCCCATGTTTAGCACATACAATGAATTTGGTGGTGCAGAATTTTACAAAAAACAACAGGGGCGTAATGGAGATGCTGTTGGTAGCCCGAAGAATTGCAGGCCACTTTCGGCATTCAGCCACCGCGTGCCAAAGACTGAAGCACCAGCAAACACTCCTGAACATGCCCTGCCATCAGCTGAAGCAAGAGGTGGTAACGAGGTGGAATTCAACCCTCTATATGCTTCAGAGGATGGAGGAGCAGCAAAAGGCCATTCAAGCCTATACATCTGCCTGCGATATAGGCAAAGGAGGGGGAATGCACCTGACTCAAGCGCAGTGGAGAATGATTTCAACATTGTGCAAGGTTCTCCAACCCTTTGAACTTGCCACACGTGAAGTCAGTTCAGACACTGCCAGCCTAAGTCAGGTCATTCCCCTCATCAGGCTTTTGCAGAAGCAGCTGGAGAGATTGTAGGAGGAGCTAAAATAGAGCGATTCCGCTGGGCATGTGGGACTTGTGGATGGAGCCCTTCATTCGCTTAACCAGGATTCACGGGTGTTCAATCTGCTGAAATCAGAGCACTACATTTTGGCCACCGTGCTCGATCCTAGGTTTAAAGCCTACGTTGTATCTCTCTTTTCAGCAGACAAAAGTCTGCAGATATTCAAAGACCTGCTGGTGAGACACTTGTCAAGTCAAGCAGAACGTGATCCGCCAACAGCTCCTCCTTAATTTTCTCCCGCCACTGGAGCTGCCAGGAAAAGGATCAAATTTACAAAACCACCCGCTGGCGGTGATGCAGGGCAGTCAGGAGCAAGTGCTGACATCTGGTCTGGACTGAAGGACCTGCCAACGATTACTGACATGTTGTCTACTGTCACTGCATATGATTCTGTCACAATTGAAAGAATGGTGGAGGATTATATGAGTGACAGCATCCAAGTAGGATATGAGTGACAGCATCCAATTAGGCATGTCAGACAGTCCGTACGTATACTGGCACGAAAAAGGTGCAATTTGGAGGCGCTTGCACAAACTGGCCTTATTTTACCTAAGTTGCCCCCTCCAATGTGTACTCCAAAAGAGTGTTTAGCGCAGCCGGTCACCTTGTCAGCGATCGGCGTAGGAGGCAGTGGCGGAACTAGCGAGCGGTGGGCCCAGGTGCGACAAAATGCTTTTGGCCCCCCATCCCATCCAAGTCCACCGCCTCTCCCCTGGAGAGGATCTGGTGAGGAGGACCTGCTCAGGGCCAGAGAGATGGATACCTAGCAACAGTGCCGTAACTAGACATTTTAGCACTGTGTGCAAGAAACGGCATCGGAGCCCCACCCCTGCATGCAAAACAGGGGCAGTGCGCGCCGTAGGAGTGCGCAAAAATACATAGTGGCGTGGCTTCGTGGGGAAGGGGTGTGGCCACAAAATAATTCCAATTCATAAAACGGTGCACAGTAGTCTCCATTATTCAAATTACGCCACACAGTAGCACCACTACACCATGTAGAGACTCTTTTATACCTTACGGCGGACAGATTCCTCTTTTTACACATTACAGAAGACAGCGTCCCCTTTTTACACATTATGGCAGACAGCGTGCCCTTGTTACACATAGCGGCAGACAGCGTACACTTTTTACACATAACGGCAGACAGCGTGCCCTTGTTAAACATAGAGGCAGACAGCGTACACTTTTTAGACATAACGGCAGACAGCGTGTCCTTGTTACACATAGCGGCAGACAGCGTACACTTTTTACACATATCGGCAGACAGCGTGCCCTTTTTACACATAACGGCAGACAGCATCACCTTTTTACACATTACGGCAGACAGCGTGCCCTTGTTACACATTACGGCAGACAGCGTGCCCTTGTTACACATTACGGCAGACAGCATCCCCCTTTTTACACATTGCGGCTGGCAGATTCCCCCTTTTTACACATTGTGGTAGGCAGATTCCCCCTTTTTACACATTGTGGCAGACAGTCCCCGTTTTTGTAGAAAGAAAGATAAGAAAGAAAAGAAAAGAAAGAAAGAAAGAATTATACTTACCCTCTCCGCTGGCTCAGGCTCCTCGGTGCAGCTTCTGGTCACTCACGATTCCCGGGCAGGAGAGAAGGAGGAGGAGGGAGGTGGAGGAGGGAGCCGCAGCAGCGCTGTGTTATAAGTGGAGGCGCTGCTGCTGCTGCCCCTCTGCTTCACTATAGGCTGTTCTCGGAAGACAGCCTATAGTGAAGCAGAGGGCCAGCAGCAGCAGCGCCTCAACCACTAACAAAGCGCTGCTGTGGCTCCCTCCTCCACCTCCCTCCTCCTCCTTCTCCCCCATACTGCTGCTCCTCTCCGGGCGGCTGTGTGCTGCAGGCAGCGGTTGCCCGCAGTACACAGTGGCATGTAATGAGTCAGTTTGACTCATTACATGCTTTGGGCCCCTGGACAGAGGCGGGCCCCAGTGCAATGCACTGGTTGCACTGGCGGTAGTTCCGCCTCTGGTAGTAGGTTACTTCCAGAAAATGTGGAGAAGATGATGTTCATCAAAATGAATTATAATACATTCCTCCGTGGAAACATTTACCAGCAATTGCCTCCAGAAATTACACAGGGACCTGTGATGGTGGATTCCAGTGGGGACGAATTAATACTCTGTGAAGAGTGGGATTTACACAGTGAAAGGGGTGAGGAATCGGACGATGAGGAGGAGGTGGACATCTTGCCTCTGTAGAGCCAATTTGTGCAAGGAGAGATTGATTGCTTCTTTTTTGGTGGGGGCCCAAACCAACCAATCATTTCAGCCACAGTCGTGTGGCAGACCCTGTTGCTGAAATGATGGGTTTGTTAAAGTGTGCATGTCCTGTTTATACAACATAAGGGTGGGTGGGAGGGCCCAAGGACAATTCCATCTTGCACCTCTTTTTTTTATTATTTGCATAATGTGCTGTTTGGGGCTAATTTTTTGAAGTGCCATCCTGTCTGACACTGCAGTGTCACTCCTAGATGGGCCAGGTGTTTGTGCCGCCCACTTGGGTCGCTTAGCTTAGTCATCCAGCGACCTCTGTGCAAATGTTAGGACTAAAAATAATATTGTGAAGGTGTGAAGTGTTCAGAATAGACTGGAAATGAGTGGAAATTATGGATATTGAGGTTAATAATACTATAGGATCAAAATTACCCCCAAATTCTATGATTTAAGCTGTTTTTGAGGGTTTTTTGAAAAAAAAACACCCAAATCCAAAACATACCCGAATCCGACAAAAAATTTTAAGGGAGGTTTTGCCAAAACGCGCCCGAATCCAAAACACGGCAGCGGATCCGAATCCAAAACCAAAACACAAAACCCGAAAAATGTCCGGTGCACATCTCTAGTATTTCTATATACAATATGGGACCCTGAGGCGGTATTTTGCCTATAGCCATGATCCGGGGTAAAAGGCAAAGTGGAAAAGACTGGAACATCTCTAGAATGCAAAGAAGTGTACTTTACCTTCTTACAGCCAATACCGGTTAAAACGCAGTCATACTGTATTTCCAACTTTAAAGTTTATATACCTAGCAACTAAAACTAGCCTAAAAAAACATTAACTCTGTAAGGGAATAAAACACAGCATGTATTAAGTTTTCTGTTATATTGAATGACTAATATATCTATCTGTAGGCCTACAATAAGTCTGTTTTAAATTCAGTAGCCTGTATTGTTTTACAGTGTGTTATTATTGCAAATATATGGTGGTGATAGTGGGGGGGGGGGGCGCCAGTCCCTTACTTTGCCAGGGGTGCTCGGACCCCTAGATACACCCCTGGTGTAAGTTGCTCTAATGATGTCAGAACATACCTATTTTTGATGGAAATAAACATGGTATTCATCACTGAAATCTCAAGACTTCACACTACAGAACAGCTTACTGTAGTTGAGGTAATTTCATTAGTCCTTCTTCAAACTCTTACTATTTATCTATACAGTATCTGCAGCCATATCTTCTTTCACTATCTCACTTTTTCTCTTGCCATATGCTTGTTGTCTTCTCTGTAAGTATGGTTTAAAACACTGACCTGTGGCCAGGGAATGTAAGGGACCTGGGCAACCCTGTTTTCCCTTTCCTGTTCGATAGATAGATAGATAGATAGAGATGGATCCATGTTTACCTTGGCCTTTAATAGGATTAATTGAGCCAGGTCAATCAGACTTAATCCCCTGCTGTAATGACTTAATCCCCTGATGTATTGTTCTCTGTATTGTATTGTAGCTGAGAACAATAGATGAAAGGCTTATGTTAATAATCCATGGTGTGCCTAGGCGCAGCAAAGAAGTCAAGATAAAAGTGGACCCATCTGTAGATCTATAATTCTGTTTTCTTTCTGTGTAACTGGAACTTTATATTTATATGCATGTGGAAGAATAATATTGCTAGTGTGACATCATGATCTTGCTCTATCAGGCAATCACAGATTTTTATCACTGATAGAATAAGGGGTTGGTTACTCATCCCTCTGTAACTAGAGAGGATTTACTTCACCACTCCTTGGAATTCCTGTTCACCATCAATAGTCCCCTGTTACTAACTCCATGTACTGTGCTGTAGGTGGGTAGCTCATTTGCCACCACCAAGTTCCTACATTGGCACTTGGAACCACCTAATTCGTGGTATGCATAGACATGCTAAGGCAACGCCTCCTGTTTGGTGTCAGCTAATTCAAACTTGTCCATGGTCCAGTGTATGCAGTGTACCTGGCAGATGGCACAGGCAGAAAATGGAAACGCTTTTTGCACTATTCTGGCGGTCACATGATAGAAGCAGATGCAGCATCTTAAGGCAGATTTTTATTGGTCTGTAGTCTTTAAAAAGACTAAGGGACTGATTCTGATTTGCAAAAAAAGCTAGCTTCTGGGCAAAACCAGGTGGGACAGATGTAACGTGCAGATAGATTTAGATTTTGGTGGGGTGTTCAAACTGAAATCTAAATTGCAGTGTAAAAATAATGCTGTCTAACATGTGTGGGCTACATGTGGAAGCAGCCGATATTTTCCTTGCACAGAAAAAATATAAATGTATTTACTCCCCTTGCATGGCCCTATGTTGTTTTTTTTCCAGACACAAAGTTACTTGCTCTTTTTGTTTTACTTTCCAATCTGCGACAGACAATAAGTTCCCTTGCTAAAGGTGCTGGGGACCACCATTCACAATATAGAGATGTTACAAAAGTACAATCATACAAACATTGAAGTTAATGGCAGATAAGATCCTCTTGGCCCAACTACTCTGCCCTTTAAAGGTTACGGAATTAAGGTTAGTGTTTTAGGGTTGGGTTAGTGTATAAGGTTTTGGGTAATAGGGTTAGGGTATAGGTAAGGGTTACATACTGTAGAATTTTTTTTTTAATAACATCTATCGGCATGTCGGCTCCAATGTCAATTGTGCCTTTTTATGCCTAAAAGGCCAGTATGAATTTCCATTATTGTTTTGCCCACCCTCACATCCTCAGATATTCAACCTCCATTTCTACTTCCCCCATTTACCTCATTCATACCATGAAAAACTTTTTTCGTCAACACCCCCATAGCCATATTAAGGGGGGCATAGGGCATACCACCTGGCTGGAGCACACTGACATCACTAGTTCTCCCTCTTGTGCTGCAGCAAAACCAGGCAGCAAGCATGCAAGCAGGATAGTATCCAGTGCAGTCAGATACACAGAAGTATCAGGTTTCATGAGATACCAATGGAACTTCTTAACCAGGAGAGAGATAAAAGGGGGGAGAGAGATGTAAGTGACCCATTGATCCTAGCTTCTCCTCCTCCTCCTCCTCCTCCTCCTGTGTAACCTGTAATCTATTGAGAGCATTTGGGTCCAGAAAGAGAGACACATAGAGAGTCCTCCTGAGTCCTGTCCCAGTGTGTAAGTAGTACAGAGGCTGCTGCTATTGCATTTTTGCCAGATAAGTTATAGATTTTATTTTCTATGTTTATTTTAAGGTTGTTTAAGTTGTCTTTGTTCCACTAATAGGAAAACTTTTTAAAATAGTTGTCTCTCAATTAGTTTGAGCTATACATTTTACCCAGGCAATATTAAACTATTAATTTAAATCTAATATACACCATTGGTTTATATTTAATATACAGTACACAATTCATACCTCTCATCATGACCCATTATAGGAGGGATAAAATGCTCTCTACCTGGACTTCCCTCTTAATTTATGATTGTAATCATCTCGGATTAAATACCTTTCTTATCAATTAAATGAATTAACCCAGGTGATGTCAATCATATATTAAGGGGGATGTCCAGATAGAGAGCATTTTGTCCCTCCTGCAATGGGCCATGTTGGGATATTTGCAAAATCTAATATACACCCTCACTTCCACTGGGCTGCCTTGTCTTGTGTGCCCCCCAGGCTTAATTCAGCCCTGAATACTCCCCCCCACTCAGTGTCTACCTAATCATTTATTATTTTCCCTGTTCCAAACTCTATCACCCTAGTCTCTTTCACCTCCTCTGCCTCCCTTCCACCCCTATGCTTCCCTGCCCAACCTCTCCTATTCCTCCACTTTCATTCCCTTCCTCCCCCACTATGGTCCTACTACCCCACCACTAAGCCCTGCTCACTGCCTCCTCTCTTTGCGACCTCACCACCTATATCCACATCACACTAAGCTCCCTCCCTACAAACCTTCTGCAGGTTCCATTCTTAGCTCAGAAGCCAACACCATCACTACATCCTCTTCAACTCTGTCCTCCAAACTGATCTCACATAAATGTTACAGTAACCCTGATAACCTCATTCACATCTATCCTACAAACTATGTCCCTCTCTCCTGTTCCTATTAAAACACCAGATAAAGCTGTAATGAATTAGTCCCCACCCAGGAACTTTTTATATCCAACTCCCTGATTCTCCTACAGTAGTATTACTGAAACCTGGATTTCCCCCTCTGACACCACTTCCTCCACAGTTCTGTCTTCGGAGGATTTCATAGTCTGTCACACACCCCCGACCAGGGGGTCGCCATGTTGGTACAATAGTCAGTACAATGGAATTTTTTGTATGAAAGAATAACTTTCCATTTGATATTCCAGTACAGGTGAAGAATTGCAGTTCTGTAAAATGGAATTGAGATGGATTTTGGGACACATAGCACCAACTAACCATCTAAAACTAGGTGTATTGATGACAAATATTGGACACAGAATGTTATCAAAGCGGTCATGGCTTCAGTGATATACTGTGCAACAGGATTGCGGCTTTCATACTTGGTTCCTCTTGCAAATGTTGTTTACAGACAATTGTTGTGTGGAACTTGTGCTAGTCTTCTTCTTGGCTTCCTTCTGAGATGAAGATCATCCCCCCCACCCAGCAGCAGCAGTCCTAGCGCACTAAGATTCTTCATGTTAATCCTGGATAGAGGAAGAGTCAATTTGCCATTGCAAACTAGATGAAAGGCTACCTCTGATTGGATGCAATTTTTCTTATCACTGGCAATTACTTTTGCCACTGGTTGTTGACTAACGATGACACAGATCCCATCATCCTCCTGAATATTATCAACTTGTTGTTATGAGCCACGTCTGTGGCTCATTCCATTTTTGCATTTTGGTTATGTATTTTATGTTATACTTCTGTTTATGTTCCCCGTGGGTGTCATGGGGTGCTCGGATCTCACCCTTAAGGAGAGGATACTGTTATGAACCACAGGTAGTGGTTCATTCCTATTTTATGTTTATAAGTTGTCTTGCAGGCCAGGATTTCCCGTTGCTCTGTTTAAGAATACTCTTGTTTGCTGCCGGTGGTGAGTCTGTGTAATTGCAGTTTGTTCCCATGTGTTCAGTCTCACCTGGCTGCTAATTGCATCTTGTCAGTTTGGAGTCATGCAACAGGGCAGCTGCATGACATAATTAATTAGGCCTCTCTGTTATATGCTGGCTGAGTGCAATTCACAGACGCTGGTGATATTTCTAGGTTTCCAGTCTTCCTGAGTGTTTGAGATCTGAGCTTGTTCCTGCCAGTTCCTGAGCTCCTGTCTAACAGTGTATGTCTAGCTGCTTCCTGTGTCTATTCCTGTGTCAGTCCCTGTGTCGATTCCTGTGTCTGATCCCGTGTCCTGCCGTGAAGCATTCCTATCCAGAAGTCCTCTGGCTTTGCCTATGCCTGGTCGAGTTTCTGGCTTCTTGGTGTCCACCGGTCTGTCGTTTGGGATTCTGCCTGTCCTCCAGTTCTGAGAGTCTGTGTCGGCAGCATTGGGGGTTCCTGTCCGTTTGCCAGTATTGGTACCGGTTCCGTGAGTAGCGGCTCTGCCGTGTCCGTCGACCTTGGCCGCTGTATTCCTTGGTTATATCTGTCACTGGTGTTTTGCAGAGGGTTCTGCTTATGCTGTCACCGCCGATACACAAAAGTATTGTGTTGGCATGTGGACAGCATTTACTTTGTTGTTCTTTTCCTTGGGCGGCAAGCCGCACATACATTTAGTTTTAGGCTAGTCAGTAGCCCCTGGCTTTGGTTGTTTCAGTTAGAGGGCCCCTTGTTATTACCCTGTCTCAGTTCACTCTTTGTCTCTCCTTAAGACCTGAGGGGGCATCGGAGTTGGGCAGACTTAATCCGCCCTTCAAACGCGGCTGCCATGGGCCCAAGAAACCATAGTCTCGCAAGAGTGAATTGACAGCACAGGTAAAACAACGGAGGTAGGGTGCCAGGGGCTATTCCCAGTCCGTTTCCCTTTCCCAGCATTACATCCTGGTGCTCTGGACTCTCTTTATAACATCTCCCTTGTTCTGAGCACCAGGAACCTAACATTATCACCAGCCATACCACAAAAAAGAAATAAAACTTTTTTCTTTTTTGGCCCAGTCTAGTGTCTAGTCTTGAATCAAGTCCGGTGTTTAGAATCCAGTCCTGTCTAGAATTCAGTGTGCAGAATCCAGTCCGGTGTTTAGAATCCAGTCCGGTGTTTAGAATCCAGTCCGATGTTTAAAAATCCAGTCCGGTATTTAAAAAAAAAAAAATCCAGTCTTGTTTTGTCTAGTTTAAAAATTCAGTCTTGCCTTGTCTATTCTTGCCTTGTCTATTCTTGCCTTGTCTAGTCTTGCCTTGTCTAGTCTTGCCTTGTCTTGTCTTGTCTAGTTTTAAATCCTCCTATGTCTACTATGCAAGCCCTGCAGGCATCTCTCTCAGCCCTGAACTCTGCTTTCAGTGCTTTGAGACCTGAGCGACTAGAAGTTTTGCAGCAATCTTTAAAGCAACTGCAAAACCTTCTGTCTAAAATCTTGCTCATTTTGCCAGTAGTCGTTGAGAGTACATCTATCTCTAAAGAGACTCTTGTTCACAGTATGGTGACAAGAGAATCCTCTGGTTTAATTGAAGAGAAAAGGTTTAAAAGTTTTCTGCGGCCCAGGCTCTCAGAATAGGAGCGTCTACGTCGCAGAAACTTAAACTTATGCCTATATTGTGGGGGTTTAGGCCACTATCTGCAGATTTGTGAGTTGCGCAAGCCAAAGTGTGGTGACAAGTCCTGCCCACTGGCCAAGTTGAGTCAGGATACAAGACCTACTCCTATCTCTACTATGGCAGAGGTACTTGTCACACAACCCACACTAAAAAGCTCTCTGTCCTATAGTTGGGGTCCTTGGGCAAGGGAGCCCCATTATAGATTCAGGAATCAAAAGAGAATGTTTCTCTCCTCTCTTGATTTTCCTGTTCAAGCAGAGTTGCACACCCCTGGAGTGGTGCCCGATGCCCAGGGTCCTGGAGTGGTGCCCGATGCCCAGGGTCCTGGAGTGGTGCCCGATGCCCAGGGTCCTGGAGTGGTGCCCATTGCCCAGGGTCCTGGAGTGGTGCCCGTTGCCCAGGGTCCTGGAGTGGTGCCCGTTGCCCAGGGTCCTGGAGTGGTGCCCGTTGCCCAGGGTCCTGGAGCGGTACCCGATGCCCAGAGTGCCGGAGCGGTACCCGATGCCCAGAGTGCTGGATCGGTACCCGATGCCCAGAGTGCTGGAGCGGTACCCGATGCCCAGAGTGCTGGAGCGGTACCCGATGCTCTAGCTTATAGAGGGACATCAAATATTATAGCTCAGGTTTCCATACCAGAAGGGTTCTCAGAAGCTGTTACCCCAGGTAGGGACTTGAAAAGCGCAACCCTAGAAAGGGTATCTAAAACCATAGTTCTAGAAGGGAACTCGAGAAGCAAAACCCCAGAAGGGATATTTGAAGTAATATCCCTAAGTGGGGTCTCGAGAGACGCAGCCTCAAAGAAGGGTCTAGAGGTCGCTTCCCCAGGAAAGAACTTGAGGTATAGCATTAGTGGAGGTGCTGAAGGTTATAGCTTCAGCAAAAGTCCCGGAAGTCATTGTCCCGGGAGGAGTTTCGATAATTATCGACTCAGAGAGGGAGGCCAATGGCTCAGTCCCAGTGAGGGAAGCCGATGGCTCAGTCCCAGTGAGGGAGGCCGATGGCTCGGTCCCAGTGGGGGAGGCCGATGGCTCGGTCCCAGTAAAAGAATCTGTGGTGCTGACCCCAGCGGGGTTCCCGAAGGCCACTGCCCCAGCGGGGTTCCCGAAGGCCACTGCCCCAGCAGGGTTCCCGAAGGCCACTGCCCCAGCGGGGTTCCCGAAGGCCACTGCCCCGGGTGGGGTTCAGAAAGTCACTGCCCCGGGTGGGGTTCAGAAAGTCACTGCCCCAGGTGGGGTTCAGAAAGTCACTGCCCCAGGTGGGGTTCAGAAAGTCACTGCCCCAGGTGGGGTTCAGAAAGTCACTGCCCCGGGTTGGGTTCAGAAAGTCACTGCCCCAGGTGGGGTTCAGAAAGTCTCAGCCTCGAGTAAGGTCAATAGTGACCAGGTCCTAGCTAAGCACTCTAGACAGTCAGATGGGAAGGAAGCAGATCCTGACTCTGTTGATATCTCAACATGTATAATCTTTGATGGGGACTTAGTCCAATTTCTGGCGCTTTACAAACACTATTACACAATTTTGTTGTCTAGACCATTTCTGGGCATCACTTCAGAGAACATTGTGCTCTATCTGATTTATTCCGTTAGAGGAGAGCTTTTTGAGTGGGCAACCAGTCTAATGAAAGCTGAAGATCCCATTCTTCAGGATCCCCCGGCATTCAGTGATGCAGTTATTAAGAGATATGGTTCCAAAGAAATTGGTTCAGGTTCCTCTAGGTCACCCGTCTTATATGCTGAGAGTCCACTGTATACTGTAAACTCGGCACAAAAATCTCAGCCCATTGCTTTGGCTACTGGATGTGCTTTTCTGTCTTCTCCCTACAGGAAATCTTCTAAAGTTTCGGTACCTAGGGGAATGGAACCAATCTATGGTCTGTTTTCAGATTCCGAAACTGATGAGGTTTCTTATGTGCCGGGGCACTCTGGTAGGAGACGGAAGAAGCATCTGATTGCTCGACCTTTATGTTTTGAAGAATTTTTTGAGCCAGAGATTTCTTCCTTTCCTGGTGTCGCCAAGCAAGCACAGGGTAAAAAGAAAAAAAAAAGAAATATTGCTGACTCTTGCCTTGTGGTGTATAAAAAAATCAAGATTTTTTTTCCTTGTCTTGTGTCTAGTGGCCACCGTCAAGAGGGGGGCACTGTTACAAGCTGTTGCCACAGCTTGTTTCTGTTTCTTGTCTTTGTTTGTTTATTCCAGTGCCAGGTTTAATGTATACCTTGTTTTGGATAGTCTGAATTTTGGGGTCCTTTGACCCCTCCTCAAGGGGGGGGGGGGGTAATGTTATGAGCCACGGCTGTGGCTCATTCCATTTTTGCATTTTGGTTATGTATTTTATGTTATACTTCTGTTTATGTTCCCCGTGGGTGTCATGGGGTGCTCGGATCTCACCCTTAAGGAGAGGATACTGTTATGAACCACAGGTAGTGGTTCATTCCTATTTTATGTTTATAAGTTGTCTTGCAGGCCAGGATTTCCCGTTGCTCTGTTTAAGAATACTCTTGTTTGCTGCCGGTGGAGAGTCTGTGTAATTGCAGCTTATTCCCATGTGTTCAGCCTCACCTGGCTGCTAATTGCATCTTGTCAGTTTGGAGTCATGCAACAGGGCAGCTGCATGACATAATTAATTAGGCCTCTCTGTTATATGCTGGCTGAGTGCAATTCACAGACGCTGGTGATATTTCTAGGTTTCCAGTCTTCCTGAGTATTTGAGTTCTGAGCTTGTTCCTGCCAGTTCCTGAGCTCCTGTTTAACAGTGTCTGTCTAGCTGCTTCCTGTGTCGATTCCTGTGTCAGTCCCTGTGTCGATTCCTGTGTCTTATCCCGTGTCCTGCCGTGAAGCATTCCTGTCCAGAAGTCCTGTGGCTTTGCCTATGCCTGGTCGAGTTTCTGGCTTCTTGGTGTCCACCTGTCTGTCGTTTGGGATTCTGCCTGTCCTCCAGTTCTGAGAGTCTGTGTCGGCAGCATTGGGGGTTTCTGTCCATTTGCCAGTATTGGTACCGGTTCCGTGAGTAGCGGCTCTGCCGCGTCCGTTGGCCTTGGCCGCTGTATTCCTTGGTTATATCTGTCACTGGTGTTTTGCAGAGGGTTCTGCTTATGCTGTCACCGCCGATACACAAAAGTATTGTGTCGGCGTGTGGACAGCATTTCCTTTGTTGTTCTTTTCCTTGGGCGGCAAGCCGCACATACATTTAGTTTTAGGCTAGTCAGTAGCCCCTGGCTTTGGTTGTTTCAGTTAGAGGGCCCCTTGTTATTACCCTGTCTCAGTTCACTCTTTGTCTCTCCTTAAGACCTGAGGGGGCATCGGAGTTGGGAAGACTTAATCCGCCCTTCAAACGCGGCTGCCATGGGCCCAAGAAACCATAATCTCGCAAGAGTGAATTGACAGCACGGGTAAAACAACGGAGGTAGGGTGCCAGGGGCTATTCCCATTCCGTTTCCCTTTCCCAGCATTACGTCCTGGTGCTCTGGACTCTCTTTATAACATCTCCCTTGTTCTGAGCACCAGGAACCTAACACTTGTTCTTGTCCAACACATTCATCATCATCAGCCTCATTATTATCAAATACACTATTATACCCCTCATCCAGAGTTTGTGCACACACAGTTTGTTCTTCAGCCTTAGTATTCTTTTAATCCAGTGATTTGCTTGTTTTAAAGTTGATGCATCTGGACTAAGAGTGAGAATGTTGGTCATGCATGGTTCTTATTTGCCATTACATTTTATGCTTCTATGCAAAGCTACTGTAGTTATGCTTAACTTCCCCCACACCAAGTGAATGTACACTATGTTGACAAAAGTGATTGGACACTGACAGCAAATATATCAACAAGATTTTATTGACATAGGTCAGTTCTTTATAGGTCCACCACGTGCAGTGATTACTGCAGATACCCTTCTTGGCAAACTCCACAAGTTCCTGTACAACAACAGGCAGTATGTTTTGACCTTCTCCCTTAAGTAAAGTGAGAAACTGTGACACTGAAGAAGGTCAGTCTAGAATGCACCTATTGTTCCAATTTGTTCCAGAGGTACTCAGTGGGGTTAAGGTCTTGACTCCCAAATTTTCTCTATACCAGTTCAGCATCACCCTGGAAACATGACATCAAGCAGCCTACGATGATCCCTTTTTCAAACCTGGTTAGCTCCTTCCAGCAAGCCACTTCATTAGCAAATGATCTAATCAGTGCCCCTCTACCCATTTTATATCTTCTTGAACACATGTCAGGGGGGAGGTCCAATCATTTTTGTCTACATAGTTTATAATGATATAGGGAAAGAAAAGAATGTTACCTTTACCATATTATTTTTAAAAAAATGTTTACACATTTTAAACACTAAGCACATTTTTGAATTTGAATATAAAAGACTGGCTATTTTTTGACAAACCAGATAACAGAAATTACTTTATTGCAATAATTTGTTTGAATACAGATGGTGGGTATACCCAAACAATAATTTTTGCTGAATCTCAAAACCATACAATACTGTACACATTTTTTAAATTCAATCATAAAAGACTGCCTATTATTTTATTTTATTTTTGCACACCAGGAACAGAATATTTCTCCTTTGCAGTAACTGTATTTGGGTGCTGCTGATGGGGATACCACCATGCACAGATAGAACAGTGATACACACTGTGTCTCAAAAGATCACAAATCTTGAAAAAAGACATTTCAATTGAATTAGAAAAGACTGATAGATCTTTTTAGACAATAGAAAAATATATATTTTATTTTGCAATTATTATTATTATTTTTATTTTCTAACAGGAAAAGACAGCACAGTATTATTTTTTGGACAAATAATTTTAAAATCAACACTGTCTTTGCCCTCATCCTTAAGCAACAAAATATGTATAGATAGATATCTTTGTGAAAAAAGTGCTAGTTTACTTCTTAACAAGTAATCAAGAGCCTATTTGCAGTAGCACACACAGTATCCTCTTTGCAGTGTGTTTATGAGAAACACACATTCACAGTGACAATGATGCCTTTAGTCAGATTTTCCACACACTCCATCTAACTGCTACAGCTCTCTCTGACCTAATGATAGGTTGTAGTGAAAATGGCGGATTTTAGAAATAAAAAATGCTTGAGTATGGAAAATGTTCAACCCAGAGATGTGCGTCGACCCCTGTGTTTTGGTCTTTGTTTTGTGTTGGATTTGTATTGTCCTCATGTTTTGGATCTGTATTTGGTTTTGCCAAAACCACCCTTGTGTTTTTTGCTTTTGTATCTGTGTTTTTGTCAAACAATCTTAAATACAACTAAAATCACAGAATGTGGGCCTATTTTTGTTTCTACAGTATTATTAACCTCAATAACATTAATTTCCAGTCATTTACAGACAATTTTGACCACCTCACAGCTCGCAATATTGATTTCATCCATTTTAGGCCAAAGGATGCAGCAAGCCAGCTGGTTACTAACCAACACAACAGCGGCACAAACACGCAGCAGTATATAGCACATCTATGAAATATTGCCACACAGCAGGGCAGAAATTAAAAGTGGTGCAAGATGGAATTGTCCTTGGGCGATCCCTCCCACCCTTATGTTGGATATTAAAAAGGACATGAGCAGTTTAACAAACCAAGCACTTCAGTTACAGGGACTGATACTTTTGTGGCTGAAGTGCTTCCTTTCTTTGGGCCCCCACAAAATGTTTTTGGGATGGACAACCTCCGATACCTAATAAAGAGGTTGATGATGAGGGTGATAATTACATTAAGATCTTGTACAATTTCATGAACTCGCCATAAATGACATAACATGGAGGAGTTGCCTAAATGGCCAACATCCCTATCTCTACTAACTTTGGCCTCACAAATGGAGCAGATGCTTTCACAAATATTGTCCGGATTTGGGTAAAAATAATCCCACACACAAGAGGTGGCTTTTTTGGTCTTATGCCCAGGCATCACAATGGCTTTCTTTTTATCATGGGCAAGAACTGCAGCCACTGGTGGCTGACTTACACAAATAGCATCATCAACATCCTCAGTGTCAGATAGTACACACATATCCCCCTCATTCTGTTCCATTTCCACACATGAATGCTCAATTTCTATTATGCCCTCATCATCACCATCTTTACTTGTACTACTCCCCACATGTGCAGATGGTGCATAAATGGTGGAAGGAGGCGAAAGAGGCTTCCCTATGAGGACAGTGTGAGAAATATCAGACTCACATATAGCTGACGTAGACACTACTAAACGTTCCTCAGGAATGTGGGACGGTTCTGAATGCATAGTTTATTCTATTGCCTTAGTGGTTTATATATTTTATAAACCTCTTCTAGACTCTGGGTGAAAAGTTCTTGCATCATCATGAGATGCAGAAGAAGATGCCTCATTGACAATTGCAGAAATCCCACCACTTAAAGGCCAAGACCTGAGTCTTTCCTTGCCACTTTCATGTTTATCTGCAGCTAACTTTCTTTTTGATGTTTTTTTCTTTACCACTGTAAAATTTAATTACTTATTTGTTTTTACATTCCCTGACTTAAGCCCTCTATGTCCTTGGGCGTTGGTCTAAGTTGATGATGTTGACGGACTTGTATTTTCATGCCTGGTGGCAGCACATATCTATCAACAAACACGAACAAAGTGGGGTACAGCACATACCACAATTTGTTTAAAAAATGTACCTCCTACAGTGTCACAAAATATGTGTATGAGTCAGAATATATATTGCACTGTGGTTCAATTTCACCTACAGTATCACACAATATGTGTATAAGTCAGAAATAGTAATCTACCACTGCAGTTTAATTTCATCTACAATGTCACATAATACAAGTGTGTGTCAGAAATTGTTTTCTAAAACTGTGGTTTAATTTCACCTACAGTGTCACACAATATGTGTATGAGTCACACAATATGTTTATGTGCTGAGGATAGAGGAGAGAAAATTCTGTATGCAATGTAGAAAGGGGTTCTTCACTGTTAGGGCAATAAATATTTGGAATTCCCTGCCAGAGAAGGTGGTAATGGCAAACTCTATAAATGCATTTAAAAATGGATTGGATAAATGTCTGACTGAAAAAGATATCCAAGGTTATAGCATTTACAATATTGACATTGATAATCTGGGAAGAACATGATTTATAGTTGTTAACTAGACATAAAACTGTACTTCAGCAGGGACATTATAATGAACTTGGATTAATACAGAATACAGGTTGACTATGTTACTACATATGTTACTATGTAACTATGAGTCAGATATAATAATCCAACACTGTGGTTAAATTTCACCTACAGTGTCACAAATTCAATACGTGTATGATTATACACTGTGGTCTGATCTGCAGTGTCACAGAAAAATAATAGTATAGTACACTAGGGTTTAGCACCAAAAAAATATTATGCAGCAGCACTTTATAGATGGAGAAAGTACCCCTGGAGGACACAACAGCACTAGCCCCTTGAAGGAACACAGCACCCCTGGATGACACAGGAACCCCTAAAGCAGTCCCCACCTCGTTATGGACAAAACTTCACAACAGAGCACCCCTGGATGGACATCGCAGGGACACGTCCATACAATACAAGCTTCACAGCTGGAGTAAAATGGTGCAGTCACCGGGGTCCTTATATAGAATCCAAAACGCATGGGAATCCGATATCAGAAGTATTATGTTTCGCCTCAATTTGGATCCGAGTCAGGTGGGAAAACCTGAGCCGGACTCAGATCCTGGCTCAGATCGCAATGTTCAGGTGCGTCCAGGTCTCAGAGAACCAGACTCGCTCATCTCTAGTTCTACCCATGGTAGTAATTCATTCCCAAAGGATTGTCATTCTAGGTCAATATCTTCAGCTCCTGTAATTTCCTCAAAGTTTTGAAATTTGGTCCGGATAGGCAATCCCGCATTTCCGGAAACTAAAGCATTGCGCATTTGATGTTGCTACGCAAGTGAAGACTAGAAAAATCATGTCAAATTGACTATAATTATGCTGAATTCTGGTAATATGCTCCTGCATCTTTTACTTGTTTTTCTGGTGATATTTTCAGAAAATATCCAGGACCCATCACGAGGAGATGGCTGCAGTTCAGATCCTACCCCCATCCAACCCAACCAACCAACCAACCAACCAACCAACCAACCAACCATGGAGCAAGGGGAAACGTTTGTGCATGTAGTACATGTACAAGTGTTATTGCATCTAAACATAAAGAAAGAGATGGTAAGTTACTTTGTTGCATCTTCATAATAAGATTTTTTTTGCTAATTTTGGAATTTCCGCGCTTGATTTTAGAGTATTTCTGATCATGTCATCTCTTGCTCTTAATCCAAATACAGATGCTGCAGCCATGGTAACCAGCTTCACAGTCCTCTTAACGGCCTGTGTGCGGCATGAAAACTGCCATATACCTCATGATGCAAATGTGAATGGGTCCGTAACGGCCAACATCAGTTCTTCCTCAGACATGTCTCTGAGGAGCGGAGGTGGAATCACTTTATTTGTTTCCCAGTCAATTACCTCAGTATAGTCTTTGGCTCTAAAATTTAGTGTAGGAATTTGGAACTGTCTCACAATTTGTACATCTTCCTGGGCTCTAGCATTCATAATTATTTTCACAGCCAAACGTTTTATATCTGACCATTTTAAGGATGCAAAAGGTAAGCAGTATTCTGAATGATCTCATTGACTTTTCGTCGTCCAGGATCAGGTAAGTATCGTGAGTATTGTATAGCATTCCAGGTATGTATGCTTGCGAGTCTTATTTGACAGTCTCTTTTTATAGAGACCCAAAGCCTGGAAAAAACCTTCATAATGTAATTTGTAATTGTTACCATGTTTCATGAAGGGCATGATTTGGTAATGTAAAAGTGAAGAATGCTATTCCCAGCTGTCAGCCATCTGTAATGATGTAGCGACCCAGGGTCTCTGTTAGCAATATCTTTGGGTATGGATCCAGCAGAACTGGCTCTGCACATCTCTAGGGGGTACTTTTGGTTAGTACTGTTTTTTTTTTTTTTACAATCCAAATGCACACACTTCTACTTTGTAGGCACAGTTTAGCACTTTGTAACATGTCGATTTAAAATCAGACCTACTATACAATTATGCATAAATAATCGCCATTTGCCATAGGCTCTTCTGGATATTAACTACCCAAAGCAAGAGATCACATTTTAAAAGAGGTTCTGTAGGTGCACATTCCATCTGATTATTATTTTACATCCAACACTGAGGCAATGTTTCATCCTTTAAACATTGTTTTGCAAAATTACTATATTAAATTAATTGATGTCAACTTTTCAAAATAATCATAAGATTTAGAAAAAGAAAATCAAAACTCATTATTACAGAGCAATACACAAAAAGCCAACAGCATTTACTACATTATTCTGTGTAACAGTCTTGTGATGTAAATGTTTAAAATTATTTCCTGTAAATACATGTTTTCTACAAAACTATGTGTCAAGAAAAATTTATTTCCTAACTAGTGAAACTTTTTTATGTACAGAAACAGAGAATAAAACTCTTTCTTGCTGTAATTTCTAAAAGTTTCTACTTAAAACCCAAGAGCAGGTGTTTTGGGTGACGTAATTCCAGAGTTGTATTCTATTCCCCATAGTGACATCTAAATAACACATCACATTGGGATCCACAAGGTATAAATAGGATTCTTCCCTGGCATGTGTTCTGCTTTATGCTGATCTATAGGTAAGTTGTGATCTTACTGCTAAATTATAATGTTCTGCACAATATTACTGTAACTGTACTGACCACATGTTATGATTTATTACATGTATTAGAATAGTCTCTCTAATTTTTGGAAATGTCAATGATTAGTATTTTATTATTATTATTATTATTATTATTATTATTAGGCACCAACATATTATGAAGCATTGTAGGAGACAATAATACAAGATTTTGACAGAGTTGGAATGATGAGAGACAGTAGATTTTGAATTTAAAAAATGTGGTGGGGTAACCAAAGAGATCACTGATCTCCGTTCATGATAGCATCAAGAGTAGAGTTTTCACCACCAGGGGGTATATTTACTAATGGTCGTATTCCATTGTTTTTTTTATCAATTTCAAATCAATGGAAATCTAAGTTAATGTTATATTTCAAGAGCTAAAACACACATTTACTAACATTTACAGTAAGTCTTTTGTTAGTAAATGTGTGTTTCAGCCCCTGAAACACAACACTGATTGAGTTTGATTTTCATCAATTTATAATCGATAATTCTATGAAAATTGACCTTTTAGTAGTAGTAATTCTAGATCTGCATGCATTGGGAATTTGGCACTCCAGCTATCTCAGACTCATTAAAAAAATTCTGTATTTCGGAATATTCCGTATTTCGGAATATTTGGAAATGGGATACTCAACCTGTAACATACAGCTATCCATGTTTAATATAGTTATTAGTGAGGTTGAGAAAAAGAACACTATGTAGATGTTTCAGGAGCTTACAGAAATTGTAACTTAAGATAATATTGTAATGTTGTAGAAATAACTTTTTCAAATCTAAATTTTTTAGAAGCCCTTTAGCAACCACAGTGAAGTATGAAAACACTGATTACACAGAATATTTGTTTATGCATACCCTGCAGAATATTCTTGAACCTGTATCAGGAACAAACACAGGATTTTAAAGGGGGAGGGGGGCATATAAGGAAAAAAATTATAATTAAGATAAGTTGAAATCAGTCTTGTGTTAATGCTAATGCCAATTAATCAAAACCATTCTCCTAGACCCTATCATATTCAAAGATTTGAATGTGGACAATTTCATTTTCTTTGCGCTACACACAGTATGTCACCTGCTGTAACATATCATCAGATGTCCTTTCAGAAGCCTATGAGGCAACCATACAAACATGCAAGCATTTTTTGAAGCAGCTCATATACATGCTGTGACTATAATTGTTAATCTTGAGACTCGTGATGCTATTAAAGGTCAACTGAAAATGTTGCTTGTTAATAGAGCAGCCTCCATGTTAAAGAATCTACAAAAATACTTTAATGTTTTAGGTGATAAAGTATGTTCTCTGCTGACCTATAACCAGTGCAAAAAAAAAAAAGATTGAGGTCTAGTAAGGGAGAATAGGAGAGAAAACAGCCCTACTTCATCTACTGTCTCATCTCAGGGATATTGCTAATGGGTTTCATATTTCTTATAATTCCAGACTGTATATGCAATAAAATGATCCTCACAGAGAGCTTGACACAGATGGAGCTGATTGGTGATTTCTTAAGTGCAAGTCTCCAAGATGACTACAGAAAAATTCATTTAAAAAAACAAAGACATCTCTCTCTAAGAAACCCAGGAATCAATTTATCTCATTATACCGAGGAATTTTCAGATGTTTCTGCACCACAACATACTGCTTAATTTAACCATCTTCTTAACAATCCAGTCCTTGACCCTACAAACACTCATGCTAATATTGCTGCAAATCATAAACCAGAATTTGATCCCATTCACTGCAAAATACAGACCTATTTTGCTGTTGAACCAATAACTTCCCATCTCTAATTCCCCTGGATCAAGTGTGTTTATTTCCAAACAGTCAGGCCCCAGATAATATCAGGCATATAATTGACTTGATAAATAGCATAAAACAACATAAGACTCCCTCTCTTATAGTAGCTCTAAATGCCAAGAAGGTATTTCCTTGGGCTATTCTATTCCACACGTTGTCTCATATTGGTTTTTCAGGCAAAATTGTATTGGTTGTGTTGGCACTCTATGTTCTCAGTCTTGGATAATGGTTTCCCTCATGTTTGGTACTGTATTTCTGATACTACTACTTAAGGCTGATGACCCCTTCCTCTTATTTATGGTTTACTCATTGAGCCCCTACCACTGAGTATTCAATACAATCTTTATATTTCAGGAGTTATAAAAGGCAAATCTTTACAAAAGTTCACCTTGCATGCTGACAATATCCTCACCTCTTCTCAAATTTCCCTTTCAACAATATTTTTGAGTATGGTTTCCTTTGGGCTATAACATTAACACCTCCAAAATGAGTTGTTGTTTTTTTCATCTCAGTTATGTCAAATCTGTCTTGCAATAACATGAGCCCTGTAAATGTCACCTTCAAAAATTGCCTTGACTTATTTATCACAACTCATTGTCATCAGCTTTTTTAGGCAAATTGTACCCATGTTAGTTTGCTGTTGGTATGAGATTTTGCAGTGGATGATTAAATTCTAGCAGTGAATGACTATATCATTGAACGATATAGAGTTTAATGATATAGTGTGTACACACTGAACATTATCATTCAATGATAATGTTC
The DNA here is from genome assembly GCF_028390025.1 of Pseudophryne corroboree. Classification (NCBI taxonomy): domain Eukaryota; kingdom Metazoa; phylum Chordata; class Amphibia; order Anura; family Myobatrachidae; genus Pseudophryne; species Pseudophryne corroboree. The sequence continues at coordinate 467,393,044 of NC_086450.1, read as the reverse complement.
AGTGATGTCACCGCCGACATTCCCGAACATGCAGCTCACCCCGACATTGAAGAGTTGAGCTGCATGTCAGCTCAATATTGGTGAACGCTGACTGATGTGAGGGAGAGTGTATAATTCATCGATCACCAATATTACCCCCATACACACTGTATGATTTTAGCCTAAAAATAAATGATAACAACATTTATGTCATTATCATTTATTTTTTAGGAAGAAATCGCCTAGTGTGTATCTGTCTTTAAAGAGAGGAAACTTAAAGACCTGGAATCATAAAGCATTAAGCTCCATACCGATGTGTCCACATACAAGTTTCCATTTTTGTATCATATGGCACGAGATGTTTAGCATGACTAAGATGTCCACCACCGATAGCGATTGGGTAGATTCTCATATTTTTTTCTTTCAAAAGAATTTGAATCAAGTAGCAGATTAAAGAACCATATTTTAAAGAAAAAACACAAGATGTGGCTAAGTCAGAGAGTCCATGGCAAGCCAAATGGAGCCATGTGGATTAATTTTAGGAAATGTGTATGTGGACATACCTGTATGTTTTTAAATGCAAGAGGATGCTTACAAGCTCCTGCAATATTGGTACTATAGGCCTAATTCATATTTGTAAGGAATTGCACCATTGGGTTGATATATAAATCTGAATCAAGCCCCATGTTCTATCTAGATTTAGTAAACTTAGAAAATGTTTCTTGATGCTGGAGAGGATGCCAATCCTTCGGCAACTTCTTAAATATTCATTGGGCTTTTCCAAACTCAACAAGCTTTATGTCAGCCTTGAGAGACCTGGTATTTTTGTCCATTTCATTACTCTTTAATTATCTCCCAAATATTACTGGCTGCACCTGACTCTTCCAAACATAGCTAACAATCAATACAATCTTTATCACCATATTTCATTGTCTGCCACCTGTGAATTAGCAGCCAACTGAATTCTCAAAATCCACCATTTATAACCCCTGTACTTAATTGAATGTGGTGCTTGATGTCAGTTATTTAAACTCAACAAAGTGATTTGCTAAGATCTAGGAACCATGGGAGGCTCACAATAATATTTCCCTGCCTTTATCTTTTTAAGACCTTCAACATATTTGTTTGCAACCTCTCTACTGATCTACAGTATTTCTTCACACTGGGCTTCCAACTCATTCCTTTGCCCTGTATTTATTTCTTCTCACCATCTACCAAAAAGCAAGGAAATCCCATGATTGATTGTCCTCTTTGCTCTATATTTTCCATACTAACATACAGCATGTGTATAACTATGTAAGCTTTTTTGACCTTGGAAATAAATAAATAAATAATAATAATAATAATAATAATAATAACAATAATAATTAATAATAATAATAATAATAATAATAACAATATATTTTTGGAAATGTAAGGAAATGTAAAAACACATACAAACAAGGTATATGTGTGGCTACTTCAAAAATAATAACTGATGCTGGATTGTACCCAAACCCAAAAGTGCAAAATACTGTAGACTCAGCAGTGGAGGGATTAAGCACTATTTGGTTTAGTTGATTCTTAAAAGTGCAGTACTTTGCAGATACTAAAAATTGTCACAGTTAGCATGGAACTGTTCTTCCTGCATGAGATAGTGATTGCACATAATAGTCATGGTTCTTCACTTCTCCCTTACATCTAGCCAAAAAAAAATCATTGACTTACTACTCAGCATGTCTATACTGTATATTGTTCATATAACAAATACTTTATGCTTACATACAGATTTTTGTGCCTTATGTAAGAGCCTAAAATTGTGTGGAAAATAATTACACTATGAATTTTTTCCTATCATTACCATAAATATGTGTGCATGTGTGTGTGTGTGTGTGTGTGTGTGTGTGTGTGCGTGCGTGTGTGTGCTTGTGTGCATGCTAAAGTACAGTGTCGGGCAGAGGACTAGCTGGTGGCAAATCTGAAGAGGTTAGTAGACAAGGTGACTTAAAGGCAGGTAAGCAATGTAACAAAGCAATGAGGAAGGCTAGTCAGATGCTTGGCTGCATTGGGAGAGGAATCAGCAGCAGAAAGAAAGAGTAATAATGCCACTGTATAGGTCATTGGTACGGCCTCATCTAGAATACTGTGTTTAATTCTGGAGGCCATATCTTCAAAAGGATATTAATACATTAGAGACTGTACACAGAAGGGCAACTAAAATGGTGCATGGCCTACATCACAAAACATACCCAGAAAGACTAAAAAATCTCAATATGTATAGTCTAGAGAAGAGAAGGGAAAGGGGGGGCATGATAGAAACTTTCAAATGTATCAAAGGTTTTAACAAAGTCCAGGAGGGAAATATTTTACAAATGAAGAGAAGCAATAGGACACAAGGACATGCACTGAGACTGTAGGGTGGGAGGTTCAGGGGAAATTTGAGGAAAAATTACTTCACAGAAAGGGTAGTGGACAAGTGGAATAGCCTCCCATCAGAGGTGGTAGAGGCTAGGACAGTAGAGCAATTTAAACATGCATGGGATTGGCATAAGGATATCCTTACAAAGAAATAAGGATCAAATAAGGTTTGAGGTAAAAATATGGTAAAAAAAAAAAGGGACAGACTAGATGGGCCAAGTGGTTCTTTTCTGCTGTCAAATTCTATGTTTCTATATTTCTAAGGAGTAAATCAGTGCAGGTTACAATGCACAGAATTATTATGTCAAAGTGAATTGTCAAAGCAGGTAGCAATTTAGAAAATAACCAGGTCCTAAGAGAAGGTCATGGCAGTCAGCAATCCAGAGAATAGTCTGATGAGGAAATGGAAGGAGAAAAACCAAAGAGGTCAGAACTAACATAAAATGAAGAAAATAGTCCTCACAAAATCGGGCAAGAGCAACAGCTTTGGTGGTTGTAAGTCAGTATTGCTGATTGAACTCTAAATGTTCAGGCAGTTAGTGAAATGACTCCTTAGAATCCTAGCCCCTTGCAACCAACAGGCTGTAATGTGTAGACATGACCACATTTTGAACAGCCTAACTTGTTGCTTGAAAGTAACATGACAACTGAGCAAACAGCTCTTGACACCCATTTTATAAAGGCTGTTTATAATGTGATCAACTATGAATACCAAAAAATGTTCACTTGCTATAATATAATTAAATTAGAAGAATCAATAAACAAATTATTCACCACTAATTATTGTAGAAACAAGATGGCAGGTAACATTATATATTAAATGTAATATTACATGACAATCATGACTGGGAGGATTGGGATTCAGGTCTGGGCCCCCAAGACTGTTGGGATGGACTAGAATTTGACAAAGGTGAAGAATGAATATTTCAGGACTTAGGCACAGGCTGGCTACAGTTATGATATACAGTATAGTAGATGAGTGCAGGTGGCCTGGAGGAACAAGGAGATAGCAGGATACATGAATAACTGCACTGATGATGTTAGCTGCAGGATGCACAGGAATGGAGTAGTACTGACAGCTGATAGTCATAGAGAGGAGACAACTCTGGAGACTAATACTTAGTGAGATGGATCACACTAAAGACTTTGGAGACTTGGAAATCATAGCGAACCGGAGTAAAAGTGAAGAATTAGAAATCACAATGAGCTAGAACATACTTGAGACTTAAAATTTCAGTAAGCTGAAGTAACACTGAAGACATAATTCACAGTGAATTTAAGCAACCATCGGAGGTTGGAAACTGTAATATGCTGGAACACACTGGACACTTGCAAATCAAAGTGAGCTGTAACAAACTGGATATTGGAAATTTCAGTATGGAATCTTATGAGCACACAGAAATCAGGAACCTAGTCTACAGTCCAAAAGGGAAATTAGTAGTACTGACGGAATCTGATCAGGATCCTGGCTGTCAATGCCAACACAGCTAAGAAGACCAGTGCCGGAATCCCAAATGGGATCAGAATCCCATGTCTGGAATACCTACACCCTGAATCCAAATCGTTCCACTCCCGGCACGCAGGACAGGTTAGTCGCGCACGTATGTGTGATGGGTGTTAGGTTTAGGATGCGGGAGGAGGGTTAGGGTTAGGCTGTGGGAAGAAGGGTGAGGTTTAGACTGCAGGGTGGGGAGGCACCCCCTGAGAGGGTTAGGCTGTAGGGGAAGGTTAGGTTTAGGCTCCAGGAAGGGAGGGTTAGGGTTAGGCACCCCCGGAGAGGTTTAGGGTTAGGCTGCGTGGGGCGGAAGGTTAGATTTAGATTGTGGGAGGGAAGAGTTAGGGGCCATTGGGGGAAGGTTAATGGAATTCTCACTGGGGGAAGGTAAGTGGAATTCTCACTGTCGGGATGCCGTGTTTGGTATTCTGACTGACGGCATACCATGCAATGGCATAATGAACCCAACCAGTACTGACATCTATTCCCAGTACTGATTGGTTTAAATAGTGCTCACTGGTTGCTTATGGGCCTAGCCATACACATGTGACCAGGACTCAGGAGCTTCCCTTTGGCTGGTAAGTGTGGGGGTATTGGTGGCTGTCTAAGATTCTGCTAAAACCCACTATAAGGGGCCCCAAGTCCAATGTATGACAAATGTAGAGATGGTTGAAGATAACATTTCTGCAATCAAATATCAATAGGTAAATTAATACATTTTTAAACATAATGGGCAGGATGTATTGCAATGCGAGATGGCCGGAGCTCCGAGATTCCGGATGAACTTGTACTGTAAGTTTTTTTAAAGCAGTACTCATTACCATGCTGGTTTTGACTCGTAAATGTGATTACCATGTAGGTAGAATCAATAGATATAAAGGGCTGCATAGATGAAGGAGCAGGTCATACATTGTTTTAGGTGTAATTGATTTACTTTTACATTTTTTTATATATTTTTTTTATTTTGCAAAGTTTTTATAACACATTTATTTTTACAGGTAAAATAATTTAACAGGAAGTGACAAAATTTCGGACATGGTCATGTGTGATGCAGAATCAACAATTTAGGACATACTGTACAGTACAGATGGGTCCTCTTGTATCTTTCCTGCGCTGCATACTCAACGTACAGTAGCATGTAAATCCCAGCATAGCATGCTGGGATTTACATGCTACTGTACGCATGCTCCCTCTTCCATTGAATTCGCATTTCAGACCTGTGGAAGCGACTGAACGCAAACTCCCATGGCAAAGCTCTGACACAGTGCGTATGCATTTCTGCAAGGACACAAGAGGACATATCTGTATTAACTCACAATGCTTAAAGCAGTACTGACTCATATATTGATCTGATACAAAGACTAATTAATCAGCAATAAAAATGTTCCTTTACAGGAAAAGCTAAATAAATCATGGAGAACCAGACTTACGTTACAGAATACTACTTGGTGCCATTTCCCCTAAAATCTAATTATACATCATTAATTACCAGTGTGTTTTTCATCTTATATATTTTTGGAGTACTCACCAATTCTATTATAATAACAGTGATATATATGGATGCTCAGTTACACACCCCCATGTATCTATTTCTCTGTAACCTGGCCTTAGTAGATATCTGTTATACAACCACTACTGTCCCTAACCTGCTGTACATGTTACTATCTGGAGATAATACAGTGTCCTTCATACAATGCTTCACCCAGATGTATTTTTATGATTTGGTTGGGATTGCAGAAAATTTTCAAATATTCATTATGGCATATGACCGATATGTTGCTATATGTTATCCTTTACACTATCACAATACATTAAATAGGAGAAATTGTCTCTTATTGGCATCTGGCACTTGGATAACAGGATGCTTAAACTCATTTGTGCTTACAATCCCAGTGTCACTCATGTCCTTCTGTCAGTCACATATCATACATCAGTTTTTCTGTGACACTAAAGCTGTAATTAATATCGCATGTGCTGGAACTGAAAACATTTATATTATCATTTATCTAGAATTATTAATAATTGGAGTTTTCCCAGTCATGTTCAGTTTGACATCATATACAAGAATTATTAAGGTCGTCTTGCAAATAAAGTCTAAGGGTGGCAGAAAAAAAGCCTTCTCCACCTGCTCATCCCACCTCATCATCATTATTATTTACTATACAACAGCTTTGTCTGTGTATATTATGCCAAACTCACAGTACTCTGATGTCCTAGAACCGGTCTTTACTGTGCTGTACTCAGTTGTCACTCCCATGATAAACCCTCTGATCTACAGTCTACGGAATAAGGATGTAAAAAAGGCTCTTCTGAGAATAATGGGGCTAAAATAAAGTATTAAATCGTAATGGAGAATTTGCTAAATGCTTATTTAATGGTTGCCAGCGGGATAACATTTGAATTCCGCCCAATGTTTGTGATAAATTGTTTTTTGGGTTTTTTTTTGTTACTGTGTATAAAATAAATAAAGGTGTCTTTGAATATGTTTCTACTGACCATTACATTTCTGAAAGTTTCATATTACTGTGTACAGCTTAAGATTATGGCAAATGTTATCTAGTGAAATATAAGTATTTGATACAGTGCCAATCACAGTTTAGTCCTTGCCTTTAACCACTTGCCTGGCATGGTCGCATCAGATGCGACCATACCAGCAAGGGTCTTATCTGACCTGGTCGCACAGGATGCGACCAGTCAGATAGAGAGTGTTTGCAGCGGTAGAGAATAGAAACTTCCCTCCGCTGCTGCTGTCAGAGGGACAAGAAGGTCCATCTGTCTCCCTGCACCATCCCCTCAGTGTTGCCAAACCAAACACCCCAAGCCACCCCCAGCCTCACCCCCGTGTACCTGGCAGCTGTCTTCGGTGCAAAAAGTAATGTGGCAATGTTACTGATTTTCCGATGTTATGGATCTTCCCGTCCAATGTTCCGATGTTTGAGAGAAAAATGATTTTGAAAAATATATATATATATATATATATATTTTTTTTTTAAACTAAATTTTTTTTGGATAAGGTTACATTCATGTTCTTCACCTAATTCACTCATTAAAAAAAACAATTTCTGGGCAGTTTTTTTGGGGAAAAAAATCATCAGTTAAGTTGTTAATGCAATAATATCATTTTAAAGACAATGGAATAATTGTAGCTCTGTTTGTGTCATGCAAGAAGGAAAAAATAGAGTAAACCAAATGCACTGCATACTTATAAGTGAAATAAACAGGACCCAGATGAGACATCCCTAGTGCAAGTTACTGTATGTGGTACCCCACACCCTGGGTGTCCCTACCCATGCTGACACCTATGTAAAATATATCTATATACTGTGCATACCTATTATATAGTCTTTACAGTTACATAGGTTATGGACAGTCTCCTGGGATAATGGACCATGTAAGGGTCTACACTGGTGAAATGCTGCTTGCATTGGCCGTGTGTGATCACAGCAGGTGACAGAGACAGACCCCTGAAATACTCCCATATAAGGAGACCCGGTGAACTGGCCAGTCACCGGATAGGTCTTCGACCACTCAACTCTATTGTAAGCACCATACCTCAGTTTATAACAACAGCAGAATATCTACATTTTGTTGTAGACTGTATGTAGAAAGTTACAAAGGAAACAAATATATATTTCTCTTCACCCCTTAATTCTTATTACTGCCAGTGCTCTAGAGCAGTGGTAGCCAACCCTCGTCCTCGATAGCTACCAACAGTTCACCTAGCAGGTGTACAGGTGCCCTCATTACTCACTGATACATTTTAAAAGATCCACAGGCGGAGCATATTACTTAACTTGTGATTCTGTGAGGAGACATGAAAACGTTAACTGTTGGTAGCTCTCGAGGACCAGGGTTGGCTACCCCTGCTCTAGAGTCTGCTTCACAATATAGATATTTAGCAGTCGGCTTTCTGTGGTCAGAAATTCCAGCACAGTGACAGGATATATCCATATATGACTGAATAGAGTGCTGCTTACAGTAGCAGTATGCGGAACCAGGCTTTGAGGATTACCTACTGTATGTTACCTCAGGAGAGACACAGAACCCGATGAACAGTGTAATTACCACCTGCATTACCGAGCCACAGTTGTATACATCTGCTGCACCAGGGATAACCTAGACTGACATGTATGTACTTGGACACGTCAAACCTCTATAAAACCCCAGCGAAGGATGAACAACATTTCTCACTTCGTTTATTTCATGAGAGGCACAGCTTATTTCACCAGAATATATGAGTCTCACATTTATTTCCCCACCTCCAAGTAAGGGTAAACCATTCATTTCCACTCATTTCCAGTCTATTCTGAACACCTCACACCTCACAATATTATTTTTAGTCCTAAAATGTGCACCTTGGTCGCTGGATGACTAAGCTAAGCTGGCCCATCTAGGAGTGGCACTGCAGTGTCAGACAGGATGGCACTTAAAAAAATTAGCCCCAAACAGCCCATGATGCAAATAATAAAAAAGAGGTGCAAGATGGAATTGTCCTTGGGCCCTCCCACCCACCCTTAAGTTGTATAAATAGGACATGCACACTTTAACAAACCAATCATTTCAGTGACAGTGTCTGCCTCACAACTGTGGCTGAAATGATTGGTTTGTTTGCCCCCGCCCCCTCACCCCCCCCCCCCCCCCAAAAAAAAAAGGAGCAATTAATTCCCCACCAAAAAAGAAGCAATTCATCTCTCATTGCACAAACTGGCTCTACAGATGCAACATGTCGTCATCATCCTCTGATTACTCACCCCTTTCAGTGTGTACATCCTCATCCTCACAGAGTATTAACTCATCCACACTGGAATCCACCATCACAAGTACCTGGGTACTATCTGGAGGCAATTGCTGGTAAATGTCTTCTTGGAAGAATTTATAATTCATTTTGATGAACACCATCTTCTCCACATTTTGTGGAAGTAACCTCCTACGCCGATCGCTGACAAGGTTACCGGCTGCACTAAACACTCTTTCAGTGTAGGGGGGCCAACTTAGGTAAAACAAAGCCAGTTTGTGCAAGGGCCTCCAAATTGCCTCTTTTCCTGCCAGTATACATACTGACTGTCTGACATGCCTACAGTGATGCTGTCACCGATATACTCCTCCACTATTCTTTCAATTGTGACATCATCATATGCAGTGACAGTAGACATGTTAGTAATTGTTGGCAGCTCCTTATTTTCAGAAGCAGATGTCAATACTTGGTCCTGACTGCCATGTATCACCGCCAGTGGGTGGGCTAGGAAATGTTATCCTTTTCCTCGCTGCCCCACTTGCAGTAGAAAATAAAGGAGGAGCTGTTGATGCGTCACGTTCTGCTTGAGTTGACAATTTTCTCATCAGCAGGACTTTGTACCTCTACAGACTTGTGTCTGCCAGAAAGAGAGATACATTGTAGGCTTTAAACCTAGGATCGAGCCAGTGGCCAAAATGTAGTGCTCTGATTTCAACATATTGACCACCCCTGAATCCTGGCAAAGCGAATTAAGGGCTTCATGCACAAGTCCCACATATTTAGCGGAATCGCTCCATCTTAGCTCCTCCTTCAATTTCTCCAGCTGCTTCTGCAAAAGCCTGATGAGGGTAATGACCTGACTCAAGCTGGCAGTGTCTTAACTGACTTCACATGTGGCAAGTTTGAAGGGCTGAAGAACCTTGCACAACACGGAAATCAATCTCCACTGCACTTGAGTCAGGTGCATTCTCCCTCCTTTACCTAAATCATAGGTGGATGTATAGGCTTGAATGGCCTTTTGATGCTCCTCCATCCTCTGAAGCATATAGAGGGTTGCCAGTTTGCTGGCACTCCAGTCTTCGGCACGCAGTTGCTGAATGTCGAAAGTGGTCCGCAATTTTTTGGTCCACCGACATCATCTCCTGTACGCCCCTGTTGTCTTACAAAAAACTCTGCACCTCTAAATTAATTGTATGTGCAAAGCATGGGATGTGCTGGAATTTGCCTAGATGTAATGCATGCACCGTGGTGTTTTCAGATAACACAAAACCCCAGGAGAGTCTAAGTGGGGTATACCATTGTGCGTTGATGTCACTCAGTTTCTGTAAGAGGTTTTGAGCATTGTGCCTCTTTTGGAAACCGGTGATACACAGCATAGCCTGCCTAGGAACGAGTTTGCGTTTGTGAGATGCTGCTGTTGGTGCGCTGCTGTTGTTGCTGCCGAAGGCAATACATCTACCCAGTGGGCTGTCACAGTCATGTAGTCCTTAGTTTGCCTTGCTCCACTTGTCCACATGTCCATGGTTAAGTGGACAGTGGGTACAACTGCATTTTTCAGGACACTGAGGATACTTTTGTTAATGTCCCTGTACAGTTCGTGAATCGCTTGCCTAGTGAAGTGGAATCTAGATAGGATTTGGTACCGGGGTCACAGTACGTCCATCAACTGTCTAAATCCCACTGCACTAATGGCGGATACCGGATGCATGTCTAACACCAGCATAGTTGTTATGGCCTCAGTAATCCGCTTTGCAACAGGGAGACTGCTATCATATTTCATCTTCCTCGCAAAGGACTGTTGGACAGTCAATTGTTTAGTTGAATCAGTACATGTGGTCTTTTGACTACCCCTGTGGGATGACGATGGACTTCTAGCAGCAACAACAGCAGTGGCAGCAGCAGTAGGCGTACCACTTAAGGATCCTCCAGAGGAAACCTGGATGGGAGAGCACTTGTCAGTCATGCCAGTATCATGGCCTGCAGGACTGCTTCCGTTCCTGATGGAGGAGGAAATTGACTTTGAGGGAGTTGGTGGTGTGGTTTGCAGGAGCTTGGTACAACAGGAAGAAGGGATTAGGTGTTAGTAACTGCTTACATTATTACCCAAAGTTTCTGAACTTGACAATGACTTATGAAGAATGCGCTGCAGGTGTCGTATAAGAGGGAATGTTCCTAGGTGTACAGTGTTATCCTCAATCTCAATTTCAGCAACTGGACTGGCAGTGCTCCTCCCAGCACTTGAAGGTGGTGTGCAAATGGGGGTAGGAGTTTCCTCTTTCCATACAGCCTTGGGAAGGTCATGCCTATACATCGCAACCACGGACACACTTGGACTCTCCTTGGGGATTTGTTATATCTCTGAATGCACAGTTGGTTTTTCCTGTGCTTTTTTACAAGCTTAATTTAAAAAAAAAATAGAGAGGGAGGAGGGCTTCCATCCTCATGAGAAGCTGAGCCAGCAGTCATGAATATAGGCCAAGGCCTTAACCTTTCCTTGTCACTTCGTGTCGTGAATGGCATATTGCCAATTTTAAGTTTCTCATCAGATAATTTCTTTTTTTTTCTGATTATGATTTTTTTGCTTCTTGAATTTTACATGCCCTCTATGACATTGAGCATCAGACTTAGTAGACGACGTTGATGGAATTGCATCGTCAATGTCATAACTGGTGGCTGCAGCAGTTCAGCACTAGTACTAGGAACTAGAGATGTGCACTGGACATTTTTCAGGTTTTGTGTTTTGGTTTTGGATTCGGTTCGTCAGCCGTGTTTTGGATTCAGATGCATTTTGGCAAAACCTCCCTGAAAATGTCAGATTCAGGTGTGTTTTGGATTTGAGTGTTTTTAAAAAAAACAACCTCAAAAACAGCTTAAATCATAGAATTTGGGGTTCCATTTTGATCCCATAGTATTATTAACCTCAATAACCATAATTTCCACTCATTTCCAGTCTATTCTGAACACCTCACACCTCACAATATCATTTTTAGTCCTAAAATTTGCACTGAGGTCACTGGATGACTAAGCTAAGCGACCCAAGTGGCCGGCACAAACACCTGGCCCATCTAGGAGTGGCACTGCAGTGTCAGTCAGGATGGCACTTCAAAAAATAGTCCCCAAACAGCACATGATGCAAAGAAAAAAAGAGGTGCACCAAGGTCGCTGGATGGCTAATCTAAGCGACCCAAGTGGCCGGCACAAACACTTGGCCCATCTGGGTGTGGCACTGCAGTGTCAGACAGGATGGCACTTCAAAAAAAATAGTCCCCAAAAAGCACATGATTCAAAGAAAAAAAGAGGTGCACCAAGGTCGCTGGATGGCTAACTAAGCGACCCAAGTGGCCAGCATAAACAACTGGCACATCTAGGAGTGGCACTGCAGTGTCAGACAGGATGGACCTTAAAAAAATTAGCCCCAAACATCACATGATGCAGAGATAAATAAATAAAAAAGAGGAACGAGATGGTATTGTCCTTGGGCCCTCCCACCCACCCTTATGTTGTATAAACAGGACTTGCACACTTTAACAAACCCAATGTGTGTGTGTAAAAATGGTCTGACTCCACACAGTGATCTGTAAATTTAAAAATGGATAACAATCAGTTTAGAGAACCAAATACTAGTACTCTTGCTGCTGCCACCAGTGATTATGCCGATATTAGTCCTTTAACGTCATCCACTGATGCTGATGCTCAAGGGCATAGAGTGTTTACACTGTTAAAGGAAAAAACCCTCAGGCTCTAATAAAGAGAAAGTTTGTTCCTGCAGAAAAAGATTAATTTGGCAACATGCCATTCACCACACACACAGTAGCAAGGAAAGGCTCAGGCCTTGGCCTTTATTTCTGAGTGGTGATTCCGCAACTGTCAGTAAGGGATCATAATCTGCCTCTCAAGAAGAAGCAAGACATTTTTGTCAAGAGACTAAAAGAGGTGTAAAAAAATGAAAACCACTAAGGCAGTAAAACAAACCGTGAGTTCAGAAACAGAAATTTCACAAATCCCTTTGAAGAGTGTAAGTGTATACTATAGTCCTATGTGTGAGCCTTACCTTTCAGAGAAGACACCTTCCACAATTTCTGCTCCCTCTGCATATGTGGGGATGAGCAGCATAAGTGTTACTGATGACATATAAATTGAGGATGCCACCGTGGAATTGCAAGAGGATGAGGGGAAGATTTGTGTAGCTGAAACTGGCACTAATAAAGATGATGAGGATGTTGTTTGTGTTAGTCAGGCACCAGTTGAAGCATCTCAGTAATGACAAGAAGGTCATTGTCATGCCTGGGCATAGGAACAACAGATCCACCTCGAATGTTTTGAATTATTTTTACTCAAATCCTGACAACTTTTATCAAGCCATCTGTTGCCTTTGTGGAAACACAGTAAGAAGAGGTAGGGTGGTTAGGCATTTACTAACCTCCACCCTATGATGTCCTCTGCAGCGAGTTCCTGACAAGAATTTTATAACATCAACAGTGGGTGCTAAAAAAATAACAGCAAGCATTCCTGCATCAGATAGTTCCCTTCACTATTCTAAATCCCAGCACCTGCAATCTCCACCAAGAACACCTTCATCCTCAATATCCTCATTAATAATCAGAGATAGTCTGCAATCATTTTGTCAATGCTAGGTGATTCCTCTTTTTTCCAGGATTCCTCATAAGTATCCTTGAGAGCTAAGACTGCTGCAGCTGCTGCTGGGGGTGGATCTTCATGCCAGAAGTGGACAAAGAAGCCTGCTAGTAGTTATTCCACAAAACAATTGACTGGTTAACAATCCTTTGCAAGGTGGAGTAAGTATGACTGTTCTCACCCAGTCACACAGCGAATCACTGACGGCATGACTGCTATGCTAGTATTAGATCTGCATCCAATATCCGCCATTAATGCAGTGGGTTTTAAACAGTTAATTCAGGTTGTCTGTCCCCGGTACCAAGTTCCATCTTGGTTTCATTGTTGCCAAAAAGCCATTATTTGGCTGTTCCGGGACATAAAAAAAATCTAATTATTGCCCTACAAAATGCCATTGTACCCACTTGCCCACTTAATCACAGATAAGGGTGGGTGAATTGCCTTCATCATCAGCAGCAGAAGCGTTATCTAACAAATGCCACCTCATTCAGAGGCAGCCTACTCTGTGTATCACCGGCTTCACCAAGAGATATAACGCTGACAACCTCTTAGAAAAAATGATGGATGTCATAGCAACATGGCTTACCCCACTTGTGGTTTCTGATAATGTCACAAATATCGTGAAAGAATCACAGCTGGGTGAATTCCAACACATCCCCTGTTTTGCTCACACGATTAACTTGGTGGTACAGTTTTTTTTTTAAATGACAGGGGCGTGCTGGAGATTCTGCCTGTGGTCCAAAAGATTTTGGGACATTTTCAGCATTCAGTAACAGCATACAGGAGATTGCAGCACCTGCAAGAACATTTTAATTTACCCTGTCATTAACTGAAGCAAAAGGTGGTAAAAAGGTGGAACTCCACACTTTATATGCTTCAGCGGATGGAGGAACAGCAAAAAGCCATCCATAGCTATACAACAAGCCATGACTTTGGGAGAAGAGTGGGAATGTACCTTAGACCAGTTCAGTGGAGAATACTTTCTGTCTTGTGCAAGGTGCTCAAACCCCTTGAAGTAGCCACCTGTGAAGTGAGTGCTGACACTGCTAAATTAAGCCAGCTGATTCTCCTAATTTGGATTTTGGAATATCAGCTGGAGAAATTGAAGGAGGAGATAAAACAAAGTGAATCCGCAAAGTATGCTGGACTTTTAAATCAAGTCCTCGATTTGCTTCGCCAGGATCCAAATGTTGTCATGCATTGCCTCCCATGATTTATACAATGGCTGGAGAACACTATATCCACCCTCTAGAGCAGTGGCGGCCAGACTTTTGGAGTCGGCGATCTACTTTGAAAGCTGAAAAGCTTTTGTGATCTACCCAGGAGGAATAATAGCGCGCGCAGCTTGTGTGCGCGCAAAAAAGGGCGTGGCATAACAAAAAGTGGGCGTGATATAACAAAAAGTGGGCGTGGTATAACAAAAAAAGGGACGTAGCCTTGCTGCACAGAGTGTAGTGACTGCCTCACACAAAATAACACATTGGCCCCCACAGGTAAAAACCTCAAACACATATGCTCCCACAGTGCCAGATACACACATGCCCCCACAGTGCCATGTGCCCACAGTGGAATATATGCCCCCACAGTGCCAGATATGACCCCACAGTGCCAGATACAGATATGCCCCCACAGTGCCATGTGCCCACAGTGCTAGATATGCCCCCACAGTGCCAGATTATAGATATGTCCCCACAGTGCCATGTGCCCACTGTGCCAGATATGCCCCCACAGTGCCAGATATGCCCCCACAGTGCAAGATATGACCCCACAGTGCCAGATACAGATATGCCCCCACAGTGCCATGTGCCCACAGTGCTAGATATACACCCACAGTGCCAGATTACAGATATGCCCCCACAGTGCCATGTGCCCACAGTGCCAGATATGCCCCCACAGTGCCAGATTACAGATATGCCCCCACAGTGCCATGTGCCCACAGTGCTAGATATACCCCCACAGTGCCAGATACAGATATGCCCCACAGTGCCATGTGCCCACAGTGCTAGATATGACCCCACAGTGCCAGATACAGATATGCCCCCACAGTGCCATGTGCCCACAGTGCTAGATATACCCCCACAGTGCCAGATTACAGATATGCCCCCACAGTGCCATGTGCCCACAGTTCCAGATATGCCCCCACAGTGCCAGATTACAGATATGCCCCCACAGTGCCATGTGCCTACAGTGCAAGATACAGATATGCCCCCACAGTGCCATGGGCCCACAGTGCTAGATATGCCCCCACAGTGCCAGATTATAGATATGCCCCCACAGTGCCATATGTCCCCACAGTACCATGTGCCCACAGTGCCAGATATGACCCCACAGTGCCAGATTAAAGATATGCTCCCACAGTGCCAGATATACCCCCACAGTACCATGTGCCCGCAGAGCCAGATATGCACCCACAGTGCCACATATGACCCACATTGCCAGATATGCCCCCACTGAGCCATGTGCCCACAATGCCAGATATGCCCCCATAGTAGAGCTCACCGTTACTGTGTGGTGAGCGCAGCATGCGCTTCTCCTGCCTGCCGCCCTGCTTTTCAGTCTGATCTCTGACGGTGATGGCAGCCAGCGTGTATGTCTCAAATCAGGCGTCGGTCCACGAGCTCTCATTGGCTAACGAACCGGCACCTGATTTGAGCTATACACTCCGCTGTCACTGCCGGAGACCAGACAGAGGGGCAGGGCAGCAGGCAGGAGAGGTGCGGCTTTGGGTGGCTGGGTGGAGGATTGCAGTTGACTGGTCGTATGTCCGCGATCGACCAGTCGATCACGATCGACTGTTTGGCCACCCCTGCTCTAGAGGCTACACACACTACTCTCCATAACACGTCCTCTACACTCGAATTGATTCTGTTTTTGTAGATAGAGATACTACTCAAACTCTCTTAGGGGCTCAGATAATCCCTACTACTAGGTCAGATCACTAAGCGATCACTATGGATTTTACTACCCCACGCATGCCTTCAACCCCATGCACATGGCGCCTAAATGAGTCACTCCTTCTTAAACCAGCCAACATAGCTAAAATCAATCACGCAATCATCAATTATCTTACTTACAATGCTTCTCCTGATATATCCCCTGCTGTGTGATATATCCCCTGGAGGCTCATATAGCTACACTATGGGGACTCCTCATTAATCTTACCTCAGCCCAGAGGAAGATTGAAGCTAGATGTAGCATTGACTTGGAAGCTGAACTAGCCTCTTTAACCCTTCTTTACCAATGCTTCCCAAAAAGCGGCTTTAGTCTAAGATTCTGTCACTTAAAGGACAACTTTCACAGATCCTTACAAAAAAAATTATCAAATCACTCTTGTGGATCCGTCAGAAGTTCTACGAAAAATCAGATAAAGCTGATACTTTGTTGACTCGACACTTATGAGCAAAGCATACACAAAACCGAATACTTACTCTGAAATGTTCTGCTGGATCCAAAACTTGTGACCCTAAGGTGATGGCTTTACAGTTTCATGACTACTACAAATCCTTATACAATTTTCCTCCAGTTACAATTGATGAACCACATCTTAATTTCAACATCCAACGCTACTTATCCTCCTGCCACTTGCCGAAGCTTTACTGAGTCTGATGTGGAGACACTTAATGCTCCCATATCTAATGAAGAAATCCTTGCCACTATTAAACAACTTTGCTGTTCTTCCACCCCTGGTCCAGATGGCTATACCGCTATTTATAAAAAAAAAAAAACTAGACTCCCTTCTCCCCATGCTTCACTCACTTTTTAACCCGCTTTTGGAAGAGGGCTCGCTAGATGCAGCCACCACCAGAGCCAATATTATAGTCATCCTTAAACCTGACTGTGATCCACTAGACATGAAGAATTATTGGCCCATTTCACTGTAAAATACAGATCTAAATCTGGTAGCCAAAATCCTTGCAAATAGACTTGCTCCATATTTCCCAGCATTAATACACCCAGATAAAGTTGAGTTTATTCATAATCGACAAGCTGCGGATAATACTAGTGGCTTATCAATCTTATTTACCTTTCTCATCAGAAATCCCTCTCGACCCTGGCTCTCGATGAAGAAAAGGCCTTCATTTGAGTAGCCTGGCCCATTATCGCACAAACCATGAAAAATGTAGTATTGCAAGGTACTTTTTATAATGCCATTAACTCGTTCTATCAAAACCCTTCTGCTTCTTTTCTGGTCTTTCCTCCCTCTCCCTGCCTATTAGGAATGGCACCCATTAGGGTTGCCCGCTCTCTCCTCTAATTTTTGACTGGGTGATGGAACCACTGGCAGCAAGAATTAGACTAAACACCAACATCTCTGACATTTTGGTGGGAAACCATGAGCACAAAATAGCGTTATACGCTGATAATGTAATTTTAACATTAACTGACCTGTGCATTTCCTTGCAGCTTCTATTTGAGGAGGTTCATACCTATAGCCATCTATCTAACTACAATCTTAATGCTGATAAAACTGAGATTTTATACTTACATGTGCCTCCACATGATCTACGTCTATTACAATCTTCTTGCCCATTGAAATGGTAACACACTAAGCTTAAATATTTAGGCATCTATCTAACCAAATGTTACTCTGCCTTATATGCAGCTAACTTCTCGAGGTTATTTTCATCTATAAAGACCGACCTAGTCAATTGGAACAAACTATACATCTCTTGGTTTGGCTGTATTGCAGCATTTATGATGAATCTATTGCCACATTTACTATACCTCTGGCAAACCCTCCCAATCCCTATTCCAACTAAAATATAAAAAAAACCTACAATGGAACATATCTAGCTTTGTTTGGGCAGGGAAGAAACACAGAGTCAAGATGCGATTGCTCCAGCAACAACGTACGGCGGGTGGTATGGGTATGCCAAATCTTCTTAAGTACTACCATGCTACACACTTAGCTTCCTGTGTTCTCTGGCATGCACCTCCTTAGCAGAGAATGTGGACACTACTAGAAGCACATACATTAAAAATGTACTCACCCTCCACCCTATTATGGTGTTTGCCCTGCTCTCGACCCTCTTCTAATTTACTGTTACCCATGATACGCTTTTCTTTGTCAATTTGGGACCTCTGCACTCGTTTCTATCAGCTTACTGTTACAATCCTTATCTAATCCCCTTGTGGAACAACATAGAGTTTCCCCCGGGCATTGATCACCTTGCATTTAAACATTGGACCTCACATAATATCCTCTTTTTACTGTATATAGCGCATCTCCACTCATTCCCCACGTTTGCTGACTAAGAGTCTCGCTTCTCACTATCCCACTTGTTTTTTTATCAGTTTTTGCAAATATGACACTTTTATAACTTTCTCAATACAATGGCTTACCCTGTAGTCAAAACTACTCTGGAATCATTATGTCAGTGTCAACATTCCACTAAGGGATTATTATCAGCTATTTATCAGGTATTACTCTCTCATAATGTCCCCCCAAAAGAGGCTCATGAACTAGCTTGGAAACAAGACATGGGAGAAGCTTTGACCCTTGATGAATGGGATGATATTAGGCTGGAAATCGCTAGGAGTTCCTTGTCAGTCCATATTCAGGAAAAATCATATACAATTTTTTATCATTGGTATCTGGTGCCCTCTAGACTACATACTATTTACCCTACTTGCTCTGACAAATGCTGGAGACTATGTGGCCAATAGGGAACCCTGCTGTATGATTGGTGGTCCTGTCCAATAATCAACCAATATTGGCATAAGATACATAAACTAATGTTGGATGTTACTGACGTAGTTGTCCCCAGCTCACCCCTCCATTATTTGCTCTCCCATCATATCCCTGGTACCTCGCGCCAATTACAAAAGCTAATTAAGCACATTTTGAATATAGCTAAATGCCAAATTGCAGCAAACTGGAAGTCGGCAACTCCACCTACCTTATAACCCACTGTTATTGCCATATGGTCCACTTACAAATTAGAGTGCATTACTACTGCCCTTTATGACACCCCAGATCATTTCATTAAAACATGGACGCATTGGATTTTGCATTTTCATGCAGAACTGCCATTGACAACTATCTAGCTCAATAATTTGGTATAACTGTAACTATTATTGCACTGACTGGCCGATGCATTCCTGTTACCACTTATCCCACCCTCAACTTTTCTTCTCCCTCTCAATTTCACTCTACTTCTGTTTTTGTGTTATTGTAATGGTACATGTGACAACTGGTTATAAGGGTTATTGCAGCGATTTTCAACCGCTGTGCCGTGGCACACTAGTGTGCCGTGAGCATTATCTAGGTGTGCCGAAGCCAGCCAGAGCTGCTCCCCATCCTGCCCACCAGAGAGATCCGTTGCCACCTGCCAGCCAAAGACCCGCCGCCCGCTGCAATCAATCGCCAGCTCGTGCTGCGCTGTGCAATGTGCACTTCTGTGTGCATGACTCATAGGTCATGCACACCATGTCTCATTACTGCCTGGAGTGCCCGCTTGCCTACCAACTGGCCACTCCAAGTTGCATTCCTGCCTGGAGTGCCTGTCCGTCCACTGGCCACTGCTGTTCCTTCATCCATGCTGCCATCTAAGCGTTACAGCTGCAGGTTGTATATTAAAAATAAAATAAAAAATATTTATGTGAGCAATGTTTGGAATCACTTGCGGGGACAGCAGCAATTATTATTGGGGGCAGTGAGTGGAATTATTATGGGGGCAGTGTGTGAAATTACTGGGGGACAGTGTGTGGTGGAATTACTGGGGAAAAGTTTGTTTCATTATTAAGGAATAGATATGTTTTACCAACAAATGGATGTTGGCTGTCAGTATACAGCAGCGGCATCCCGTCTGTTTAATTACTGTAGGGACCAATGTGTTTTTTTCCCATTGCGCACTGATGGTGTGCCTTGGCAATTTTATAATTTTATCGGACTGCCGCGAGTTGAAAAAGGTTGAAAATCACTTGGTTATTGTATGCCTAGATGTTGATATATCTTGATGGTATTCCCTTTCCATGTACTTTTTATGATTTTACCATGCTTTCATTCCTGTTTATATGTCATTATATTTGCAAAAATCAATAAAATGTATTTAAAAAACAAAACAAAAGGAACTAAAAATTCCATGAGGATGACCTTCCACAGAAGTACAGAGACTTCTGTAATGGTGGATTCCAGCGGGGTGAATTATATTGTGTGAGGAGGATGTACAAACTGATGAGAGTGGGGATGGCAATGATGATGACATCTAGCCACTATAGAGCTGTAGCCTTAATCCTATTGGTAGCTTGATTTGTGGGGGGCCAAACAAACCAAGCACTTCAACCACAAAAGCTGCAGTCCCTGTCTTAGGCAGGCTTGGTTTGTTAAACTATGCATGTTCTTTTTAATATCCAACATAAGGGTGGTTGGGAAGGGCCCAAGGACAATTCCATATTGCACCACCGTTCATTTCTCCCACTGCTGTGTGTCAGTGTTTCTAAGATATTTTATAAACTGCTGCATTTTTGTGCCTAAAGGGGATAAAAACAACATTGTGAGCTTAAAGGTAGTTAAAATTGAGTGGAATTGACTGGAAATTAATGCTATTGATGTTAATAATACCCTAGGAATGAAAAAAGGTGATTTTAGCTTTTTTGTAAATTAAAAAAAAAAATACTAATCCAAAGCCAGTCACGGTGATTTGGCAAATCCAAATCCAAAACTGGCCGAAAAATTAGAAACAAATACAAATACAGAAAAATGGCCTTAACATATATATAGAAGATTCACAAATCATTGGTAAATCCGCTGGGGAGGCCCATAATTTCATCTTGAGGGTCACTCTGTCAGAGCCTTTCACAGTATGTTGATTTCTTTTTACAGGCAATAGTCCTCAACACGCCCACTGTTTTAAAAGATACTACTGATTTTTTGACAAAATTTAGGAATTTTGGTAACCCCCCCTCTGGTTTTCTTAGTGACATGTGACATTGTCAGCTTGTATACAAACATAGAACATGAAGAAGTCATTTAGGCGATCAAAAAATCCATCACAAATAGTCCATACTACAATGATCCGACTATATAATTTTTCTTATTGTTTATTAGCATTATTCGGCATTAAAATTATTTCTTATTTGAAAATTCCTTTTACTTCCAATTACACGGGACCGCGATGGGGTCAAACATGGCCCCAGAATACGCTAATTTATTCATGGATAAGTATGGAAAAACTAATTTTTTGATCAATGCTAGATATTCATCCAATATAGCATTTTATACTCATTTTATAGATGATATTTTTATGATTTGGACAGGTGATGGAGACAGCCTCAATGACTACATGGCATCATTAAATAGTCTTACAAGCACCATTAGATTAACCTTTGTCAGTAGTCCTTAAAAGATTGATTTTTTAGATGTGTCTATTTCAATTGCTAATGGAATTTTTGAAACATCTATTTACAAAAAACCACGGATAGGAATACAGTGTTGTTGGCTGAAAGTTTTCACCCCAAACCTCTTAAGTGGGGTTTACCTTTTTCCAAATTATTATGGTTGGTTAGAATTACTTCAAGTGCCTCTTATTTGAAATAAGCCCTTCAAAAATGGGAGACAACTTTATCCAGCAAGGCTATGATAGATGTGAGGTCGATGAAGCAATTCAGAAATGCCTGACATTGGATCATAAGACTACTCTGGTCAGTGATAAGCAGGATAAGGACATGAATAGGCTTATTTTTCCTAGTACTTTCTCTATTTCCTCAAGGTTCCTGAGAGACTCTGTTCTGAAACATTGGCACATATTAGAAACTGACCCAATTATTGGTAGATTTTGTCAAAATAGATCTTTATTTGCTTATAAGAGGAGCAGCAATTTGAAGGATCAATTGACATTTTCTGACATTAGTCCAACAAGTAACAAAAGCTATCGGTTGTCACTTTAAAATGGGGCATATCAATGTGGTGGATGTGTGAACTGTCATCATTTAATCACCAGCAAAGCCTTTATACATCCAAAAACAGGAATAAGAAATTCATTAAGACAACATATGACATGTGACAGCATATCACTGACCTGGTCGAAGGGTGTTGTGGACTCGGGGCTTCTTCCGGTGACAGGGAAGAGGAACCGCTACTGGGTCGCAATAGAGATGGCCGGATGTAGGTCTTCTTCATACAGGATGAAGACGGTAAGCAGGAAGCACGGAGGAATGATGAAGGTCTCCTGAAAAACAAGACTAGTGAAAGTGCTGAGTGCTGAGGTACAGAGATGCTGGTATTATTGAGGTGCTGAAGGCACTGAGGTGCTGAGACACCGAGGTACTGAGGTGTTGGAGTTCTGTGATACTAAGGTGCAGAGGCTCCGAGGTGCTGAGGTTCTATGGTGCTGAGGCACCGGCGTGCTGAGGAACAGAGGCACTGAGGTGCCGAGGTACTGAGGTGCTGATGGCGCTCAGGCGCCTTGGTGGCACGGAGGTGCGTGATAGCGCTCGGGCGCTTGGAGGCATGGAAGTGCGTGATGGCGCTCGGGCGCTTGGAGGCACAGAGGTGCGTGATGGCGCTCGGGCGCTTGGAGGCACGGAGGTGCGTGATGGCGCTCGGGCGCTTGGAGGCACGGAGGTGCGTGATGGCGCTCGGGCGCTTGGAGGCACGGAGGTGCGTGATGGCGCTCGGGCGCTTGGAGGCACGGGACACTGGAGACACTGGAGACACTGGGACACTGGAGACACTGGAGACACTGGAGACACTGGAGACACTGGAGACACTGGAGACACTGGGACACTGGAGACACTGGAGACACTGGAGACACTGGAGACACAGCGGAAAATAGGAACAAGGGAGCTCTGGAAATCACTGCTTCAGACAAGCAGAACGATGATACACAGGCGCCGGCTCCCTGCTCGGCGTCTGGCTTTGAACCTCCCGCCTTGGTCTGATTGGCGGAGCGGGCAGATGACGTCAGCCCCGCTCCGCCTACCTAATCTAAAGCAGCATGGCGGCGCCCTCGCTCCGGGAGCCGCCGGAGAGACCCGCCGACCCGACGCCGGACCCCCGAGGCCGCCGGAGGGGAGAGACGCCAGGCCATCCAGGACACCCGCAGCGGTAAGCGCGGCCGCCGCTGCCCGCGGGGTGTGACAGTACCCCCTCCTCCAGGAGTGGCCCCTGGACACTTTCCGGGTTTAGTTGGATGTCTGGAATGGAAGATTCGAACCAGTCGGGGAGCCATTACCTCAGTAGCATTGATCCAACTTCTCTCTTCAGGACCATAACCTTTCCATTCTACCAAGTACTGTAATTTCTTATGAAAATAACGAGAGTCAAGAATAGCTTTGATTTCAAATTCTGTCCCAGCTTCAGACACAGTAGTAGTTGGCCTAGGAGATGCTGAGTGGAACCGATTTAGAATGAGGGGGCGGAGGAGAGAGACGTGGAAGGAGTTTGGAATTCGAAGGTGGGAAGGCAACTCCAATTTGCAAACGACCGGGTTCAAGACTTGCCGCACTGAGAAAGGACCAATGAACCTTGGGGCAAATTTCATGGTGGGTACTTTCAAACGAAGATTGCGGGTAGAGAGCCATACCTTGTCACCAACCTTATATTGAGGAGCTGCTCGTCGTTTCCTATCCGCAAAGAATTTATAGCGACCGGAAACTCTCTTAAGATTGGCATGAACTCGGCTCCAAATTTGAGTGAAATGTCGAAGAGTTGAGGCTGCAGCAGGAACTTCTTCTGGAGGACAAATGGGCAACTCCGGAACTTGGGGATGAAATCCATAATTAATAAAGAATGGAGACTCACCAGTAGAAGAATGATAAAAATGGTTGTGGGCAAACTCAGCCCACGGCAACAACTCCACCCAGTTATCTTGAGAAGGGGAAAGGTAAATGCGGAGAAAAGTCTCTAGATCCTGATTGACGCGTTCAGTTTGCCCATTAGTCTGTGGATGGTAAGCAGAAGAGAATTTGAGCTTAATTTGTAGAGTTGAACAGAGGGCTCTCCAGAATCTCGCTGTAAACTGTACTCCCCGATCTGAGACTATTTCCAGAGGTAACCCGTGCAGGCGGAAATGCTCTTGGATGAATAACAGGGCCAACTTGGAAGCGGAGGGTAATCCGGTCAACGGAATAAAATGTGCCATCTTAGAGAATCGGTCAATGATCACCCAAATGGTGTTATGACCCTTAGAGAGCGGTAATTCAGTAACAAAGTCCATCGAGATATGAGTCCAAGGCTTTTTAGGAATGGACAAAGGATGCAACAAACCCGTAGGCGGCAGACGTGGAGTTTTGTGCTGAGCACATTGAGGACACGAATTGACATACTCTTGAACATCTTTTTTCATAGTGTCCCACCAGTATGATCTTCGCAGAAATTCCCACATTTTCTGAATTCCCGGATGACCAGAAAACTTAGAAGTGTGTGCCCACTGCAACAGTCTCGGTCGAAATTTAACTGGTACCGACATTCTTCCCGGAGGAGGGCCCAACCTAGTGGGAGCTGCAGAAATAGAGATGGGACTGAGGATTAATGCCTTCCCCATAGTATTCTCCTCATCGGAAGCCATCACTGAACGGGATAGGGCATCCGCCTTGGTATTTAGAATTCCAGCCCGATACTTGATGATAAAGGAAAATCTGGTAAAGAAGAGCGCCCATCTCGCCTGACGGGGGTTCAAACATTGGGCCGTCTTTAGATACAGTAAATTCTTGTGGTCCGTAAAAATTGTGATTAAGTGTTTAGCACCCTCCAGAAGATACCTCCATTCTTCCAACGCAGATTTAATTGCCAGTAGCTCTTTGTCTCCGATGGTGTAATTTAGTTCAGCAGGGGAGAACTTGCGAGAATGAAACCCACACGGATGCAACTTCCCATCTGAGGCGTATTGCGAGAGTACAGCACCTATGCCTACCGTGGAAGCATCAACCTCCAAAAAGAATGGTTTTAGGAAATCTGGCTGCTGAAGTACGGGAGCAGATATAAAGGCGGTCTTCAACTGTTTGAACGCTGCTATTGCTTCAGAAGGCCAATTGCTTGGGTCAGCCCCTTTTTTAGTCAGAGCCGTAATAGGTGCCACGATGGTAGAGAAACCTCTTATAAATTTCCGATAATAATTTGCGAATCCTAGAAATCGTTGCACTGCTTTTAAGGAAAGAGGTTGAGTCCAATCCCGGATGGCCGAAAGTTTCTCCGGATCCATACGCAATTCAGTTCCAGAAATAATGTAGCCCAAAAATGAAATAGAAGGAACCTCAAAGGTGCACTTGGAGATCTTGCCATAAAGATGATTCTTGCGCAACCGAAGGAGTACTTCCTTAACTTGTAGTCGGTGCTCAGAAAGATTCTTAGAAAAAATCAAAATGTCATCCAAATAGACTACTACATTCAGATACAACATATCCCGAAAGACTTCATTAATGAATCCTTGAAAGACAGCGGGGGCGTTGCTGAGGCCAAATGGCATTACCAGGTACTCATAATGCCCATCTCTCGTATTGAAAGCCGTCTTCCACTCATCTCCTTGACGAATACGTATCAAGTTGTATGCTCCTCTTAAGTCAAGCTTAGTAAATACTCGAGCTCCACGCACTCTATCAAAAAGCTCTGTGATGAGCGGCAGAGGATACTTGTTTTTAATGGTGACTTCATTTAAACCACGATAGTCGATGCATGGTCTCAGCCCTCCATCTTTTTTTTTTTACAAAGAAGAAGCCAGCTCCCGCAGGAGAAGTGGAGGGACGGATGAAGCCCTTCTGCAAATTCGACTTAATGTACTCAGACATAGCTTGTGTCTCTGGAACCGACAAAGGATAAGTGCGACCTCGAGGCGGTATTTTCCCAGGAATGAGCTCAATGGGACAGTCCCAAGCCCTATGCGGAGGTAATTTATCAGCCGCCTGTTCCGAGAAGACATCCAAAAACTCTCGATAAGCCTCAGGAACTAACTCCACGTCCAACTTGGCCGACGCACGGAGTGGAACGACAGGAGTAAGACAATTCAATCGGCAGAAAGGACTCCAAGAAATTATTTGTGTCGACCCCCAGTCGACATGAGGGTTGTGTAGCCTGAGCCAGGGAAAACCCAAAACGAGATCGTGAGACATTTCCTGAATAACTAGAAACTTCAGTTGTTCATGATGTAAAGCTCCCACTTGTAGCTGAATTGACTCAGACTGACTCGTAATCAAGGCGTTAGGAATTTGAACCCCGTTAATGGCTGTAATAGTAATAGGTCGTTCGACCAACTGTAATTTCAAACCCAAACTCTGGGCGCAGGAAAGAGAAATAAAATTCCCCGCAGCACCTGAATCCAAAAGAGCCATGACGGTCTTGACTTTTGTTTTAGTAGACAAAGATACTGAGAGTAAACAGTCCACTTCTGGAGAAGATTGAGAAACCACACCCAGCTTGACTTCCCCGGAACAGGCTAGGATTGCCCGTTTCCCGGGCGAGCTTTGCAAGACTTGAGGAAGTGATCCGCGGCTCCACAGTAGAGGCAAAGTTTGTTCTCACGTCGACGCTGTCGCTCCTCTGGAGACAGTCGAGACCGATTAATTTGCATGGGTTCGTCTGGAGCTGTCGTAACCGATGGTTTAGACGGAGGAGCCCGGAATCTGCACCGATCAGACCGAGAACGTTCGCCAACTCGTTCCTGCATGCGGAGATCCACTTTCACACAGAGCGAGATCAACTGTTCCAAGGAATCTGGCAAATCTCTTGTAATCAATTCGTCTTTAAGACGGTCGGACAGCCCGTTCCAGAAAGCGGCCCGTAAGGCATCATTATCCCAGCGCAATTCGGAAGCTATGGTCTGAAAATGAATCACATACTGACCCACTGAACGAGAGCCTTGTCGAACTCTAAGAAGATCTGAAGAGGCAGCGGCCGTTCTGCCAGGCTCATCAAAGATCCGGCGGAAAGATGAGATGAAATTAGTGTAGTTGGAAACCAAAGGATCAGATCGCTCCCATAAAGGAGACACCCATTCCAACGCTGAACCCTCAAGCAAGGAAATAATGTATGCTACTTTGGATCGATCCGTGGGAAAATTGTGTGCGAGGAGTTCAAACTGCACCTCGCACTGGTTAAGAAAACCACGGCAATTCTTCGGGTTGCCGTTGTAGCGAGAGGGAGTGGGAAGCTGAAGGCGTGACCTGGTACCGGACACTGCGTGAGCATTAACAGGAACGACTGCCGGAGTGGGTACTGGAGCTGGAACTGGAACTACTGAAGCCAGGGAAACCTGAATTTGATCCAACCTGCCGGATAGCTCTTGGAGATACCGCATCACCTGGTTTTGCGCCGCTTCCTGACTCTGTACACGGGAAACCAGATCTTGGATGGCACTTGCTTCTGGGTTCCGATTCCCCGGGTCCATGTGGCGCCTGTGTATACTATCACTGACCTGGTCGAAGGGTGTTGTGGACTCGGGGCTTCTTCCGGTGACAGGGAAGAGGAACCGCTACTGGGTCGCAATAGAGATGGCCGGATGTAGGTCTTCTTCATACAGGATGAAGACGGTAAGCAGGAAGCACGGAGGAATGATGAAGGTCTCCTGAAAAACAAGACTAGTGAAAGTGCTGAGTGCTGAGGTACAGAGATGCTGGTATTATTGAGGTGCTGAAGGCACTGAGGTGCTGAGACACCGAGGTACTGAGGTGTTGGAGTTCTGTGATACTAAGGTGCAGAGGCTCCGAGGTGCTGAGGTTCTATGGTGCTGAGGCACCGGCGTGCTGAGGAACAGAGGCACTGAGGTGCCGAGGTACTGAGGTGCTGATGGCGCTCAGGCGCCTTGGTGGCACGGAGGTGCGTGATAGCGCTCGGGCGCTTGGAGGCACGGAAGTGCGTGATGGCGCTCGGGCGCTTGGAGGCACAGAGGTGCGTGATGGCGCTCGGGCGCTTGGAGGCACGGAGGTGCGTGATGGCGCTCGGGCGCTTGGAGGCACGGAGGTGCGTGATGGCGCTCGGGCGCTTGGAGGCACGGAGGTGCGTGATGGCGCTCGGGCGCTTGGAGGCACGGGACACTGGAGACACTGGAGACACTGGGACACTGGAGACACTGGAGACACTGGAGACACTGGAGACACTGGAGACACTGGGACACTGGAGACACTGGAGACACTGGAGACACAGCGGAAAATAGGAACAAGGGAGCTCTGGAAATCACTGCTTCAGACAAGCAGAACGATGATACACAGGCGCCGGCTCCCTGCTCGGCGTCTGGCTTTGAACCTCCCGCCTTGGTCTGATTGGCGGAGCGGGCAGATGACGTCAGCCCCGCTCCGCCTACCTAATCTAAAGCAGCATGGCGGCGCCCTCGCTCCGGGAGCCGCCGGAGAGACCCGCCGACCCGACGCCGGACCCCCGAGGCCGCCGGAGGGGAGAGACGCCAGGCCATCCAGGACACCCGCAGCGGTAAGCGCGGCCGCCGCTGCCCGCGGGGTGTGACACAGCAAATATGTCAATTATCTTATTATTTGCCCATGCCAATTGGATGTTAAAGGAAAGGATTGGAATGCATCGTTCTTCGATTAAAACAGCTATGACCAAAATTTACCAGAGCATACCACCAGTAGCAAAGCATTTTTTGAAGCAGAACACACCTTGGGGGATTTTAAGTTTATGCCCCTGGATCAGATTAAACCTTTAAGGAGGGTAGGAGATCGCCATAATTTGTTATTACAACGCAAATGCGTACTAATATATAAATTTGACTCAGTTTGTCCTGGAGGTTTAAATGAAGAATTGAAGTGCATGTTTTTTTGTAATAGACTTATGTACTGACAGATAACTGTCTAATTACATCCGACAGGAGGAGGGTTATATATGACAGTGTAACAAATGCATCGAGAAGTTTTTGTCTTTTTATGTTTATTTTCTTAATTATTTATCTATATTTGATATATGATGTATCATGAGAGCCAAGAGGTGCCTGTCAGGCTATTATGATACAGATGTAGCCAACTTTATCTTGACTGTTTCTCCGCCGAGACGGGCGTTTAGCCACGCTAAGGCGATAGCTGAGTTTAATCACAGGCAGGCGCGTTGAGACGATCTAGATACTCATCATGCATTACACATCTCCACCACTGTGTGGCTAATGCTCCACTAATCCAGTACTTTCGATCGTACAGTATAGCGGCGGATTGATCTACAGCTCTGGCAATACTGTAGGCGTAACGGGAAGCGGTGGAAAAAGTATGGAGTACAGTACTGTATGTGTATGGAGACGCAACTACAGTAATTGTAATTGTGTAAAAGGAATAATGTACAGTACAATGTATAAACACCGTGCTTTTTAAAATATGAAATATACTGTATGAGCGTCTGAGTTCGCTAATGCATAATGGGAATGGAGGACTAGCAGGAGGCGGAGGAAAACACCGTGCTTTACAAATGCGAGCGTCCGAGTCCTCTAAGGCATAAACCAACAGCAATGGGGCGAGGGCCGGGCGCTGTTTGCAGTACTTTCACACATGAAATTAGAAATCTCTCATGAGGCGTCGTGGGCTAGGGGTGAAGGCTCCCACCTCCCTCGCTGGGGGTCCAGGGTTCGAGACATGATGTGCTTTCTTTCTTTTTTTTTTTTTTTTTTTCTGTAATAATGCACTGTATTATTTTATTTCCATTGTAAGACAGTCAATGGAAGGATGCACACAGGTTTCACATAAATCAAAGTACATCTGCAGGAGCGATTCTTTACGCTAAATGCACCCAAACAGCGTGAATGAAATGAGTGTATTCTGGCGCTACCAACTAAGCAAAACAGTACTGTAGATCTTCAGCGTTTGTGCATTGCACAGGACCTGAATTTCCTCCCTGTGCAGGCCCCCAGGGGGGAAGGGCGATGGGGGTAGGGGGGAGACGATGGAAAATACTGTGCCTTTGAAATGCAATTACATGAGCGTCCGAGTACACTACGGCATACTGTAAACCAACACCAATGGGAAGGAAGTGCCAACCTTATTTTTAATGTGTTCCCGTGACATTCACTTTAACATTTTTTTTTTCTCTCCAATACAGTACATCCAATGGAAGGATGCACACAGGTTTCACATAAATCAAAGTACATCTGCAGGAGCGATTCTTTACGCTAAATGCAACCTACAGTACAGTACGGTACTGTAAGTGAGCAAAATAGTACTACAGTGGGCGTTTGTGTATTGCACATGACCTGCATTCCCTCCCTGTCTACTGCATGATCTGTGCAGGCTCCCATGGGGGAAGGGCAACAGGCTAGCAGGAGGCGGAGGAAAACACCGTGCTTTACAAATGCGAGCGTCCGAGTCCTCTAAGGCATAAACCAACAGCAATGGGGCGAGGGCCGGGCGCTGTTTGCAGTACTTTCACACATGAAATTAGAAATCTCTCATGAGGCGTCGTGGGCTAGGGGTGAAGGCTCCCACCTCCCTCGCTGGGGGTCCAGGGTTCGAGACATGATGTGCTTTCTTTCTTTTTTTTTTTTTTTTTTCTGTAATAATGCACTGTATTATTTTATTTCCATTGTAAGACAGTCAATGGAAGGATGCACACAGGTTTCACATAAATCAAAGTACATCTGCAGGAGCGATTCTTTACGCTAAATGCACCCAAACAGCGTGAATGAAATGAGTGTATTCTGGCGCTACCAACTAAGCAAAACAGTACTGTAGATCTTCAGCGTTTGTGCATTGCACAGGACCTGAATTTCCTCCCTGTGCAGGCCCCCAGGGGGGAAGGGCGATGGGGGTAGGGGGGAGACGATGGAAAATACTGTGCCTTTGAAATGCAATTACATGAGCGTCCGAGTACACTACGGCATACTGTAAACCAACACCAATGGGAAGGAAGTGCCAACCTTATTTTTAATGTGTTCCCGTGACATTCACTTTAACATTTTTTTTTTTCTCTCCAATACAGTACATCCAATGGAAGGATGCACACAGGTTTCACATAAATCAAAGTACATCTGCAGGAGCGATTCTTTACGCTAAATGCAACCTACAGTACAGTACGGTACTGTAAGTGAGCAAAATAGTACTACAGTGGGCGTTTGTGTATTGCACATGACCTGCATTCCCTCCCTGTCTACTGCATGATCTGTGCAGGCTCCCATGGGGGAAGGGCAACAGGCCAGCAGGAGGCGGAGGAAAACACCGTGCTTTACAAATGCGAGCGTCCGAGTCCTCTAAGGCATAAACCAACAGCAATGGGGCGAGGGCCGGGCGCTGTTTGCAGTACTTTCACACATGAAATTAGAAATCTCTCATGAGGCGTCGTGGGCTAGGGGTGAAGGCTCCCACCTCCCTCGCTGGGGGTCCAGGGTTCGAGACATGAAGTGCTTTCTTTCTTTTTTTTTTTTTTTTTTTCTGTAATAATGCACTGTATTATTTTATTTCCATTGTAAGACAGTCAATGGAAGGATGCACACAGGTTTCACATAAATCAAAGTACATCTGCAGGAGCGATTCTTTACGCTAAATGCACCCAAACAGCGTGAATGAAATGAGTGTATTCTGGCGCTACCAACTAAGCAAAACAGTACTGTAGATCTTCAGCGTTTGTGCATTGCACAGGACCTGAATTTCCTCCCTGTGCAGGCCCCCAGGGGGGAAGGGCGATGGGGGTAGGGGGGAGACGATGGAAAATACTGTGCCTTTGAAATGCAATTACATGAGCGTCCGAGTACACTACGGCATACTGTAAACCAACACCAATGGGAAGGAAGTGCCAACCTTATTTTTAATGTGTTCCCGTGACATTCACTTTAACATTTTTTTTTTCTCTCCAATACAGTACATCCAATGGAAGGATGCACACAGGTTTCACATAAATCAAAGTACATCTGCAGGAGCGATTCTTTACGCTAAATGCAACCTACAGTACAGTACGGTACTGTAAGTGAGCAAAATAGTACTACAGTGGGCGTTTGTGTATTGCACATGACCTGCATTCCCTCCCTGTCTACTGCATGATCTGTGCAGGCTCCCATGGGGGAAGGGCAACAGGCTAGCAGGAGGCGGAGGAAAACACCGTGCTTTACAAATGCGAGCGTCCGAGTCCTCTAAGGCATAAACCAACAGCAATGGGGCGAGGGCCGGGCGCTGTTTGCAGTACTTTCACACATGAAATTAGAAATCTCTCATGAGGCGTCGTGGGCTAGGGGTGAAGGCTCCCACCTCCCTCGCTGGGGGTCCAGGGTTCGAGACATGATGTGCTTTCTTTCTTTTTTTTTTTTTTTTTTCTGTAATAATGCACTGTATTATTTTATTTCCATTGTAAGACAGTCAATGGAAGGATGCACACAGGTTTCACATAAATCAAAGTACATCTGCAGGAGCGATTCTTTACGCTAAATGCACCCAAACAGCGTGAATGAAATGAGTGTATTCTGGCGCTACCAACTAAGCAAAACAGTACTGTAGATCTTCAGCGTTTGTGCATTGCACAGGACCTGAATTTCCTCCCTGTGCAGGCCCCCAGGGGGGAAGGGCGATGGGGGTAGGGGGGAGACGATGGAAAATACTGTGCCTTTGAAATGCAATTACATGAGCGTCCGAGTACACTACGGCATACTGTAAACCAACACCAATGGGAAGGAAGTGCCAACCTTATTTTTAATGTGTTCCCGTGACATTCACTTTAACATTTTTTTTTTTCTCTCCAATACAGTACATCCAATGGAAGGATGCACACAGGTTTCACATAAATCAAAGTACATCTGCAGGAGCGATTCTTTACGCTAAATGCAACCTACAGTACAGTACGGTACTGTAAGTGAGCAAAATAGTACTACAGTGGGCGTTTGTGTATTGCACATGACCTGCATTCCCTCCCTGTCTACTGCATGATCTGTGCAGGCTCCCATGGGGGAAGGGCAACAGGCTAGCAGGAGGCGGAGGAAAACACCGTGCTTTACAAATGCGAGCGTCCGAGTCCTCTAAGGCATAAACCAACAGCAATGGGGCGAGGGCCGGGCGCTGTTTGCAGTACTTTCACACATGAAATTAGAAATCTCTCATGAGGCGTTGTGGGCTAGGGGTGAAGGCTCCCACCTCCCTCGCTGGGGGTCCAGGGTTCGAGACATGATGTGCTTTCTTTCTTTTTTTTTTTTTTTTTTTCTGTAATAATGCACTGTATTATTTTATTTCCATTGTAAGACAGTCAATGGAAGGATGCACACAGGTTTCACATAAATCAAAGTACATCTGCAGGAGCGATTCTTTACGCTAAATGCACCCAAACAGCGTGAATGAAATGAGTGTATTCTGGCGCTACCAACTAAGCAAAACAGTACTGTAGATCTTCAGCGTTTGTGCATTGCACAGGACCTGAATTTCCTCCCTGTGCAGGCCCCCAGGGGGGAAGGGTGATGGGGGTAGGGGGGAGACGATGGAAAATACTGTGCCTTTGAAATGCAATTACATGAGCGTCCGAGTACACTACGGCATACTGTAAACCAACACCAATGGGAAGGAAGTGCCAACCTTATTTTTAATGTGTTCCCGTGACATTCACTTTAACATTTTTTTTTTTCTCTCCAATACAGTACATCCAATGGAAGGATGCACACAGGTTTCACATAAATCAAAGTACATCTGCAGGAGCGATTCTTTACGCTAAATGCAACCTACAGTACAGTACGGTACTGTAAGTGAGCAAAATAGTACTACAGTGGGCGTTTGTGTATTGCACATGACCTGCATTCCCTCCCTGTCTACTGCATGATCTGTGCAGGCTCCCATGGGGGAAGGGCAACAGGCTAGCAGGAGGCGGAGGAAAACACCGTGCTTTACAAATGCGAGCGTCCGAGTCCTCTAAGGCATAAACCAACAGCAATGGGGCGAGGGCCGGGCGCTGTTTGCAGTACTTTCACACATGAAATTAGAAATCTCTCATGAGGCGTCGTGGGCTAGGGGTGAAGGCTCCCACCTCCCTCGCTGGGGGTCCAGGGTTCGAGACATGATGTGCTTTCTTTCTTTTTTTTTTTTTTTTTTTCTGTAATAATGCACTGTATTATTTTATTTCCATTGTAAGACAGTCAATGGAAGGATGCACACAGGTTTCACATAAATCAAAGTACATCTGCAGGAGCGATTCTTTACGCTAAATGCACCCAAACAGCGTGAATGAAATGAGTGTATTCTGGCGCTACCAACTAAGCAAAACAGTACTGTAGATCTTCAGCGTTTGTGCATTGCACAGGACCTGAATTTCCTCCCTGTGCAGGCCCCCAGGGGGGAAGGGCGATGGGGGTAGGGGGGAGACGATGGAAAATACTGTGCCTTTGAAATGCAATTACATGAGCGTCCGAGTACACTACGGCATACTGTAAACCAACACCAATGGGAAGGAAGTGCCAACCTTATTTTTAATGTGTTCCCGTGACATTCACTTTAACATTTTTTTTTTTCTCTCCAATACAGTACATCCAATGGAAGGATGCACACAGGTTTCACATAAATCAAAGTACATCTGCAGGAGCGATTCTTTACGCTAAATGCAACCTACAGTACAGTACGGTACTGTAAGTGAGCAAAATAGTACTACAGTGGGCGTTTGTGTATTGCACATGACCTGCATTCCCTCCCTGTCTACTGCATGATCTGTGCAGGCTCCCATGGGGGAAGGGCAACAGGCTAGCAGGAGGCGGAGGAAAACACCGTGCTTTACAAATGCGAGCGTCCGAGTCCTCTAAGGCATAAACCAACAGCAATGGGGCGAGGGCCGGGCGCTGTTTGCAGTACTTTCACACATGAAATTAGAAATCTCTCATGAGGCGTCGTGGGCTAGGGGTGAAGGCTCCCACCTCCCTCGCTGGGGGTCCAGGGTTCGAGACATGATGTGCTTTCTTTCTTTTTTTTTTTTTTTTTTCTGTAATAATGCACTGTATTATTTTATTTCCATTGTAAGACAGTCAATGGAAGGATGCACACAGGTTTCACATAAATCAAAGTACATCTGCAGGAGCGATTCTTTACGCTAAATGCACCCAAACAGCGTGAATGAAATGAGTGTATTCTGACGGACTGTGCATCTTCGGTATTTGTGTATAGCATAAGACCTGTGAAGGCTCCCAGGAGGGAAGGGCGTAGGGCAAGACAGTGGAAAATACTGTGGTCAAAGAAAGGGCATACTGTATGTAAAACTAAGGGAAACTGTTACAAAGTACAGTAACTACAGTACTGTACGTTGAATGCCTGGAACGCACGACGCCTGAGACGCACGACGCCTGAGACGCACGACGTCTGAGACGCACGACGTCTGGATCGCTCATTGAGCATAAGCATGGCTGCTGTACCTGTAGTACCTGTACGTGACCGTCCCTATGCTATGGGTGAGCTGCGTCTCCTCGTTCGCTGGTGGGACAGAACTCTCGCCAGCAACGAGGAGAAAGTAAGGGCATATAGGAGGGCCAGCAGGGATATCCTCCGGACCTACAACCGGAGGAGAACGGTGAGGTCTCTCCAGAGGAGGTGGAGTGACCTCGTGAGGCGGACCCCACGACGCCTGCAGGCCATAAGGGATTGTAAGTACAGTACATTACTGTAGATTACTGTACTTTAAGTTACTGTAGTTACAGGTACAGTACATTATAGCAGGGGCTGCTGTAGCAGCAGGTATCCGGTCTATACAGCACTGTACAGTATTTGTGGTAAACAAATGGTTAAACAAGGACCAAACGTTAACCCGGGTCAAAAGGTCAATTTGTTTTTTTGCGTCGACCTAGATGGTGCGGCTTTTGAAATTGGTTGACACCAGTTACTGTAGGTTGACATGGTCGTTAAGTTGACATGGAAAAAGATCGACATGCGTTTTACAAAAACAATTGTTATTTTTTTAAACTTGTGTATATACAGTAGTTCTTTACAATCCAGGTGGTCTACGATTGTGCAGTGTACAGTATCATGCAGTGTACAGTATATGCAATGTATCACAGTGTATCGTGCTGCGTAATTGCAGCGTGTCATGCAGTGTACATTCAGAATATGGTATTGTGCAGTGAGTGTAATACATAGTGAATCACATCGTGCAGCAGAGCCGGCCTTAGGCATAGGCAAACTACAGTAGGCAAATGCCTAGGGCATTTGCTATGCTTAGGGGCACCAGCAGCTTCTGCTGATTAAAATGATATGCGGCATGCCTATATTTTGCGTGACTGCGGCTGTATCTGTACCTGGCTAGGGCCAGCACTGTCGTGCAGTGTACTGTATACACATGTGGTAATTGCAGTTTTTTGTGTAGTGTACATTGTATCATATTTTGCAGGGAAATGTGCAGTTTGTCATATCACGCAGTCGTGCAGTGCATTGTGTGGTTTAATTGCAGTGTGCCGAAATTTGTGTTTCAGATAGTACAGTGTTCTAAGGGATGTTACTTTGGCAGAAATTATTCTAAGGGATGTTACAGTGGCCTAATGTGTTCTGACGTGCATTACTCTTGCATAAGGTTCATGACTGGCAGATCTCTACTTTGTGACGTAATGTGGATATACTACTGCACTACTGTGACGTACAGTAACGTGAATAAGGTGCTCTACTGTGTGACACAACGTGAATCAAGGACAGTACTGTGACGTGAATACGGTGCTCTACTGTGTGACACAACGTGAATCAAGGACAGTACTGTGACGTGAATAAGGTGCTCTACTGTGTGACACAACGTGAATCAAGGACAGTACTGTGACGTGAATACGGTGCTCTACTGTGTGACACAACGTGAATCAAGGACAGTACTGTGACGTGAATACGGTGCTCTACTGTGTGACACAACGTGAATCAAGGACAGTACTGTGACGTGAATAAACTGCACTACTGTGACATGACGTGAATAAGATGAATTCAGGTGAGTACTGCGTCATCTGTCATGAAATCAATTTGTAATGTAATGAACAGTACTGAGATGGTTAAGGGTGGGAGGGCTGCATGCTGATGTGTGTCATAATGTTTATAAGGGCAATGCTTATGTGTGTTACAATGTCTATAAAGGTAGTGTTCTGTCTAATACCCTGGACCTACTGTACTGTAGCGATACTGTAAGTGTACTGTATGTCACATTTAGAAATGTGCCCCTTAAGTTTTGAAGACAGTACAGTACACTATGCCCTCCTGAGTGATTAGGTGCAGGGTACTAGAATGAACAATTCCATTTATTGTGATGTCATAAAGATGCTGTCAATGTTGAATTTCATTGGCTGTACAGTATGCTGCCATTATACTGTATATATATTTTTACAGGGCTGGTAGCACGACGTCACAGGAGGCGGGACAGGCGCCGCCAAGCTGGTAAGTATTGTCAAATACAGTAGTGTACAGTACATAGTGATTTCTATAGTCCCAACCCCCTGTCCTGACCATCACAGATAACTCGCTGCAATCCGTTAATGTTAAGAATGTCTGTTTACAAAACTAAATGTAAATATTAAACACAAAGTATAAATAACATTGTAGATAGCTGAATACCCGTGCTTCGCTACGGGATGAGGATGGTAAATTCCAGTGATAGTTGTTTGTTAATTTACGTTTGTTGGCGATCTACTGTAGTATATAGTACTGTATACTTTAAGCATACTGTATCTTGCTTCTCTGATGCAGATTGTTTATTGGCCGGACCCCTTTTTGGTCCTGGATACTGTGCAGTACATGTTTCAAATTGACAGCTTCACTTACAGTACTGTTATTTTTTTTCCCACAGTACCACCACCACCACCACCTGCTGCGCTGCCAGGTATTGTGTAACGAGAATTCTGGTGCTACTGTCATCGTTGTTACACTACTGTACATGTGTCCTGGATACTGTGCAGTACATGTTTCCAATTGACAGCTTCACTTACAGTACTGTTATTTTTTTTCCCACAGTACCACCACCACCACCACCACCACCTGCTGCGCTGCCAGGTATTGTGTAACGAGAATTCTGGTGCTACTGTCATCGTTGTTACACTACTGTACATGTGTCCTGGATACTGTACAGTACATGTTTCCAATTGACAGCTTCACTTACAGTACTGTTATTTTTTTTCCCACAGTACCACCACCACCTGCTGCGCTGCCAGGTATTGTGTAACGAGAATTCTGGTGCTACTGTCATCGTTGTTACACTACTGTACATGTGTCCTGGATACTGTACAGTACATGTTTCCAATTGACAGCTTCACTTACAGTACTGTTATTTTTTTTCCCACAGTGCCGCCACCACCACCACCACCTGCTGCGCTGCCAGGTATTGTGTAACGAGAATTCTGGTGCTACTGTCATCGTTGTTACACTACTGTACATGTGTCCTGGATACTGTACAGTACATGTTTCCAATTGACAGCTTCACTTACAGTACTGTTATTTTTTTTCCCACAGTACCACCACCACCACCACCTGCTGCGCTGCCAGGTATTGTGTAACGAGAATTCTGGTGCTACTGTCATCGTTGTTACACTACTGTACATGTGTCCTGGATACTGTACAGTACATGTTTCCAATTGACAGCTTCACTTACAGTACTGTTATTTTTTTTCCCACAGTACCACCACCACCACCACCTGCTGCGCTGCCAGGTATTGTGTAACGAGAATTCTGGTGCTACTGTCATCGTTGTTACACTACTGTACATGTGTCCTGGATACTGTACAGTACATGTTTCCAATTGACAGCTTCACTTACAGTACTGTTATTTTTTTTCCCACAGTACCACCACCACCACCACCTGCTGCGCTGCCAGGTATTGTGTAACGAGAATTCTGGTGCTACTGTCATCGTTGTTACACTACTGTACATGTGTCCTGGATACTGTGCAGTACATGTTTCCAATTGACAGCTTCACTTACAGTACTGTTATTTTTTTTCCCACAGTACCACCACCACCACCACCACCACCTGCTGCGCTGCCAGGTATTGTGTAACGAGAATTCTGGTGCTACTGTCATCGTTGTTACACTACTGTACATGTGTCCTGGATACTGTACAGTACATGTTTCCAATTGACAGCTTCACTTACAGTACTGTTATTTTTTTTCCCACAGTACCAACACCACCACCACCACCACCTGCTGCTGCATCCGAGAGCTCCGGAAGTGGTAATAATTACTTTTTGTTACAGACACACTAGTTTCCTACAGTATTACTGTAATTTTTGTATTTTACAATACTTGTCATCTTTTACACACAGACCGCCTCGTAATTGATACAGAGGAGGAGCTCATTCCCATTGATTCGGGGGAAGAGGAGCCAGATTATAGTAAGTACAGTAGGATTTTCTCAAGCCCATTCTTAAAAGTATTGACCAAGTCCACTTTTATTACTTTTCAGGCAGGGAATTCTAAACATGTACTGTACAGTATTTCCCTCACTGTGAAGACCCCTTTTCGCCTCTGTGCGAAATCGCCTCTACTTCAACAAGAGTTACTGTGCACGTGTCCTCTGTGTCCATCTTATCAAAAACCGTTCCTGTGTATTGTCCCCTTACTGTATACAGTATATTTGTAAAGGTTAATCATGTCCCCTCTTAATCTCCTCTTTTCCAATGTAAACATGCCTAGCCTGCCTTTCCTTGTATTCCATCTTCTCAATCCACTTCATCACTTTGGTCGCCCGCCTCTAAACCTTTTGTAGTTCCACGATATCCATTTTGTATTATGGTGCCCAAAATTGTGCATCCGACCCACCCTCCACTAGCCTAACCCTCCAATCATACTCTGAATCCACACTCTGCATTCTGAATGTCGGGATCCAGACAGCAGGTCTTTTAAATACAGTACTGTATGTCCCCTACCGCTGGACAGTCATTCTGCTCCTACTGTATTATGAATATATCTCTGCCTCCTGTAGCACTGTACTACTGTGCAATTTTGTAGTAACTGTACTCTACTGTATTTTGTTTATAATATTTTTTTATTTTCAACTCAGTAATTATTGACAGTGAGGATGAAAAACCCTCTCCCCAACTTGGTAAGTAAACTGCAGTATTGTACTGTACTGTACATTGTGTTAAACCAATGGGTTGGGTTTGCGTGACCAGCAGTCAGGATTCTAGCGGTCAGGTGACCGACAGTGGCATCCTGATTGCAGCAATCCCAACAGGGTGAGGTACGGTATCCTAACCCTCCTCCACTACCCCCTGATTCTGGCCTCGACATTCTCGTCTCTGTGTGCGAAATTTACTCTCCTCCTCCAATTCCTGACTGAATTTTTGCTTTACTGTATTCAACACAGAATACAAAAGTATATTTCATGGATTTTTTGCTTTCACAGGCCCTACACTGTCACAGGCGGTGGCGGAGGAGGAGGAGGAGGACCAGGACTCTCTGTCCCTCACCACACTGCACCCATTAAGTAAGTCCAGTCCGGTACATCGTGCCTCTGTAGAGCCAGTTTGAGCAAGGAGAGATTGATTGCTTCTTTTTTTGGTGGGGGCCCAAACCAACCAGTCATTTCAGCCACAGTCGTGTGGCAGACCCTGTTTATATAACATAAGGGTGGTTGGGAGGGCCCAATCACAATTCCATCTTGCACCTCTTTTTTTATTTATTTTTTTATTTATTTATCTTTGCATCATGTGATGTTTGGGGAAAATTGTTATAAGGTTTGATGTAAAAAAAAGGTTAAAAAAAAGAGGCAGATTAGATGGGCAAAGTGGTTCTTACAGTATTTGTCATCAAATTCTATGTTTCTGTATGCAGACCCTCCAACATGACCCGCCGCACTGCTCTGTTTCTAGACTTCCCTCTTAATTTATGATTTCCATCACCTGTGTTGAACTAGTTATATGATAAGAAAGCTGTTTCTTCACAGGTGATGGCAATAATAAATTAAGAGGGAAGTCCAGAACCAGAGCATTTTGTACCATGTTGGAGGGTATGTGTATTTCCTGGAATTAACCTTTTTTTTTTTTCACATTAATGTTTTTTTTCACAGGCCCTACACTGGAACAGGCCACGGAGGAGGAGGAGGATGATGATGATGATGCTGCATTTAGTGGTAAGAATTATTACTGACATTGATCTGATGCCATCAGAGTAGCACTTTTCATCAGATTTTTCTGGCAAATGCGTAGAAATCGGATGAAAATTGTTTTTGTTTGAACTGGTGATATTGCCCATACAGTAGCAACCGATCACATCCCACATTAACATTTACAGTATCTAGTTACACTTACAGACGATAATACAGTACAGTAGGTAATATTTGATTGGTTGCTACTGTATGGACAACATCCTGTTCTAAAAAAAACACCCATCTTACTCAATTTCTCTCTCTCTCTCTCTCTCACCCCTTGTCACTGTCTCTCCATTCATCTCTCTAGATACTGTCAGTGATGAATTTCCCATTAGGCACGAGAGGCACGTACTGTACCTAGTGGCGGCATCTGTTTGGGGGCCTCAGTTGGATGCTTACAGTATGCTAATACTGTCATCCCAAAAATTACCACTACAGTAACTGCTAAATATTTTAAGTGTACTGTACAATATGCACATACAGTACTGTACAGTATACATAATTCAAAAGAAAAAAGAGTTGCTACTGTACCTTATTCTAGTCATAATCACCGGCATACGGGTCACTCACAAATTTTCTGATGGTCTCGGTGGGGTCCCTTGGAATCACCATGCCTGTCACAAGCATACCTTTTTTTACCCACCTGACACTGGGCCTGGACACTAGTGTACTATTACTATACTTTTTACTGTATACTGTATCTTATAATATTCTTCTCTTTTACCCACAGACGACGAGCCAGAATACATTTTTGGTAAATATACTGTACAGTAGCAATAGTTGGTACTGTAATTACAGTATTTTTTTTTTTCTCCAACATTATTTTAAGTCAAACTGATATGACTAACTGTACTGTATTATCTTTTTACAGTCCGTCGCCAACCAGTGGAGGAGACACCTGGTAATAAAATAGAAATACATAATGCACTGTACTGTATTCTAACTTACTGTAACATGTATAACACTGAGCTGATCATCTTCACACCCTCTGACATAACCTTACAGTACAAACTGTACTTTCTCTCCTTTTTCACCCTCTTCACTCCACAAATGCATGCTGCGTTTCCTGACTACTGATATAATAGTGTGTAGAGCGTAGCGAGGCACCGTGCCCACCGCGTGGCGAGCGAAGCAAGCATGCAAGGGGCTGCTTTCCGCTCGCCGCCCCTGTCGGGATTGTGTGGTCGGGATTCCGGCGTCTGTATTTTGACTGCCGGGATCCCGTCCAGCGGGATTACGTACTGATCTCCAGTCTGAGCCTGCCCTAGGCATAGGCATACTTGCCAAATGCCCAGGGGCACAAGCAGCTTCTGCTGATTAATATGATATGCAGCATGCCTACAGTATATTCTGTGCATACAAAATGCATTACTAATGTGCAGCATTATGTGTATACAGTACTTTGTTGTGTAACATATACTGTAGCAAGGGCACTACTGTGTGGTCTAATGTGAACAAAGAGCAATATGATGTGATGCAATGTGAATAAGTGGGAATACTTTGAGGAGTAATGTGGTACTATCATATGATGTAACGAGAAAAAGAGACACTATTGCATGATATGTTGTGAATAAAGTTGCAGTACTGTGTGGCGTCATTTCAGATTGGGGAATTACTGTGTGGCCTTGCCCCTTCCCAGCAAGAACATGCACCGTTTTGGGATGCACACCGAATGTGCACACTGTTGCTATTTTAAACATACAGTACAGTAAGTTGGAGGAGCACCAAAATGACGACTGCTATGGTTGAGGGGTGATGGTGCTGGGAAAGGGGTACAGGCTCAGAGGCGGAAATAGC
The DNA here is from genome assembly GCF_028390025.1 of Pseudophryne corroboree. Taxonomy (NCBI): domain Eukaryota; kingdom Metazoa; phylum Chordata; class Amphibia; order Anura; family Myobatrachidae; genus Pseudophryne; species Pseudophryne corroboree. The sequence goes on along the minus strand of NC_086450.1, from coordinate 467,350,097 downwards.
ATCTGTGCAAGGGGGCAGCATCCAAAAACTTGACTAGGGAATCATATTATTTATGGCTGGCTCTGAGTACAGTCCACTATTATGGATAGTACTCCCTACAACACCACCTACAGTACTGTAACCCTCTTTTTTCTGAAGCGGTCATGAAATGTCATGACTGCTAATACATACAGTAAATGTCTACAGTATTTGTACTGTGGTGTTTAATTCCTTTGACAATTTGTTTATGACCTATTGAAGCTAAACTCTTGTACAGTACTTTATATTTTGAATACCAGCAATACAGTATAATACTGTACCTACAGTATACAGTAATAATTGTTTACTATTTGAATGTGACTAAATGTTTTTTTTTCTCCAATATAGTGCCAATTATTTATGGGGGCCCCAGACAGGGGCAAGATAGGTGGGCTGGCCCAGAAGCGGGCAGGCAGCAGCCCACTTATACAAGAGGTAAACTAAAGCAATGTTTAAATTACCTCGACAGCATACAGTAGTGTTTGATTTACTGTACTGACAATACAGTACTGTACATTGTAAATAACAATATTGTCTAATATAGAGTAAAGTACTGTATTGCCATTACTACACTGTAAAGTATTCAGTATTTGTTTTGTAATACTGTCCTTTTTTTCCCACAGAACAGTTGCAGCGTGCCATCCAGCTCCAGCGGGTGGTGGTCCACCTCCTAGTGGACCACTATTTTAATATTTTATTAAGTTTAATTTAATTTTATTTAATAAAAATGTTTGTTCTTGTACTCCATTGTATAGTATCTTTTTCTACTGTATAAGATAGGCATACTGTACACCATACAATTATCTGGCAGATAATCTGCAAGATCTGGCTGTTTGTAATGAAATTCTCTCCTAATTTAGCTGTGGTGTACAGTACCTCCTGAGTGTGCTGGGGTGCTTTCTGGCCAGTTTGGGGTGATTTGGAGCAAGTTTGGTCGGCCATCTGGCCGACATGTGCTGTCGACTGTTTGGCAAACATGTGTTTTCACTCCAGCATGTGTGTGTCAGGCATTTTGTGTGTGTCAGGCATTTTGTGTGTGTCAGGCATTTTGTGTGTGTCAGCCATTTTATGTGTGTCAGCCATTGCTGTGTGGTTCCACAAATGTTAGCGTGTCAAAGTGCTGACCACTGACACCACTATTTCACTTTGTACCGCATGCCTTTTGTGGAACCACACAGCCCAGCATGACTTATTGCTGGGCTGTGTGGTTCCACAAATTTTCTTGGAAAACAAATGAACATGAGTGTCTTTACTTTAATACTTTTTTTTTTTTTTCCCCCACAGATATCTATATACACAAGAAAAGAATGTAACGAAGAACAAACTACTTTTTTGTTTTAATTAACTTTCAAACTTTATTTAAAAAAAAACACCTTTTTTTTCTTCAATAAACTTTTAAAAATAGAAGTTTCCTGTGGTTTTTATTAAAATATGAAATGCAAGATGCCTAACCAAGTTGTTTTACATACAGTATACCACTCTTAATTGAATTCCCATCATACAGTAGTACTAATTTATACAGTACAGTAAGTTGGGAATACAAACATTGGAAACCACGTCATGTTTATTTTAAGAAACACTTTATTTACGGACAAAATCATTTGGAACATGTAACATCACACATACTGTACTGTATTGTAATAAAGCCAACATCACACATACTGTACGGTACTTTAATCAAAAGGTAACAGCACAAATACAGTAACAATATCAACTTTAACATTTTTATAATTTATTTTTTTGTGGTGGTGGTGCGGGGTAATGGTTTTTGTACTTTATTTTTAGGTTTTGCTTTTTTGAATTATTTTTCGTTTTTGTCTTTTGCTTTTTAACACTGTCGCATACGGACACCAGAATAGAGGACTGACAACAGCAGCCCCTGGATGGAAACGCAGCCCAAGGCCCCAGATGGACACAGCACAATGGACTCGGCTGCTACAGGATAGATACAGCAGCGCCCAAAAAATCAACAGGAATAAAAGGGGCAACTTGTAACAGGCCCTTACATTACCAGGAATGTGGTGAGCCAAGTTCATGCACTCCCCTTTGAGTAACCGAGCTGCTCCAAGTGGATTCAGCACAGTGCATGCAGCCCCAGAAAATGTACAGGTCATACAGGTACATTGACACAATTTTTTAGCTTCAGCTGTGTGAAGCTGATGTGCTGAAGCTAGGAAGTAGGTAATGATCTGGTTTCATCATAGTCGAGCTTCCAAGTCATTTTCCTCTTCGTTCTCAGCACAGAGTTTATGGTATCCCTTATCTTCCTCTTTTCTGGATCACCAATCCTCACGCGGCGTTCACACCTAGCCATGATGTCATGTACCAGATTTTTGGGCAGCGGAAGTTTGCCCTTGGAACCATCAAAGTTCACACGATTGGCCCACGTCAAGTATTTGTCGTACCGTACATGGTGCTGGAACAGAGAATATGCATATTTCTGAATATGTCCATTTGAAGCTCTGTACAGATGGTCGTCCAGGGAAGTTGAGATGACAGCCAGGGCAATATTGTTCAGAGAGCCTCCGAATGTATTGCGAAGTGGCCTGTGAGCAGGTGTGCTGGTCATCATTGGTGTTCCTGGCAACAGCACACTTGAATCCAGGCCTCTGCGGTCGTCCAGCCCTCTGCGGTCCTCCAGGCCTCCTCTGCGGTCCTCCAGGTCTCTTCTGCGGTCCTCCTGGTCTCTTCTGCGGTCCTCCTGGTCTCTTCTGCGGTCCTCCAGGCCTCCTCTGCGGTCGTCCAAGTCGCTGACTTCGTCCAGTCCGCTGCTGTGGTCCAGGCCTCTGCGGTCCTCCAGGCCTCCTCTGCGGTCCTCCAGGCCTCCTCTGCGGTCCTCCAGGCCTCCTCTGCGGTCCTCCAGGCCTCCTCTGCGGTCCTCCAGGCCTCCTCTGCGGTCCTCCAGGCCTCCTCTGCGGTCCTCCAGGCCTCCTCTGCGGTCCTCCAGGTCTCTTCTGCGGTCCTCCAGGCCTCCTCTGCGGTCCTCCAGGCCTCCTCTGCGGTCCTCCAGGTCTCTTCTGCGGTCCTCCAGGCCTCCTCTGCGGTCCTCCAGGCCTCCTCTGCGGTCCTCCAGGCCTCCTCTGCGGTCCTCCAGGCCTCCTCTGCGGTCCTCCATGTTTCCTCTGCGGTCCTCCAGGCCTCTGTGGTCGTCCAGGCCTCCTCTGCGTTCGCCCAAGTCGCTGACTTCGTCCAGTCCGCTGCTGTGGTCCAGGCCTCTGCGGTCCTCCAGGTCTCTTCTGCGGTCCTCCAGGTCTCCTCTGCGTTCGCCCAAGTCGCTGACTTCGTCCAGTCCGCTGCTGTGGTCCAGGCCTCTGCGGTCCTCCAGGTCTCTTCTGCGGTCCTCCAGGTCTCCTCTGCGGTCCTCCAGGCATCCTCTGCGGTCCTCCATGCCGCTGACTTCGTCCAGTCCGCTGCGGTCCTCCAGGTCTCCTCTGCGGTCGTCCAGGCCTCCTCTGCGGTCCTCCAGGCCTCCTCTGCGGTCCTCCAGGCCTCCTCTGCGGTCCTCCAGGCCTCCTCTGCGGTCCTCCAGGCCTCCTCTGCGGTCGTCCATGCCGCTGACTTCGTCCAGTCCGCTGCGGTCCTCCAGGTCTCCTCTGCGGTCGTCCAGGCCTCCTCTGCGGTCGTCCAGGCCTCCTCTGCGGTCCTCCAGGCCTCCTCTGCGGTCCTCCAGGCCTCCTCTGCGGTCCTCCAGGCCTCCTCTGCGGTCCTCCAGGCCTCCTCTGCGGTCGTCCATGCCGCTGACTTCGTCCAGTCCGCTGCGGTCCTCCAGGCCTCCTCTGCGGTCCTCCAGGCCTCCTCTGCGGTCCTCCAGGCCTCCTCTGCGGTCGTCCAGTCCGCTGCGGTCCTCCAGGTCTCCTCTGCGGTCCTCCAGGCCTCCTCTGCGGTCCTCCAGGCCTCCTCTGCGGTCCTCCAGGCCTCCTCTGCGGTCCTCCAGGCCTCCTCTGCGGTCCTCCAGGCCTCGGTCGTCCAGGCCGCTGACTTGAACCGCTTGGTGGTGTGTTGCAATGATGGTGCGGCAAACTCCAACTTGCCATTCTTCCCTCGTTTGTTCAATGACTTTCTTCATGGCTTCTACCATCTGTTCCTTTATGCCTTCTTTAAGGCCAGCCACATCGGTCTGCAGCTGATTGACCTGTCCACCAACTTCTGACTCCATATTGGTCACCTTACTGAGTAGCTCCTTTAGTAAAACAGGACAGGTACACTGGCAGTCCTGCACTTTGGTGTTCACATCTGTGAAATGCAACCTTCTTCGTGGTGAATGTGTCATGTCTTCTTGTCCAGGGGTGGCTACATGGTCCAAAAAAGAAGCTTCCTGATGCAGCGTGTTTGTCACGTCCTCTAGCACCGGTATTTCCAGATTCATTGGCTGAACACTGTGATCTGCAGGAGATGGAACAATTACATCATTTGCCACACCACATATCATCTCCAACGTATTATTCTTTGCCTTGGCATTTTTTCGTGGTTTCACCACATTTTCTTTCTGAGCCGCCTTGGCAGTTTTCTTCTTCTTTTGTGGGACTAATGCAGCAAGTTTCTGTGCCACTGATGGGTGGGTTTTGGCACTCCCGTAAAATCTGGTAGTCTGCATTCTTTGTCTTTTGTCTAAAAATATAAAAACCACAATAAGAAAACATGTAAAGCACAGCATGCTAAAAATAGCAAACAACTGTACATTTTCAAATAAAGTGCACAACAGTAAAGTGCAAATACTGTACAGTATTTGCCTTTTTTCCCTGTGCCTCCCAACAAGAACCTCTGCAGGAGGGACAGAATGCTCTGTTACGGACTTCAGTTTAAATATACAGTATGATTACCATCACCTGTGCGAACAACTATACTGTACAGTAGTTACTGTATTTGATAAGATAGGTGTTTCACCACAAGTGATAGCAATCATTCAGTACTACTGCACATACCTGTAGTACACCGGGATAAGCAAGGTCTATGTACATTACGTTATACCGAGCTGGATCGCTTAGCAACCTGACAAAATGGCCACCGACCGTGAACTCCCAGCACGTGGCAGCGCTTGGATATGGAGTGAGATACAGTATGGTACAGTCCAGGGGCAATGCTGAAGGAGCGTCACAATCCCCTAGCTCAATTACTAGAGCCATTTTAACAGCAGTGTGGGCCCCTGGACACAGCAATGCACTGGGGCCCCTACCCACTCACCAGCGGAAGGGGTGGGGGGAGCTATCAGCGGCAGCTTTGATGCTCCGCGGGGGATAGGGGGGGTTCTATCTTTCGCTCAGTATGTACAGTAGGACCTGGAGAAATAATTTCTGCTAATTATTCCTTTACTGCACAGATGGGGCAGGAAGGAGAACACTAAACTGTAGAAGGGGGCATTGTGCTGAATGAAGGGGCCCTGGTACAGTACATGACTTCCAGGGTGGTAGGGGGTGTTTAATACACAGGGGAGGAGTGGATAATGGAGTGGGCTTAATATTAGTGTTATGGACTGCAATTAGTTTCCTGTATGAAACAGATACAGTACAGTAAATAACCCTCCTTGGAAGTGCATGGGCCCTGTGAGACTTACAGTAGTGTACAGCATAAGGGTCGACTGACATGATGTACAAGCATTACATACAGTACATGTCAGTACTGTATGTAAATTCTTCAATTATTGCCTAACAACAATGCTGCTTACTGTATATTAAATACTGTAGGCCTAGAAATGTGCATCTCAATATAGTAGTTAAAAACACAGGGGCCTATGTGGATAAGCGAGTTCTATGCACACAAAAAATGGCCACCAACCGTGAACCCCCAGCACGTGGCAGCGCTCGGATATGTAGTGAGATACAATATGGCATACATTTCACAGTTCAGGGGGCAATGCTGAAGGAGCGTCACAATCCCCTAGCTCAATTACATTGGGATAAGCGAGGTCTATGCACATTACGGTATACCGAGCTGGATCGCTTAGCAACCTGACAACATGGCCGCCGACCGTGAACTCCCAGCACGTGGCAGCGCTCGGATATGTAGTGAGAGATGGTATACATTTTAAAATACACCGGGATAAGTTGTACAGGCCATGGAGCAATGCACAGGGACATTCATCATTTACGTACAGTATATAAATAATTGTAAACCGTAAATGAAAGAATTACCGGTCAAATACTGTATGACGAAACTGTGTCAATGAGCTGGAACAGTATGGCCTGTGAAGAAGTTTTCGAAGGCAGAAACGGAGAGCAAATTATCAGGAGATTTCTGAAAGGTCGGAGAAGATCCACACAGCAAGTCTGCCTACGAGGAAACAGATTTGCAAAGTGGGTAGCGTAAAGCCTAACAACAATGCTGCTTACTGTATATTAAATACTGTAGGCCTAGAAATGTGCATCTCAATATAGTAGTTAAAAACACAGGGGCCTATGTGGATAAGCGAGTTCTATGCACACTAAAAATGGCCACCGACCGTGAACCCCCAGCACGTGGCAGCGCTCGGATATGTAGTGAGATACAGTATGGCATACATTTCACAGTTCAGGGGGCAATGCTGAAGGAGCGTCACAATCCCCTAGCTCAATTACATTGGGATAAGCGAGGTCTACTGTATGCACATTACGGTATACCGAGCTGGATCGCTTAGCAACCTGACAAAATGGCCGCCGACCGTGAACTCCCAGCACGTGGCAGCGCTCGGATATGTAGTGAGATACAATATGGCATACATTTCACAGTTCAGGGGGCAATGCTGAAGGAGCGTCACAATCCCCTAGCTCAATTACATTGGGATAAGCGAGGTCTACTGTATGCACATTACGGTATACCGAGCTGGATCGCTTAGCAACCTGACAAAATGGCCGCCGACCGTGAACTCCCAGCACGTGGCAGCGCTCGGATATGTAGTGAGATACAATATGGCATACATTTCACAGTTCAGGGGGCAATGCTGAAGGAGCGTCACAATCCCCTAGCTCAATTACATTGGGATAAGCGAGGTCTATGCACATTACGGTATACCGAGCTGGATCGCTTAGCAACCTGACAACATGGCCGCCGACCGTGAACTCCCAGCACGTGGCAGCGCTCGGATATGTAGTGAGATACAATATGGCATACATTTCACAGTTCAGGGGGCAATGCTGAAGGAGCGTCACAATCCCCTAGCTCAATTACATTGGGATAAGCGAGGTCTATGCACATTACGGTATACCGAGCTGGATCGCTTAGCAACCTGACAACATGGCCGCCGACCGTGAACTCCCAGCACGTGGCAGCGCTCGGATATGTAGTGAGAGATGGTATACATTTTAAAATACACCGGGATAAGTTGTACAGGCCATGGAGCAATGCACAGGGACATTCATCATTTACGTACAGTATATAAATAATTGTAAACCGTAAATGAAAGAATTACCGGTCAAATACTGTATGACGAAACTGTGTCAATGAGCTGGAACAGTATGGCCTGTGAAGAAGTTTTCGAAGGCAGAAACGGAGAGCAAATTATCAGGAGATTTCTGAAAGGTCGGAGAAGATCCACACAGCAAGTCTGCCTACGAGGAAACAGATTTGCAAAGTGGGTAGCGGGCGGTGACTGAGACGCTCTTTTATTCACATTCAAAAGTACCTGTACAGTATGCTCTGTGATTGGTGTAAGGATGAATGCGCCTATATTGGCACCAATCACAGCGGTAAGAATTCCTTTTGTGTGAATGTGAATAAAAGAGCGTCTCAGTCACCGCCCCGCTACCCACTTTGCAAAGCTGTTTCCTCGTAGGCAGACTTGCTGTGTGGATCTTCTCCGACCTTTCAGAAATCTCCTGATAATTTGCTCTCCGTTTCTGCCTTCGATAACTTCTTCACAGGCCATACTGTTCCAGCTCATTGACACAGTTTCGTCATACAGTATTTGACCGGTAATTCTTTCATTTACGGTTTACAATTATTTATATACTGTACGTAAATGATGAATGTCCCTGTGCATTGCTCCATGGCCTGTACAACTTATCCCGGTGTATTTTAAAATGTATACCATCTCTCACTACATATCCGAGCGCTGCCACGTGCTGGGAGTTCACGGTCGGCGGCCATGTTGTCAGGTTGCTAAGCGATCCAGCTCGGTATACCGTAATGTGCATAGACCTCGCTTATCCCAATGTAATTGAGCTAGGGGATTGTGACGCTCCTTCAGCATTGCCCCCTGAACTGTGAAATGTCTGCCATATTGTATCTCACTACATATCCGAGCGCTGCCACGTGCTGGGAGTTCACGGTCGGCGGCCATTTTGTCAGGTTGCTAAGCGATCCAGCTCGGTATACCGTAATGTGCATACAGTAGACCTCGCTTATCCCAATGTAATTGAGCTAGGGGATTGTGACGCTCCTTCAGCATTGCCCCCTGAACTGTGAAATGTATGCCATACTGTATCTCACTACATATCCGAGCGCTGCCACGTGCTGGGAGTTCACGGTCGGCGGCCATTTTGTCAGGTTGCTAAGCGATCCAGCTCGGTATACCGTAATGTGCATACAGTAGACCTCGCTTATCCCAATGTAATTGAGCTAGGGGATTGTGACGCTCCTTCAGCATTGCCCCCTGAACTGTGAAATGTATGCCATACTGTATCTCACTACATATCCGAGCGCTGCCACGTGCTGGGGGTTCACGGTCGGTGGCCATTTTTTGTGTGCATAGAACTCGCTTATCCACATAGGCCCCTGTGTTTTTAACTACTATATTGAGATGCACATTTCTAGGCCTACAGTATTTAATATACAGTAAGCAGCATTGTTGTTAGGCAATAATTGAAGAATTTACATACAGTACTGACATGTACTGTATGTAATGCTTGTACATCATGTCAGTCGACCCTTATGCTGTACACTACTGTAAGTCTCACAGGGCCCATGCACTTCCAAGGAGGGTTAGTTACTGTACTGTATCTGTTTCATACAGGAAACTAATTGCAGTCCATAACACTGAAGTTGTATTTTCAGTACTGTACAGTATACAATACTTAAATTTGAACATCAGGTACTGGATAGTAAACATGTACAGTATTAACTTCTATCATAAAACTCTTATGCATTTTCAGATGTGTAAATTTTAGACTACAGTATTCACAAATGTTTTCTCTCCATACAGGAATTATAGTTGGACAACATGCCAGTAACTATCAACAAAACGATGAGCAAGATAATCGCCAACATGAAAAAAGAAAATAAAACCATCAAAGAGATCCATGCATGGCTCAAGGAAAGTGGCATTATAGTCACTTTAGAAACGGTGCGCTATCATGCATTCGAGAGAACAACGCCCAGATTTGTATTTCCTACAAAATGCACATGGTACGTACTGTACACTACTGTAATGTTTAAATGACTTGCTTTATACCATAAACAATTTTTTTGAAATAAAATAAAAACTTCATCAATTGTAACTGTGATTGTGCTGTTCATGAATTCATATTTTTCATACTGTATTGTACTGTAGGAGAGTGCAACAAATTGTGGAGGAACTAACTCGTGAGGATGATGAGCGTACTGCTCTGCAAATAAAACGAATTCTCCATTCCAAGTATGACCTGGACATATCGGCCACCAGCATCAGAAGGATGCGACGGAAAATGGGATGGACCTTTGGCGCAACAAGGTAAAATACTGAAAGCAGTATAAACCATACAGTAAATGCACTGTTAATAATCCCTTGATACGTGATATAATAATGCCATAAATCATTACACAGAGTGTGTACTTTATACTATATACAGTATGTGTGTGTGTATATACTGTATATACAGTATTCTATCCCAAAAGAGATACCTACTGTATAGGCACTCAGAGACAGCAATGAAGCATTGCCGGCTTATTGTGATGATTACATACTGTATACTGTGTGTGTGTGTTTGTGTGTATGTACAGTATGTATATATATATTACTCTGTATGTAACTTAATGTACTGTATGTACAGTTTAATGTATACAGTAGGTATATAATACAGTATACTGCACATACAGTCTACTGTATATACAGTAATCTGTAAATCTGTAATTTCATAACTGTATCTGATTTCATTATTTTTGGCTCTTCACAGGATATCTCCAATGATAAGAGATGTGAATAAAGAAAAGAGAGTGGAACAGGCACGGCGATGGATTGAGAGTGGTGAAACATTTGATGATGTCATTTTCACAGATGAATCGTCTGTTGCCCTTGAGCGGTTCTCCAGAATGTCATTCAGGAAACGTAACCATATCTCTTTAAAACCACGCCCAAAGCATCCATTGAAAATCCATGTATGGGGAGGCATATCACGATTAGGAGCTGGTCCCCTATTATTTTTCGAAGGTACAGTACAGTACTATACTTTATTCTGTGCCTGTGTTCTGTAAAAATACATGTTGTACTGTAGAGTACGTGTAACTGCACAATAAAAGGAGTTGCTTATTAATGAACAACATTTTTTGATTTCTGTAGGAATCATGGATAAGAAATATTTCCAAGAAACAATAGTAGAGAAATGTATGGTGCCATTTGTGAATAAATATTACCCAACTCACCATAGGATATTCCAAGACAATGATCCTAAACACTCCGCCTCAGCCAAATTTATGGAAGAGAAAGGTATGAATTGGGAACGCACACCACCAGAGTGAGTATTCTTTCAACAGTGTACAAGTAAAATTTTGGATAGCACTCTAGTACTGTAAAAAAATTTTTTGTTTAATAAACAGTACAATATTGTATGTTTAATTTTCTCTATTTACTGTAATGTACTGTAATTAATTTTTTCTATACGCTTTTTTTTTTTTTTAATTAGATCACCAGACATGAACCCAATCGAATTAGTGTGGGCTCAATTGAAGAGGTACGTTAGGAGTGTTGCAAAGCCAACAACAAAACAGCAACTGGTGGATGGGATAAAGAAATTTTGGCTAGAAGTACTCACACCTGAACATTGTAATAATTATATAAATCACCTGTATAAAGTATTACCTGTTGTAGTTGAAAGAAATGGTCAAGCCACAAATATGTAGTTCTGTATTTTCTGTTTAAAATTTTAAATTGGTGCATTATTAAAAAAAATGATAAAATTGCCTTTGTCTGATTATTGCATAAACTAATGTAGAATATTATACAGTAGTAATGTTATTGATGTGTACTGTATGAACAGTTATTTTCAGTTTTATAAGTCCTGAATAAGAGTACTGTACATTTTGATCAGTGCAGTACATGGAATCGGATGTTGTAATACTTTATTTTTACATTAATATTGATGTTTTTCCAATAAATATTCAATTTTACAGTATGGTACGGTACAGTACATGAGGGTACCTGTACAGTATGATACGTCATTATGGGGGAGAAATACTGTATCCACTAAATGTACAGTAAAATGTTTTTTTCTTATTACAAACACACAAATGCATCTCAGATGGAAATATGCTATACACAGCAGACAGCTTATGGTGACAGAACTTCCCTACTGTATCCCCACCCATAGTCGTGGTATATTTTAGATTGCCTAATGAGACACTCCTGCAGCATTGCCAATGATTCATGTAAAACCTGTGTGCAAACAGTATCTGTATTGAATGCAAAGTACAGTAAGAGTACAGTATACAGTATTATCAGAGCCAAACCTGACCAACATGATGCCCTAGGCTAGATTTTGGCTGATGCCCTCTTGCACAGATGCTACGTAGTTCCGCCTCTAACCCTGCACCCCTTTCCCAGCACCATCACCCATTTTGGCGCTCCTACCCCCTATAATCTAAATAAGAACAATGTGCACATTTAGTGCCAGCCCAAAACAGTGTACAGTATGTTCTTGCTGGGAAGGGGCATGGTAACACAATAATACCCGAAGATGAAATGACACAACACAGTACTGCAACTTTATTCACATTATATCATGCAGTGGTGTCTCTTATTCTCATGACATCATATCATAGTACCACATTACTCCTAACAGTAATGCCCCTTATTCACATTACACCCCACCACATTCATCTTTATTTACATTAGACCACAGGTTCTCAAACTCAGTCCTCAGGACCCCACACAGTGCAGGTTTTGCAGGTCTCACAGAATCACAAGTGAAAAAATTAGCTCCACCTACTGTATGGACCTTCTAAAATGTGTCAGTTAGTAATGAATACATCTGTGCACTTGCTGGTTTACCTGCAAAACATGCACTGTGTGGGGTCCTGAGGACCAAGTTTGAGAACCACTGCATTAGACCATGCAGTAGTGCCCTTTCCTTATGTTACACCAGAAAATATTGTAGTACACCTTATACACATACAGTACAGTAATGCCACACATTAGTAATGCATTTCATATTTAAATTTTCTGATTTAATTTCATAGAGCCGCAGTCACTCACAGAATATAGGCATGTACTGTAGCATCTCATTTTATTCTGCAGAAGCTGATTATTCCCGTTTGGCTAGTTTGCCGCCTCTGTACAGTATATCACAATAGAAAAAAGTTATAGTGTCAGTGAAAAAAGCACCTCATGACAGATACTGTACACAAGCTCATGTCTAAATACTGTATACTGTAAGCAGTGACATTAAGGGGTACAGTACTGTATATGCAATTGCAGTCGAATTCCGGAAGGAATACGGAAAAAATGGACACGGGATCCCCCATCTTTTTAGAACCAGCACCGGGCTCTGCGCCTGGTCCTGGTGCAAAAAATAAGGGGGACAAAAAAAGCGTAGGGGTTCCCCATATTTTTTGAATCAGCACTGGGCTCCACTAGCTGGACAGATAATGCACAGCCGGGGGAGACTTTTATACAGGTCCCTGCGGCCATGGAATTAAATACCCAACTAGTCACACCTGGCCGGAGTACCCTGGAGGAGTGGGGGCCCCTTAAATCAAGGGGACCCCCCTCCAGCCACTCGATTATCTCTATCACCCCTGTGTATTGTAGCTAGGGGATTGTGACGCTCCTTCAGCATTGCCCCGTAGCCTGCAAAATCTGTGCTGTTATTTGCTCCATAGCTGAGTGCCTCCTAGGAGCTACTGTAGGAGTCACAGGCGGTAGCCATTTCAATTGAGTCTGCCCTGCTATAGAATTGTACAGGTATGTGTACATTACCGTACGGTGCATAGAACCTTTACAGTAGAAACTCTCCTGCAGCTTTGGCCTGCTTTACTGTATGTACTGTAAAACTTGTGTTTTGTCAGTTTGCTATGCGACCGAGCCCGGTGTAACGTACTGTACAGTACTGTAATGTGCATAGACCTCGCTTACAGTATCTCTGTGTATTTTGGCTAGGGGATTGTGACGCTCCTTCAGCATCGCCCCGTAGCCTGCACAGCTTATGCCATTTCTCATTCCATACCCAACTGCTGCCTGCCACGAGGTGGGGGTTCAGGAGGTGGGGGTTCATGGGTAGTGGTCGTTTTGACAGTGTGCTATGCGATTGAGTCCGGTGTACCGTAATACTGTATGCAATCCTACAGTAGCTTATCCCTCCCCTGTGTATTTTGGCTAGGGGATTGTGACGCTCCTTCAGCATTGCCCCATAACCTGCACAAGGGTTCAGGGGCGGCGGCCATTTTGCCAGTGTGCTACAGTATGTCATCGAGTCCGGTGTACCATAATATGCATACTGTGTATTTTAGCTAGGGGATTGTGACGCTCATTCAGCATTGCCCCATAGTCTGTACAATCTGGACTATTACTTGCTCCGTAGCCTAGGGCCTCTGTGGGGCAAGGAGTCATAGGTGGTAGCCATTTCTATTCAGTCTGCCCAGCTACAGAATTGTATGTGTACTGTGTACGGAGCATAGTACCTTAACCTGCATAGAACCTGCAGATTATGGTACACCGGACTCGATCGCATAGAACCGCTCATGCAGCTACTGTATGCCCTGGTTTGCAGTATGTGAATAAAAAAAATAATAAAGTGTCTGAAAAAAACTACAGTAACATGCATTCGTACAGTACTTAAGGAATCGAACCCTGGACTCTGAGTATAGGAAGCGAAACACTTCACCACTTCGCCGCAGACAAATGTATAAATCCGTTGGTTTTGATTATGCTGTAATGGCTACGGGATTAGGACGATAACACTGTAGAAAATTCCTAATCTTGAGAGGCAATAGTGAACTTGTAACACACATCCATTTGCGACAGTGTACACTACTGGTTTTACAGTACTGTGTTTTGTCTGCGGGACTTGCACGCTCACATACAGTATTCATAAAGTATTGTAGATGGATCATATACTGTATGCTGTACTACTGTATTTGCGTCGGTGTCGTACTGTATATACTGTACAGTACTGTATTAAATAATGCAGCGTAATGAGTACAGTATTTGCTGTATGCAGCGTAATGAGACGCCTTAGTAAAGTAGTCCTTATTATGTATGTCAGTATTGTATTTTACGGGAGACCACACGCATGCGCAGTGGTGATTGTAAAAAGCGACATCTGGTGGCTGATCGCAGGTATTACACGTAAAGGTAACGCCAAACGTCAAATGTCTGTCTCCGTGCGATTAGATAGCCTCTCTGTGGCTAGGCGCGCCTCGCTACGCCACAGTACGCTGCGTATGGTCGAACGGGACAACCGCCGCGGCCACTCAAGATAAAGGTGGCTACATCTGTATATTTCACTTGGTGGCCTCACTTTAACCCATATATGTCAGCACCCCCTTATTAGTTTTTTATATGGTAGGTATAATATCATGCATGCAGTAGAAATAATGGACTGCTACATATGGGAGTATAAGACTATAAAAAGACTAAGGGGGTCAATCCGAGTTGTTTGCTCGGTATTTTTTTGTCGCAACGGAGCGATTAGTCGCTAATGCGCATGCGCAATGTCTGCAGTGCGACTGCACCAAGTAAATTTGCTATGCAGTTAGGTATTTTACTCACGGCATTACAAGGTTTTTTCTTCGTTCTGGTGATCGTAATGTGATTGACAGGAAGTGGGAGTTTCTGGGCGGAAACTGGCCGTTTTATGGGTGTGTGCGAAAAAAACGCTACCGTTTCTGTGAAAAACGCGGGAGTGGCTGGAGAAACGGAGGAGTGTCTGGCCGAACGCTGGATGTGTTTGTGACGTCAAACCAGGAACGACAAGCACTGAACTGATCGCAGATGCCGAGTAAGTGTGGAGCTACTCAGAAACTGCTAAGAAGTGTCTGTTCGCAATTTTGCTAATCTTTCGTTCGCAATTTTGATAAGCTAAGATTCACTCCCAGTAGGCGGCGGCTTAGCGTGTGCAAAGCTGCTAAAAGCAGCTTGCGAGCGAACAATTCGGAATGAGGGCCTATGATTCAAGTGCATACGAACAAAATCTAAATAGTTACTATAACTATTTTTATTTTGTTTGCATGCACTTGAATCATAGTCTTTTTAATGACTAATTAGTATTGTATATTGCATGGCACTTCAGAAGTTATTTTGCATATGTGCACACTGCTAATTACACACTGTTTTGCTTCATAGTGTGTAACCATGGAGACCTGGGCCGGGTAGGTGACGTCACTTCCGGCACAACGGGAGACCCGCGGCCGGAAGTTCCAATGCAGGACGGCTTCCGCGAATGCCTGGGGACACACTGGAGCATGGAGGGTAAGATGATTATCACTATGTCTATATATTGCACTGTTTTGTTTGTTTCTGGTTGTCTGAGGAAGGGGATTGTACCCCAAAACGTCACGATTAGTGTTTGCCCTGTTGGGCCTTGTTCACTTACTTGGTCTATTATAGTCTCTGAGTGCCGCTCATACAAAGGAAAGTATTAAGCAGATGCAACTCTGAGGGGAAGTCACCTGAGCAAGTCAAAACGTAAATCCGGAGTGCCGGGGTCTTTTTTCTGTTTTAATATATATATATATATATATATATATAGAGAGAGAGAGAGAGAGTATATACAGTATATATATATATATATATAATACTGGTACGAACCGTCACTCCGTGCAGTAAAAGTTGCTTCCTGGTGCCTTCAGTAAAGATGATAGATAGCAAACGTAGAGACTGCGGCACTCAAATTTAAATAGAAGTTTTTACTGAAGCATATTGAAGAATTACAGAATGCCTAAGCAAGGCCGACGTTTCAGTGCTGCAAGCACCGTTTTCAAGGCAGGCATGAAAACCCCTTGAAAACGGTGCTTGCAGCACCGAAACGTCGGCCTTGCTTAGTCATTCTTTAATTCTTCAATATGCTACAGTAAAAACTTCTATTTAAATTGAGTGCCGCAATCTCTACGTTTTCTATATATATATATATATATATATATATATATCCAAAGGACCTGGCGCAGCCTCTTACATAATCACATAGGTGGGTGCCATCACAGAAGAATCCGGATACAACACAGCAGGTGCGGCTCTCCAAAAAAATAACACTTTAATGGCCAGGATTACATAATCCTGGCCGTTAAAATGTTCTTTTTTGGAGTGCTGCACCTGCTGTGTTTTATATATATATATATATATATATATATATATATATATATATATATTTGATTCGTAATGCTTATTCCTGGCATGCTGAGCAGATGTCTATTGGGCTGTCTTGAAAAAGGCTTACCAAAGCCGAAACGTAAACATTATGTGCTGACTCTGATGTACTAATAATTCTTTAATGAAGTTGGACTGGTGAGTGCCCTCTAATCTGGATTTCTGTTTGGATCTGGATAAATATCTGGTATATATATATATATATATATATATACAGTCTTGGCGGCGCGGCACTCATCTTTTCTGTATGAATGAACGATGGGGACGACAGTCTGCTGATCAACGTTTTAATATATTTACATATTTTCATCAGGATGTACTGTGGTCCGCATCATTCATACATACAGAAAAGCTGAGTGCTCCGCCGCCGAGACTGTATCTACATTTTTTAGCAAAGGCACCGACCGGCGCACGCTGCTTTATTTAACTATGGAGTGCCAGACCCCCGAGAATGCTATATATATATATATATATATATATATATATATATATATTTATATATATACATATTTTGTTTCATGAAATAACCTTTATTCTGGGATTTAATTTATTGAAATGTAATTGTATTTATAGTAATGATAACATTAAAAAATTCTATTCAAACAGCTCAGGGACGTGCAGTCAGGGGAGGCAGGGGAGGCAGTGCCTTCCCTGTAATTAATGATTAAAATAATGCAAAGGAGATATTTATAACAAATATTCGGTGTCATAAATATCTTCTTTATATTAATTGAATCATTACTACAGTGTAAATTTGTTTGGGAGGCACCAATTGTGGTGCCTCCCATTGTCAATGGGACAGGAGCAGGAGCGACGGGCTGGGCCATGCCATGGGCTGTAAAATCCCATTGAAAATAAAATGAAAAGCGGCACCATTAGAAGTGCTGCTGTGACACAGGGATGTGCTTTCAACCCATGAAAGCACGCCACTGTCAGTGAGAACAGATTGATTGGTCAGCGGATCCATCACTGAATCCGCTGTCATCACTATGTGTGCACGGTGGGATGTGGCAGAGGTGCGGTCGTCAGTGATGGCTGAACGCTGCGGAGGTGATAGCCATAGTGGCAAGATCCCTGCCTGCCATTCTGCAGAGTTTGGCAGCAGAGCGGTATCAGTTTCAAAAATGGCACTTCAGTGTCATTTTTGAAATTCGAGATGGCCGCCGCGAGCCAATCGCGGCTCATCATGTCATCACCCTGCCCCCTCAGGCTGACTTATATAAGTCAGCGCGAGGCAGTGGCATCAGTCCGATGGCGGATGCAGAGAATTGAAGAGCTCCTGAAGAAAGACACCGTGGAAGTCCTGGATGAGCGGTGGAAATGAAAAAGAGCTTGAAGCCTGCCGCCCACCAGGTGAAATTGCCGGAAGCCCTGGGGAGGTGGCGGCCATGAAAAAGTGCTTAAAGGCCACCACCCCAGGTGAAAACACTGAATAATAAAACTTTTTTTAAACGTGTGGTGTTTTTATTTTAATATTTTCTTTACAGGCAGACTACAGATGCCAGTGGGACCTTTATGTCCGGGCATGCTGGCACTTGGATTCTCCAAATGCTGTTATGCTGGGGCAGGCATGCTGGGACCAATATTAGCATACAATGAACCCCGCACCCACCGCAAGCAGGGGTGTGTTGCATAGCACTGTGCTATCAGCCCAGTACTGGTTGTTGCTCGGGAGGGGGAACCCCATTTTTATTTTCTTGGGGCCCCACTTTTTGAGGAATTCCAGCTCTGGGCTGACTGGCTTGGGTTGCTGATTAATGTTATGGTGGGGGACCCCCACACTGAGTGTCTCCCCTGCTATGGCATTATGCCCCCTGGCTGGTTCTGCCTTGTGCTGGTTTTAGTGATGTATGGGGGACTGCAATTTTTTTTCTTTTCTTATTTTTTTAGGTGTGTGTGGGAGGGGGAAATTAGCTGCCAGTGACTTCCCAGCCACTGACCTCACCGCACGTCACTGAAACAGCTCCAAATTTGGAGTTCCAGCACAATAAAGTGATTTATTTATTGATGAACTGTATTATATATATAAACATTTCTTAATTAACTTCATGCAATTTAGAGAAGTTGTAACGGTAACTGAGCAAATGTAATTGAATTTAAATAAACCAACATTTTCTTTTCAATCCTGGCTATATCCCTTTGATCTACACTAGAGTCCACTTTTGTTTAACTTTAAAACTAATTAAAATCATGCTTATAAATTAGTTTGGGAGCATAATTTTTCAACCCAGAATAGTAATTTTGTTTAATCAATAATGGAATTATGGCCTTTGCTAAATTCTGAAACTGATTTCCCCTCATAGAACAATAGCTATTTGCTTCCCTGAAATAAACAAGGAAAAATATAAAACATTGGGTCCAAAGATTGATTTCATCTTTGTCACAGACCAGCCTGTTCCTAGATACTTAAATTTTAAAAAGCTGTCCATCGTATTGGTTGAGTCAGCACTCACAGTGAATAAGATAATATTACGTCCGCCATTAAAGGTTAATTCAGGAGTAGACAAATAGTAGTAGCTGCTGAAACACTCTGGAGATAATTATATCAGGTGCTAGAAAAGGAGAGGGGTCACAACAAACAGCAGACAGAGAGGGGGGTGCTTCCCCCTTGGTATCCCCCAGCACACTTACTATTACCTGTAACAATACTTGAACCTATCTGGTAACAGAATTTCACAGATATTTGTTACATGCGTTTTCAAAGACATGGAAAAGCTGCTGAGCCGTGTCAAGGCTACTCTGATGTCAGTAGTCCTAACACTACATAATAGCAGTGCTGACATAGGGCCATATAATTTCTCTACAGTAAGGTCTCATGATAAAGGCTCATATAAAACCGCATCCAGACTGAAGGCTAACTTACCTGAAACTTTGGAAACTACATTTCAGCTCAAGTTCTTGTAAATTATTTTTACCAAATACTGTGGACTCTGATTTATTAATGATCTAGTACTATAATACCTTTGTTACTATCAGAAGACACAGACCATTATTACCCATATGTAGGGATTGCCAGTCTCTTGCACATCTACTATAATATGTGGAATATATTCATTTTATAAAAATAACATTTTAAATAATGCTCAAAATAAATATGATAAACACAAAAAGTTATCATGGGTTATCAGTTAATAATGATGATTACTGTTGTTGTTGTTGTTGTTGTTAATAATAATAATAATAATAAATAGTATTTTATTATTTTAATTATCTCCATTTCAAAACATAAAAACTTAAATATTGATTATATGACAACTAATTTCAATTTTATGCATCTATTAATTGAAAATAATAATGTTTCTTTTCTTAGAGTTCCCTTTGTATGGCCAATCTAATTTACTACATAAACTTTCTTTATCATAAAACTTGTTTCTTAACTGTTCCTAACGTGTCAAAATGTTTCCAAATAATACTAAAATCCACTGAATGGCTCCAGCAACTTCTTCTAGGTCCCGGCAGTCATGTGAGGAGCAGTTCAAGCACAAGCATCTGAGGAGAATAAGAATCAGAAGAATCAGAATCAACCATATTGGCCAAGTATACAATCGTATGCCGGGGATTTATCTACAGTTTGCTACTGCGCCAAGCACTCACATAAAACATACATTCAATAACAAACAACTACAATACATAAATAATACAAAAATAATGATAACAATAATTAAAACATCTACAGTATATCAAAAACATCCTAAATTTAAACAGTGATGCAATAGTCTATTATCCTCTACTTATGTATTCACCAACAGAACTGCCTGCTATTCCAGTAACTATTTCTCTACTTTCCATAACTATAATCCCTGCACTAACCCTTCCCCTCCCAGTGGTGTCTAAACTCAACTGTTGGTATATTTAGACTGACATTTCACATGGCAACGTTTCAGATGTCAACATTGTTAATATGTCGCCATTCTGAGGATGTTGACATGGTGTTTGTCAACAGTTTGACCCATGTAAACATTATAATGTTAACATTGTGGTGTTGACATTATAAATGTTGACTTTCTGACTGGATACCTCCTATTGACTAGTCTCCTGTGTGTCCTGTTGTACATGCTGCCTTTGCCTTCAGGCCTGAGAAAAATCTTACATTAAAACTTGGATTTTGAATTTAAACTTTACAACTTTCACAATCACATATCCATCCAGGTCTACAATTCCAAAAATATACATTGCATACAGATGTAGACAAATTTGTCAATATAAGTTAACATAGTTCAGTCATTCAAGCCCTATTATTAATGTGCATACAATATTGCTAGAATTTCAAAACTATAAAAATATATATTTTAATTCTCATAACACAAATGTTTGAAATTGGTATCATTATTAAAATTAATTGAAATGGAAATTATGATTAACAACAATTGTTTCTAGAATTCTAAAAACAAATTCTCAAAACCCAGGGGCAGAGAATACAGCACAGGTGATGAAATAATAACATGCAAATTACACATTGCATAGGTATCAAGACAGTATAAAATTAATTCCTTTGCTGTGTTCTGTTTTATGCTGATTTAAAGGTGAGTTGTGATGATTCTACTATAACTGGCATAAAAAGTAAAATATTACTGTAAGTGATCTTTAAATGTTTAGGATATTTTTTTATTTTTCATATTTGTAAACTGCATTGAACCTGCAGTTTTATGCCAGTTTCACCATGTTTAAGGTAAAAATAATAATAATAATAAAAAGGAAACAACATTTATAATACTTTTATATAAAGGAACTGCTGTAAACATGTAAAGTCATTTTGTCAATGTTTTCGAGAGCATTACAGTAACAGACTGTTTCTTAGAAGCACTTTAGAAATTAAACTGATGTCTTTAGAGGTTGATCATATAGAATATTTGTTGCACTCATCTGCACAGTGAAAGTAAATAAAAAAATTAAGATTTCAACATCAGAGAACATTTACATTTGTAGAAATATTGCAAGGAGATATTTCTGGTGGATTGCATTTATTCATATAAAAGAGATTAGTACTGGATTTCATTGAGCAAAAGTTAAAAGCTAAAGATAAAAAATAAATCGAACTCATTTTATTCTAGTAATCTATCAATTTTTGATAAATGTCAGTTAACATTTTCTTATAAAGATAAAAAGATTGATAAATATATATGAAACTGCACTATAATATTTATATATAGTAAATAATAGAATTAACTCCTATAAAACCTATCAAAATTGTTAGACATCACAAATCTTGCTCATCGATTATAATAGTAGTATCATGAAGCTGAAGTTCAATATTTATATAGTGCAATGTACACAGAAATATAAGGCAATTAGGGTTGAGTAAATAATTTGGCAAATTTCATGTTTCACAGTTTATTACTTAATTAGTTAGTGAAAGACAGCTTTAAATATGTAAAAATTATATGTTATGGTCTATTAACAAAATTCTTTACTTTTTTGTAGTTTTTAAAAAGCATCAAAGATGAAAAAAACCTGCAAAGAACACTGAAAAATTGCCCTGAAAAATTACATTTGTTTATAGAATTTACTATTAATGCTAATTTACTGAATGTCAAGAAGTGACAAAGGTAAAACTTTCTTTCTTCTCAATATATAATGTACAGTAAGCATAATAGGAAACATCAATAAGATTCACATGTAAAATAAAAATAAATTTGTCTTAGATACAGTCCGTCTAATTATTGTACATATTTCACTGTTCTACAATGTAGGGATCTAGCTACAATAGGCAGATTACGCACATGCAAAAAGCAGCACATATCTGTCTGTAATATATATGGGTATTCAGACACAATAGTGGGCCTAATTCAGACCTGATCGCTAGGCTGCATTTTTGTACAGCCAGCGATCAGGTCTAAACTGCGCATGCGTATGCACCGCAATGCGCAGGCGCGTTGCATGGGTACAAAGCGGATTGCTGCTCATCGATGGGTTTGTGTGAAGAATCCATTTGCACGGGCGTTTGCAAGAAGATTGAGAGGAAGAAGCCATTTGTGGGTGTCAACTGACCATTTTCTGGGAGTGTTTGGAAAAATGCAGGCGTGTCCATGCGTTTGCAGGGAGGGTTCCTTATGGGAATTCCGGTCCTGGTCAGGCTGAAGTGTTCGCAGCTGCTGATAAGTTCAGGGCTACTCAGAGACTGCACAAGATCTGTTTGTACAGCTCTGATACACATGCGTTTGCACACTTGCAAAGCGAAATACACTCCTCTATGGGTGACGACTATGCGAACGCAGCATAGTGTTAAGCTTTTAATTCCAAAACAGGGCATTATCTGTGTCGAGTTTGTACAGTATGTTCTCCTCATGTTTACATATTATTTCTCACGGTGTTCCAGTTTCCTCTCAGAGTTTAATTGCAAATGTAGGTTAATCGACTTCTGATGGAGTAAATAATTTAAAGTGCGTATGTGTGCGTTTGCTATGTGTTGTAGGGAATTTAGACTTTTAAATGGCATAGCCTGATGTGAATAGTTCTATATTCTATTACATTGTGAAAGATAATATTGATACTAAGTTACTGTAAAAAATATTGTTAATTTAAGTATGAAATTGATCTTCCTTTTTTTGCAGAATTACCTTCTATAATATGGAAAATTACACTTACAATTCAGAATTCCACCTAATCTCATTTTCTTCAAAATCTAATTATACATTGTTAACTACAATTGTGTTTTTCTTCCTATATATATTTGGAGTGCTCATCAATTCTACTATAATAACAGTGATATGTATTGATGATCAGTTACACACCCCTATGTATCTATTTCTCTGTAACCTGGCCTTAGTAGATATCGGTTATACAACCACTACTGTCCCTAGACTGCTGTACATGTTACTATCTGGTAATAACACAGTGTCCTTCATACAATGCTTCACCCAGATGTACTTTTATATGTTGGTTGGCACCACAGAGGATATTCTAATATTCATTATGGCATATGACCGATATGTTGCTATATGTGATCCGTTACACTATCACTATATCTTAAATAAGAAAAACTGTATCTTATTTGCATCCGGTACTTGGATAACAGGAAGCTTAAATTCATTTGTGTTTTCAATCCCAGTGTCACACATGTCCTTCTGTCATTCACATACCATACACCATTTTTTATGTGATGCTAAAGCTGTGGTTAATATCTCCTGTACTAAAGACTTTAATATTGTTATCTACTTAGAATTATTGATATTTGTAGCTATCCCAGTCATGTTCTGTTTGACATCATATATAAAAATTATCAGAGTCATCTTGCAAATAAACTCCAAGGATGGAAGAAAAAAAGCCTTCTCCACCTGTTCATCTCACCTGACTGTTGTCATTATTTACTATTCAACACTTTTTTGTGTGTACATGATGCAACCATCAGACTCCTCCAATGTCCTAGAACAGATCTTTGCTGTACTTTACTCAGTTGTCACACCCATGATAAACCCTATAATTTACTGCCTACGAAATAAGGATGTGAAAAAGGCACTGATGAGATTACGGGGGGTAAAGCTATGTATTTACCAATAGTTGAGAATTTTTAAAAATAGTGAAATTCTGTATAACTATGTGAGTGATAATTCAATTGTGTAATTTGTTATCTATGAATAAAGTATAAACTAAATACAAGTGCGTAAGAGCCATTATATGGATTATTTCTAAATAAATAAAAATTGAATCCAATAGACTACACAGATATCAGATTTGTAAAAGTTTTTTTATATAATTTATGTAAAATGTATAGTACTCTAAATGTGCAAGAAACACTAACAATATAGGATAAATATGAAACTCTACTGAGTTCTTAATAGCATATATAATAATCTTTGAAAATTGATCCATGTCAATATTATATCTGCCATTCTAAAATCATTCACCATTTTGTAAAATAAAAATAAATAAAAAAATTATAATAATTTGATTTTCTAACTTAAATTTCATATATAGTTTTGTCAAAATTGCTCTATAAAGACAAATTTCAACAATTACATAGAGTATACAGTATGTGTTTAACAATTTATTTATAAAATGCAAGAATAAACATTTTTTTATTTATGCATTTTATAGTGCGCTTATTTATAATATGTATGGATTATATTTTTGACAATGTTTTCTAGCAAGAATCAGATATGATTCACTCAACTGTAACACAATCAATTTGGCTAGCAAATAAGATGTACATTCTATTGTAGTTACAGATTTGTTGCAGTGTATCCTGGAGAACATGTAATGTTAAAATATCTATAAATTAGTACATTTTGTTTGAGTTTTATGTAAATATCTTTGTGGATTTTAGTGCATTGTGGCTTATGCTTACAGTATTAAGGTCAAGACACTACTGTATATCACTGACCTGGTTTGAGGAGGTTGTGGACTCGGGTTTCTTCCGATGACCGGGAAGTGGAACCGCAACTGGGCTGCAGCAGAGATGGCCGGATGTAAGTCTTCCTCATGCAGGATCAGATCGGCGGACAGGAGGCACGTGCGGACGCTGAAGGTCTCCTGAAAGAGAGAACTTGACAGGTGCTGGTGAATCACAGAAAATACTAGGTGCTGGAGGCACGGAGGTGCTTGGAGGCACGGAGGTGCTTGGAGGCACGGAGTTGCTGGAGGCACGGAGGTGCTTGGAGGCACGGAGGTGCTGGAGGCACGAAGGTGCTTGGAGGCACAGAGGTGCTTGGAGGCATGGAGGTGCTGGAGGCACGGAGGTGCTTGGAGGCACGGAGGTGATGGAGGCACGGAGGTGCTGGAGGCACGGAGGTGCTTGGAGGCATGGAGGTGCTTGGAGGCACGGAGGTGCTGGAGGCACGGAGGTGCTAGGAGGCACGGAGGTGCTTGGAGGCACGGAGCACTGGAGATCACAGGTACAGTAGCACGATGATACTCAGGCGCCGGAGCACTGCCCGGCGTCTGAATTTAAACTTCCCGCCAGGGCCTGATTGGAGGACGGGCCGATGACGTCACCCGCAGCTCCCGAGGACGTCGGACGTGGACGCCGGCTAGACGGAGCGCCGGACGCCGGGACCCGCCAGCGAGGATGGCCGCACGGAGACCCAGCGCGCCCGGAGAGGTAAGTAAGAAGACAGCGGCGCCGTGACACTGCACATCCAAAAACAAAGAGACCAGAATCACTGGGTTAAGTAAAGGAATTAGGAAACTAATATAATTAGTGCTTGATGATAGTTTCTTATTTATTTATATTTAATACTGTATATACCGAGCATTTTCATTTAAGGGTCACTTCACACTACTGCAGTGATACAAGGTGTACTGTTGTCTTCAGTTGATATATTTATGGATTTATACCAGTAAGCTTGGATGAAATAATATAGTAGATTGCTGGGAGACAAGATTAAATGAATAAAGGTTTCAAAACACCAACATAGTCTACAAATATATACATTTAATTACCTAAATATATGTACATATTAATTTCAAATAATCTAAAAAATAAGGATTTGTATTTTTTTTTGAATCATTAGTATTCTAGTTTATAACAAATAGCTAAATATACAGATAAAAATAGTATAAAAAAACATTGTTAAACATAATTTGAATAGTATAAAAATACACATTGTTAAACATAATTTGACATACAGTATATGTCAATAGGTACCAGTATATGTAATAGGTACCAATTCTATTGAAACAGCAGGTTTTTTAGTGAGTTTGCTGCCATATTTAAAGCTGCAATCAGTAATTAAGCTCAAAGCAATATAACATTTTGCAGCAATCTCGCTGAAATCCTGCTGGTTCCAAAAAATCAGATCTATCATACAACTCCCCAGGTGGGCAGTCTGCCGTGCTCCCATTATTTCTCATTGGGTTGTTCCGGGATGTGGATATGTGATCAGCAGTCGGGAGACCACTGGTTGTAATATTGATGCCGGGATCCCGAACGTTGAATAGCCCGCCCATCAGCATACCGAACAACAGGGTCTATTCCCACTCATGGGTGTCCATGACACCAAAAGAGTGGATATAGAACCTGAGGTGAGCACAACCAGCCACCAAGCCCGCTGTGTGGAGAGTGCAGCGAGCCCACAGGGGGCTTCGTTGTGCTCCCTTCCCCCCACCAGCCACAAAAAAGCTGGGATCCCGACATCAGTATGGTGACCAGCGGTCTCCCGACCGCCGATCACACGAACCCAACTCATTGTTCCAAAGGTTTTAATTGCTGGAGGAATATGTTATCATAAAAAATCTAAATCCTTTTTAGGGACATTCCTTCTTACTCATGTCCCTCAGAGGAATCTGTGTAGAAATAAATACAACTTTGTAGCAAAAGGTGGTGAATAATACACAATACTGAAAATATATTTCAAAATCCAGAAATATAGAATCGGTATCATTCTCAATAAAAAAATAAAAAAGTTCAATTGTATTCCAACCCATAGGAGTAAGAGTGAACGGTGAACAAAAGTGATGCTATACGTATTTAGAGATTGATGATGTAACATACTGTATGTAGAACAAAAGGTGACCAATAATTTATGATTAACTCTAACATTCAGATAACCAGCATCATGTGACCAGAATAACAGCCAATAAATAATTAAAGATGTGACCCACTTTAATTTACATTAGACATGCAGTCTGTTTCTAAAGATCACTAAGCTGTATAGAAGGTATGTGTTCAGCAAACCGGGTGTCAGCAATCATGAGAACAATGCTGGAATCCCGACACCACTCAGGAGATTGGCGCTGGAACACCAACAACCGACATCCCCAAAGGTAAGTATTGGGGTTCTGGTTAGGGCCTAGGGGGATGGTTAGGGTAAGGGACTAAGGGCTGTTAGGGTTGGGCACTAGGGGGGTTGGTTAGCCCTAGCCAACACCCTCCGAGGGTTAGTCCTAGCTGCAACCCCCAGAGAGTTAAGGAAGGGAAGGGGGAAAATACTTACCCCCTCCGATGTTGGGATCTTCAGTGTCGGGATGCAGCTGTCGGTCATGTGACCGCTGGCATCCTTACCACTGGTATTTCATACCGAACCCATATAGAAGTCACAATATTAAGTAATACTGTAGCTTTGTTAATTAGCTTACTATGGATCTTATATAGTGAAGTTCCAGTTAAAGGTATCTGAAGCTTCCTTAGAGTGATGTCATAGGCTGCAATGTAATAGTAGCAGTACAAAGACAAGGGCATATACACTGTACTGTAACAGGGGTGACTTTTTGGCAGCGTCTTGTGGTACATAGAGCAATAAGGAGGATCTTCTCAGAGTAGAAGCTGTATGACAGGCTTGTAAGCAAAATCTAATGCAGTTCTCTGACTACAGACACTGCCAGTTTCGACATACAATAGGTATTATGAATGAACTACTACTGTCAAATATATATTTTACGTTATGTCTTTTTCTGGTTTTCTATTTCTTTTATCAGTAAAGTCATAAATTAAAAGGTGGAAAATTACATGAGAAATATAATAAATAAAAATGTAACAGTAAATTGTAATTTAAGTTAGCATAAACTAATATTAAAGTGAGACTAAACTAATATATGTAGCACAAAAGTAATAATAAGTTTATATAAATATATTAAAATAATGTATTTTTCATATTGTATCTAAATAGTTTATTATAAAAGAAAGTACAGCTGAACTTGTACGTGTATTTTCTGCTCTTCTTAAACACTGCATGCCTGATTTACTGCAATGTACTGCAATGTATTGGAACTACATCTGTGATTCATGGTTTTTTAGACTCTGCCACTCAGAAACTGTTCTACAGAGATATGTCATAATAATGTACTAGACATATGTAATATCAGGCCATGTAGCTACAGGTTGAGTATCCCTTATCAAAAATTCAAAATCACACATTTTTGGGTCCCCTACTGAGATTATTACATATATATTATATATTATATATACTGTAGATATATAATATATAATATATAATATTATATATACTGTAGATATATACTGAGATAATGACATATATATTATATATTATATATACTGTAGATATATACTGTAGATAGAGATGTGCACCGGAAATTTTTCGGGTTTTGTGTTTTGGTTTTGGATTCGGTTCCGCGGCCGTGTTTTGGATTCGGACGCGTTTTGGCAAAACCTCACTGAAATTTTTTGGTTGGATTCGGGTGTGTTTTGGATTCGGGTGTTTTTTAAAAAAATAATCCTCAAAAATAGCTTAAATCATAGAATTTGGGGGTAATTTTGATCACATAGTATTATTAACCTCAATAACCATAATTTCCACTCATTTCCAGTCTATTCTGAACACCTCACAATATTATTTTTAGTCCTAAAATTTGCACCGAGGTCGCTGGATGACATTGCTAAGCGACCCAAGTGGGTGGCACAAACATCTGGCCCATCTAGGAGTGGCACTGCAGTGTCAGACAGGATGGCACTTAAAAAAATTGGCCCCAAAAATCACAAGATGCAAAGATAAAAAAGAGGTGCAAGATGGAATTGTCCTTGGGCCCTCCCACCCACCCTTATGTTGTATAAACAGGATATGCACACTTTAACAAACCCATCATTTCAGCGACAGGGTCTGCCACACAACTGTGGCTGAAATGACTGGTTGGTTTGGGCCCCCACTAAAAAAGAAGCAATCAATCTCTCCTTGCACAAACTGGCTCTACAGAGGCAAGATGTCCACCTCCTCCGCATCGTCTGATGCATCACCCCTTTCACTGTGTACATCCCCCTCGTCACAGATTATTAATTCGACCCCACTGGAATCCACTATCTCAGGT
This sequence comes from Pseudophryne corroboree, assembly GCF_028390025.1. NCBI lineage: Eukaryota > Metazoa > Chordata > Amphibia > Anura > Myobatrachidae > Pseudophryne > Pseudophryne corroboree. The sequence continues at coordinate 467,320,921 of NC_086450.1, read as the reverse complement.
CCCTGTGTACTTTCTGGAGGCAATTGCTGGTTAATGTCTCCACGGAGGAATTGATGTTCATTTTGATGAACATCATCTTCTCCTCATTTTGTGGAAGTAACCTCGTACACCGATCTCTGACAAGATGACCGGCTGCACTAAACACTCTTTCGGAGTATACACTGGAGTGGGGGCAACTTAGGTAAAAAAAAGCCAGTTTGTGCAAGGGCCTCCAAATTGCCTCTTTTCCCTGCCAGTATACGTACGGACTGTCTGGCGTGCCTACTTGGATGCTGTCACTCATATAATCCTCCACCATTCTTTCAATGGTGACAGAATCATATGCAGTGACAGTAGACGACATGTTAGTAATCGTTGGCAGGTCCTTCAGTCCGGACCAGATGTCAGCACTCGCACCAGACTGCCCTGCATCACCGCCAGTGGGTGGGCTCGGAATTCTTAGCCTTTTCCTTGCAGCCCCAGTTGCGGGAGAATGTGAAGGAGGAGCTGTTGACGGGTCACGTTCCGCTTGAGTTGACAAGTGTCTCACCAGCAGGTCTTTGATCATGTGCAGACTTGTGTCTGCTGGAAAGAGAGATACAAAGTAGGCTTTAAACCTAGGATTGAGCATGGTGGCCAAAATGTAGTGCTCTGATTTCAACAGATTGACCACCCGTGAATCCTGGTTAAGCGAATGAAGGGCTCCATCCACAAGTCCAACATAGGGAGGCCAATCCCGGGATCAGTATCGTCGGGCTCCCGGGATTTGGGCCCAAAAATGCCGGAATTTGAATCCCGGGATTGGAGCACCCAATCCCGGGATTCACGGGATTACATTGCGCATGTGCGGGAGGGTGGGTGTGTAAGTAATACTGCTTACCATTAGCGGACGGCAGCCATAGACAAATGCTGAATGCGGCGGCACTTCAAATGTAGCACCGGCCGCCAGCCAATCAGAGCTGGCGGACCGGCAGCCAATCAGGGAAGCTGCCGCAGCAGCCAATCAAGAGCGACTGCTGTGGCCCCTACCCTGATTGTCTGCCGGTCCGCCAGCTCTGGTTGACTGGCAGCCGGCGCTTCATTTGAAATGCCACCACGTTCAGTGTGTCCATGGCTGCCGCCCATCTAATAGTAAGTGGTATTACTTGCACCCACCCTCCCTCCGTGCAGTGCTAACAGCCTCCATCCCGCGCCGCTACCTACACCCTCCCTCCTTCCCTCCCGCACCGCTACCTACACCCTCCCTCTGTGCAGTAATCTCTCTAACAGCCTCCCTCCCTCCCAAGCCGCTACCTACACCCTCCTTCCTTCCCTCCCGCACCGCTAACTACACCCTCCCTCCGTGCAGTAATCTCTCTAACAGCCTCCCTCCCACCCGCGCCGCTACCAACTCTCCCACCCGCGCCGCTACATACACCCTCCCGCACCGCTACCTACACCCTCCCTCCCTTCCGCACCGCAACCTACACCCTCCCTCCTGCACTGCTACCTACACCCTCCCGCACCGCTACCTACCCTCCAGATGCTCCCTACACCCTTCTTCACTGATCACTACTGTAATCCTGGTATCTCGGGAATCCCAGGATTGAGCATTTTTCAATCCCGGGATTGAAAAAACGGCCCGGGATTGGCCTCCCTTGTCCCACATGCCTAGCAGAATCGCTCCGTTTTAGCTCCTCCTTCAATCTCTCCAGCTGCTTCTGCAAAAGCCTGATAAGGAGAATGACCTGACTCAGGCTGGCAGTGTCTGAACTGAATTCACGTGTGGCAAGTTCAAAGGGTTGCAGAACCTTGCACAACGTTGAAATCATTCTCCACTGCACTTGAGTTAGGTGCATTCCCCCTCCTTTGCCTATATCGTAGGCAGATGTATTGGCTTGAATGGCCTTTTGCTGCTCCTCCATACTCTGAAGCATATAGAGGGTTGAATTCCACCTCGTTACCACCTCTTGCTTCAGATGATGGCGGGGCAGGTTCAGGAGTGTTTGCTGGTGCTCCAGTCTTCGGCACGCGGTGGCTGAATGCCGAAAGTGGCCCGCAATTCTTTGGGCCACTGACAGCATCTCTTGCATGCCCCTGTCGTTTTTTAAATAATTCTGCACCACCAAATTCAATGTATGTGCAAAACATGGGACGTGCTGGAATTTGCCCACATGTAATGCATGCACAATATTGGTGGCGTTGTCCGATGTCACAAATCCCCAGGAGAGTCCAATTCGGGTAAGCCATTCTGCGATGATGTTCCTCAGTTTCCGTAAGAGGTTGTCAGCTGTGTGCCTCTTATGGAAAGCGATGATACAAAGCGTAGCCTGCTTAGGAACGAGTTGGCGTTTGCGAGATGCTGCTACTGGTGCTGCCACTGCTGTTCTTGCTGCGGGAGGCAATACATCTACCCAGTGGGCTGTCACAGTCATATAGTCCTGAGTCTGCCCTGCTCCACTTGTCCACATGTCCGTGGTTAAGTGGACATTGCGTACAACTGCATTTTTTAGGACACTGGTGACTCTTTTTCTGACGTCTGTGTACATTCTCGGTATTGCCTGCCTAGAGAAGTGGAACCTAGATGGTATTTGGTACCGGGGACACACTACCTCAAGAAATTCTCTAATTCCCTGTGAATTAACGGTGGATACCAGACACACGTTTAACACCAACACAGCTGCCAAGGCCTGAGTTATCAGCTTTGCAATAGGATGACTGCTGTGATATTTCATCTTCCTTGCAAAGGACTGTTGGACAGTCAATTGCTTACTGGAAGTAGTACAAGTGGTCTTCCGACTTCCCCTCTGGGATGACGATTGTCTCCCAGCAGCAACAACAGCAGAGCCAGCAGCAGTAGGCGTTACACTCAAGGATCCATTGGAGGAATCCTAGTTAGGAGAGGACTCGTCAGACTTGCCAGTGACATGGTCTGCTGGACTATTGGCGTTCCTGTCTAAGGAGGAAATTGACACCGAGGGAGTTGGTGGTGTGGTTTGCAGGAGCTTGGGTACAAGAGGAAGAAGGGATTTATTTGTCAGCGGACTGCTTCCGCTGTCACTCAAAGTTTTTGAACTTGTCAATGACTTCTGATGAATGCGTCCAGGTGACATATAAGAGAGGATGTTCCTAGGTGGTTAACGTCCTTACCCCTACTTATTACAGCTTGATAAAGGCAACACACAGCTTGACACCTGTTGTCCGCATTTCTGTTAAAATAATTCCACACCGAAGAGGGGATTTTTATTGTAATTTGACCGGGCATGTCAATGGCCGTATTCATCCCACGGACAACAGGTGTCTCCCAGGGTGCCTGACTTAAACAGACAACCTCACCATCAGAATCCTCCTTGTCAATTTCCTCCTCAGTGTTATGATTCCCGTACTCCAGACCAGAGGAGATCTTATGGCAGAGGTCTGAGTACTGGAAAGATATGCTGGTTACTGGAGCAGGAAAGCCTAGTAACCCCTGGCGCCCTAACTCCGTTGTCTCACCCGTGTTATCAGAAATCCCCTGCGAGACTATGGTTGCTTGAGCCCATGGCAGCCGCGTTTGAAGGGCGGATTATGTCTGCCCAACTTCGATGCCCCCTCAGGTCTTAATGGGAGACAAAGGGAAATCCGAGACAGGGTGATAACAAGGGGCCCTCTGACTAAGCAACCAGGCCAGGGGCTACAAGCTAACTAACTTAAACCAAAAGTATGTGCGGTCAAACCGCCAGGAAAAAGGACAACCAAAGATCCACTGATCCGTTACTCCTATCCAGCACCGCTGGATACCAGAGTGGATTTGTGGGAGCGGAATCCTCCGCAAAAGCTCCGGAACAAAATGAAACTAAATAATAAACAGTAAGCGGTCAAGCCGCAACACACGGCTACGCCGCGACTCACGAACACCACAGGATGTTAAAGGTGCTCGGTCGGACTCCAGGAATAGATGACAACTTCCGAGTACTGGACCACTGAGGACAGGAACAACCGGATTGAGCAGGACTGGAAACTCTCTGTAACTGACACAGCAAACAGGAAGCTATCACCGGCGTCTGTGAGAAGTCCTGAGAGTGCTTAAATTTGGGAGCCCTCCAATCAAGATCCAGACAGGGTAATCACATAATCATGCCGTGCAGCTGCATGCTGCACGGCCAGGATACAATTGAACTGATTAATTAAGACCCAGCAACGGGGAACGCGGTCCGACCGTGGCGTCCCCATTGCTAGGGTCTGAGCGGCTCCATGCGCCCGGCGTCTAGCGTTGCTAGGGAGCTGGCGGCTGTCTGCCTGCGGCGTCCCTAGTTGCTAGGCGCCGGGCCGCACTGACGGGCGGACCCTCGGCGCCTAACAGTACCCCCCCCCCCTTGAGGAGGGGTCAAGGAACCCCTAAGGCCAGGTTTCTGAGGAAATTCTCGAAAAAATGCCCTTTTGAGCCTCGGGGCATGGAGATCCTCATCCAGGACCCAAGACCTTTCTTCTGGACCATAACCTCTCCAATGTACCAAAAAATAAAGCCGACCCCGGGACAACTTGGAATCGAGAACCTTCTCCACCAAGAACTCCTGCTGACCCTGTACATCTATTGGTGATTTCCCCTGAGAGAGTTTGCGAGGAAATCTACTGGACGAAACATATGGTTTCAACAAGGAGCAATGGAAGGTATTTCCGATCCGTAAAGTTTTTGGTAAACGTAACCGGAAAGCAACTGGATTGACTTTTTTGATAATATGAAATGGTCCAATAAATTTAGGACCCAATCTGGCTGAGGTTTGTCGAAGTTTAATGTTGCGAGTCGACAACCATACCCTATCTCCTACTTTAAAAGTGCACGGCCGCCGGAGCCTGTCAGAAAAATTTTTCTCCCGAAATGCCGCTTTTCTGAGAGCCAGGTGCACTTTTCTCCAAATGAGTTTGAGATGAGAGGTCAAGGTCAGCGAGGAGACAGAGGAATGTTGAAAAAAGGAATTAGCTCTGGGGTGAAAACCAAAAACTGTAAAAAATGGAGACACATTGGTGGAGGAATGACAGGCATTGTTGTAAGCAAACTCCGCCAACGGAAGAAACTCAGACCAGTCATTTTGGAGTTTGGCCGAGTACAAACGCAAATATTGTTTTAATGATTGATTAACTCGCTCAGTCTGCCCGTTGGATTGGGGATGGTAGCCAGACGTTAAAGATAATTTCATCTTTAATGAGGCACAAAAAGACTTCCAAAATTGTGCAATGAATTGTGGACCCCGATCAGAAACAATATCAGTGGGTAACCCATGGAGTCTGAAAACATGGCGGAGGAACAAGACTGCCAATCCCTGGGCAGATGGCAATCGGGGAAGAGCAATGAAATGGGCCATTTTGCTAAAACGGTCCACTACCACCCATATGACTCGGCATCCGGCTGACAGAGGGAGGTCCACCACAAAATCCATGGAAATATGAGACCATGGCCTAAGAGGAACATTCAAGGGCATAAGTTGACCGATAGGCAAGGAACGGGGAACCTTATGCTGTGCACAGACCTGACAAGAAAAAACAAACTCCTTAATGTCTTTGGAAAGACCTGGCCACCATACTGAGCGGGAAACTAATTCAAAAGTTTTAGCGATCCCCGGATGCCCGGCAACTTTGCTATCATGAAACTCCGTCAAAACAGTTGCTCTCAAAAACTCGGGGACATAAAGACGACCAGCAGGAGTATTTCCAGGAGCTTGATGTTGAAGCTGCTTTAACTGGGTAAATAAATCTTGTGTGAGGCCTGCCCGAATGACTGAAGACGGAAGTATGGGAGTAACAGGACTGTTGTCTTGAACTGGAAGAAAACTGCGTGACAGGGCATCTGCCTTGGTATTCTTGGAACCTGGCCTGAAGGTGATAATGAACTTGAAACGAGTAAAAAATAAAGCCCAACGAGCTTGCCGGGCATTCAGCCGTTTAGCTGATTCAATGTATTGAAGATTTTTGTGATCAGTCAAAACTGAAATGGTATGAGTGGCTCCTTCAAGCCAATGCCTCCACTCCTCGAAAGCCCATTTAATAGCCAGTAATTCCCGGTTACCAACATCGTAGTTGGATTCAGCAGATGAGAATTTCCTGGACATAAAGGCACAAGGATGCAATTCTAGAGAATCCGGATCTTTCTGAGATAGGATAGCCCCTACTCCAACCTCCGAGGCATCAACCTCAACAATGAAAGGCAATTCTGGGTTGGGATGTCTGAGGACTGGGGCTGAGACAAAGGCTTGTTTCAAGGCCTGAAAAGATAACTCAGCTTCACGTGACCAGTTGGTAGGATCCGCTCCCTTCTTAGTCAGTGCCACAATGGGAGCAACTAGGTCGGAGAAAGAGTGAATAAATCTTCTATAGTAATTCGCAAACCCTAAAAAGCGCTGAATTGCTTTTAAGTTGGTGGGTTGCGCCCAACTAAGGATGGCTTGGAGCTTCTTTGGTTCCATACAGAATCCCCGAGGGGAAATGATGTACCCTAAAAAGGATACCTCCGTGACATGAAATGCACACTTCTCCAGCTTGGCATATAGGTGATTTTCACGTAATTTTTTTAGAACCTGACGCACCTGGGTAACATGTTGTTCTATAGAGTCAGAATATATCAAAATATCGTCTAAGTAGACTACAACGAATCTTCCAAGAAATTCACGGAGCACATCGTTAATGAGATCCTGGAAAACTGCCGGAGCATTAGACAGGCCGAATGGCATAACCAGATACTCATAGTGACCCGACTGAGTACTGAATGCCGTTTTCCACTCATCCCCTGACTTGATTCGGATGAGGTTATATGCTCCTCTCAGGTCAATCTTAGAAAAAATCACAGCCGAACTCAGCTGATCAAAGAGGACAGAAATCAGCGGCAAAGGGTAAGTATTTTTTACTGAGATCTTATTCAAGGCTCTAAAGTCAATGCAAGGTCTGAGTGATCCATCCTTCTTCTCCACGAAGAAGAAGCCTGCACTTAAAGGGGATTTAGATGGCCTGATAAATCCTTTCCCTAGGCTTTCTTTAACATACTCATTCATGGCCACAGTTTCAGGTCCGGACAATGCATATAACCTTCCCTTAGGCAAAGTGGCACCAGGAATTAGCTCAATAGCACAATCATAAGGCCTATGGGGAGGCAGAATGTCCGCATTGCCCTTGGAAAATACATCAACAAAATCCTGGTATTCCACAGGAATAGGTGCGGGAATGACAGCAGCTATTCTGATGGGAAACGTAATACATTCCTTATTACAGATGGTACCCCATTGTGAGATCTCCCCCGACTGCCAATCAATGATGGGATTATGAAAGGCCAGCCAAGGGTGACCCAGAACCACTGGAACTGCTGGGCAATGGGTAAGGAAAAACTCAATTTTTTCAGAATGCAGAGCTCCTACCGAAAGTAGAACAGGAGGTGTACAGAGAGAAATAACCCCATTGGACAAGGGACTCCCATCTAAACCATGCATGGTGATACACCTACCCAAGGCTAACTGAGGAATACCTAAGGCCTTGGCCAATGTTAAATCCATAAAGTTCCCTGCAGCTCCACTGTCCACAAAAGCCGAGACCGAGGAACAGAGGCTGCCAAAGGAAACTTTAGCTGGGACTAACAGTGAATTATTTGAGGAGATAAGCTGCAGACCAAAGTGAACCCCCTCACAAATCACTTGGTCGAGGCGTTTCCCGACTTGTTCGGACAATTACGGGCAAAATGTCCCTTACCTCCACAGTATAAACAAAGACCAGAATTTTGCCTTCTGGTTCTTTCTTCAGGAGACAGTTTGGAGAGGCCTATCTGCATGGGCTCCTCTATGTCCACAGGAATAGAAAAAACACAAGGAGTAGACCCGACAGATGCTCCTTTTTCAGCCCTCCGCTCTCTGAGACGACGATCAATCTTAATAGAGAGCTCCATGAGTTTATCGAGAGTCTCAGGAGCGGGATACTGAAGGAGACTGTCTTTTATAGACTCGGATAAGCCGAGGCGAAACTGACTGCGCAGGGCAGGGTCATTCCATCCACAGTCGTTCGACCAACGGCGAAACTCCGTACAATAAATCTCTGCGGGATTCCTACCCTGTCTGAGAGCACGCAACTGACTCTCGGCGGATGCCTCTCTATCAGGGTCGTCATACAATAGCCCTAAAGACCCCAGAAAGGCGTCTACAGACAATAAAGCCGGATCGTCTGTTCTTAAACCAAAAGCCCAGGTCTGAGGATCCCCCTGAAGTAAAGAAATAATAATTCCAACCCGCTGAGATTCAGTACCTGAGGAGACTGGTCTTAAACGAAAATAAAGTTTACAAGACTCTTTAAAATTAAAAAACTGCTTTCTATCCCCAGAAAAACGGTCAGGCAAATGCATTTTTGGTTCAGGAATGACCCTCGGGGAAGTCCGTAACAGTTCTTCCTGTGACCTCACCCGAAGGGACAGATCCTGAACCATCTGAGTAAGTTCTTGAATCTGGCTAACTAGAAGCTGGCCAGGATTTGGCCAAACACCGGTGGGATTCATGAGGCCGACTAATCTTCCAACTGAATAAGGGAAAAAATTAAATCCTGTTTAAGTTTAAATTTTAGTCTGGCCGGTGATAATGTTATGATTCCCGTACTCCAGACCAGAGGAGATCTTATGGCAGAGGTCTGAGTACTGGAAAGATATGCTGGTTACGGGAGCAGGAAAGCCTAGTAACCCCTGGCGCCCTAACTCCGTTGTCTCGCCCGTGTTATCAGAAATCCCCTGCGAGACTATGGTTGCTTGAGCCCATGGCAGCCGCGTTTGAAGGGCGGATTATGTCTGCCCAACTTCGATGCCCCCTCAGGTCTTAATGGGAGACAAAGGGAAATCCGAGACAGGGTGATAACAAGGGGCCCTCTGACTAAGCAACCAGGCCAGGGGCTACAAGCTAACTAACTTAAACCAAAAGTATGTGCGGACAAACCGCCAGGAAAAAGGACAACCAAAGATCCACTGATCCGTTACTCCTATCCAGCACCGCTGGATACCAGAGTGGATTTGTGGGAGCGGAATCCTCCGCAAAAGCTCCGGAACAAAATGAAACTAAATAATAAACAGTAAGCGGTCAAGCCGCAACACACGGCTACGCCGCGACTCACGAACACCACAGGATGTTAAAGGTGCTCGGTCGGACTCCAGGAATAGGTGACAACTTCCGAGTACTGGACCACTGAGGACAGGAACAACCGGATTGAGCAGGACTGGAAACTCTCTGTAACTGACACAGCAAACAGGAAGCTATCACCGGCGTCTGTGAGAAGTCCTGAGAGTGCTTAAATTTGGGAGCCCTCCAATCAAGATCCAGACAGGGTAATCACATAATCATGCCGTGCAGCTGCATGCTGCACGGCCAGGATACAATTGAACTGATTAATTAAGACCCAGCAACGGGGAACGCGGTCCGACCGTGGCGTCCCCGTTGCTAGGGTCTGAGTGGCTCCGTGCGCCCGGCGTCTAGCGTTGCTAGGGAGCCGGCGGCTGTCTGCCTGCGGCGTCCCTAGTTGCTAGGCGCCGGGCCGCACTGACGGGCGGACCCTCGGCGCCTAACACTCAGCGCCAGAAACACCCATATCCTCATCCTGGTGTACTTCAACAGTGACATCTTCAATTTGACTATCAGGAACTGGACTGTGGGTGCTCCTTCCAGTACTTGCAGGGGGCGTGCAAATGGTGGAAGGCGCCACCTCTTCCCGTCCAGTGTTGGGAAGGTCAGACATCGCAACCGACACAATTGGACTCTCCTTGGGGATTTGTGATTTAGAAGAATGCACAGTTCTTTGCTGTGCTTTTGCTAGCTTAAGTCTTTTCATTTTTCTAGCGGGAGGATGAGTGCTACCATCGTCATGTGAAGCTAAACCACTAGTCATGAGGAACATTGGAGAGGGCCTTAGCCATTCCTTGCCACTCCGTGTCGTAAATGGCATATTGGCAAGTTTACGCTACTCCTCAGACGCTTTTTATTTAGATTTTTGGGTCATTTTACTGAACTTTAGTTTTTTGGATTTTACATGCTCTCTACTATGACATTGGGCATCGGCCTTCGTAGACGACGTTGATGGAATTTCATCATCTCGCCCATGACTAGTGGCAGCAGCTTCAGCATGAGGTGGAAGTGGATCTTGATCTTTCCTTATTTTACCCTCCACATTTTTGTTCTCCATTTTTTAATGTGTGGAATTCAATGCCAGTAATATATCAATAGGAATGGCCTACTGTACTGTCTGTACTACTACTGCTGGTCACCAAAATGCTGCACTGTCCTACTATATATTCCTCACAACAATGCAATACAGATATGGATACTTGAAGTGTACGGAGCTGCAAGATACAGCAATGGCCTACTGTACTGTACTACTGTATATGTACACTGGTGGTCACCACAATGCTGCACTGTCTTACTATATACTACTCACAATAATGCAGCACAGAGATAGTATACTTGACACAGAGCTGCAAGATACAGCAATGGCCTACTGTACTGTACTACTAAAATTATATACTGGTGGTCCCTACAATGCAGCACACTGAGCACAGATATTTGCAGCACACTGAGCACAGATATGGAGCATTTTCAGGCAGAGAACGTAGATATTTGCAGCACACTGAGCACAGATATTTTCAGCACACTGAGCACAGATATTTGCAGCACACTGAGCACAGATACAGAGCTTTTCAGGGAGAAAACGCAGCCACGTCCTCTCTGTTCAATCTCCAATGCACGAGTGAAAATGGCGGCGACACGCAGCTCTTTATATAGAATACAAATCTCGCTAGAATCCGACAGCGGGAAGATGACATTTGGCCGCGTTCGGGTTAACCGAGCAAGGCTGGAAGATCCGAGGCTGCCTCGGATCCGTGTAAAATAGGTGAAGTTCGGGGGGTTCAGATCTCAACGAACCGAACCCGCTCATCTCTAACTGTAGATATATTCTGTGTATATATACTGTAGATATATATATATATATATATATATATATATATACAAAATATATGTGTCATTATCTCAGTAGGGGAACCAAAAATGTGTGATTTTGAATTTTGGATAAGGGATACTCAACCTATATATGTTATATTGTTTTTGATAGAATCTGTTAGTAATATATTGTTGCTACAGTATTTATCATCTAAAGTTAACGATGCATTCTTTTAGATTATAGAAAGTAAAACAAAAAGGTAAATAACTTTTGGTGCTAGAAAAATTTAGTCATAGTAAAAAACTAACTGAAATGCAGCAACCCAATGAAATACTGTCCATCTCGCAACATAACTGTCTGTAATTTATATTGTATGAACTAAAATAAAGGCAAAGTTTTTGTGTAACAGAAGAGTTGTCTCTTTTTAAAAAATATTACAATATTATAATTTTCAAGACAACACACATCATATAAACAAATGTCACATTGCATAATAGTCATAATAAATTCCCTTACAGATGGAAAGATTTTAACAAAGCTTTTTAGAAATTGGAATTTCCTTTTTGAATCCTCTTTATTAGATTTTTCAAAAAATATATACAAATGTACAAAATACCGTGAACAGAAAATTAAGCAAAAAATGAAAGTACAGTCATATCTAAAGTAGGAATCAGGAACTGCTTCAGTGTCTTTATAAGAATTGGGTTCAGTGACTAGAAATACACAGCTATTAATAATAACAGAGTAGTCAGAATATAAAACAACAAGTAGAATAAGAATAAAAGCAAGAAAAAGTCAAAATAAAAATTAAAGGGAAAAAGGGGACACACATAAGGGATGAATGTGATGAGGGAAGGGGAGGGGCAGAGGATGAGGTAGAAGGCAACACTCCAGCTACACCTAAAGAAATGTCCAAAAATAGAATAATTACGCAAAGCAGTAAATGTAATGTTGAGGGGAAACTGTCAAGTATGGTCTACTGAGTCAGTGAAAAGCCTCCAGTGTAGGAACCATTCTGTATTCTCGAAAAGTTTGAAAATCTGGTCTTGAACATCAGGCTCCAGGGACTCTATATATATTCCCTATTTTTTTTAGAAAAATGGAGAATACCTCTTTCGATATCAGGTAATGTAGATATCCTATCTAGGTACATTAGTTGGAGCAATTTTTTGCTTAACTTCATTCAAGAGAAGCAAAAAGCCAAAATTGGAATGCCTTTATAATATTATTATTGAACAGTCGATATATCACTGGTCCATCAGTCAGTGTGTACCAACGATATGTCTGTGAATGCCGTCATTCACAGACATATCACGCCGGCCCTGCAGTACACACAATGTCCAATGTATCTACAGATATATTGGGTCATCATTCTATGTGTACGAACAGTCAGCCGACCGCCCGTACAGTTCCTGCACAAGGCGGCAGTGATTGAAGGCTCAACTAGGTGGGCACATGTAACTGCCCTCACAGTTTGTAGCATCAGTCAACATGGATCGGACAGTGTGTATGCACAACACACTGCCCGATCCATCTGTAGATATATCTGCAGATCAATTGATCTGCAGGCACTGTATATTTGCCAGCGTGTACCCAGCATAAGATGAGGCAGTGTTGGTGGAGTGTCTCTCTGCAAAAATATTTCAATTGAAACATAATTCCAAGGGGGTCACCTAATTTTTAAGTCACTTTTAGTAATACTAATTGACTAGTTGGAATGAAACACTAGGGGGTATATTTACTAAAATTTGTATTTTTCAGAATTAGGTTAAAGTTCAAACACGAATTACATCGAATGTGTAAATTTGCAAATTTTTTAATTTATTACGACTAATTTACTAAGCTGTCGTATTCTGTCTGCATTTTCGTGTTTTCCGATGTCTATGTCATTCGTATTTTTTAGCAGTGTTTTACAGGAGTGAATAGTAAAACACTGCCAACATTAACACAATGAATCTCGGCCGGATCTGTGAGATCCATGCAGGGCTTCACTGTGCACCTTTCGTAATAAAAAAAATTGTTAAAAAGCAAAAAAAAAAAAATGTGTGGGGTCCCCCCTCCTAAGCAAAACCAGCCTTGGGCTCTTTGAGCCGGTTCTGGTTGACAAAATATGGGGGAAAAAAATGACAGGGGTTCCCCCATATTTTATCAACCAGCACCGGGCTCTGCGCCTGGTCCTGGTTCCAAAAATACGGAGGACAAAAAGCGTAGGGGTCCCCCATATTTTTAAAACCAGCACCGGGCTCCACTAGCCAGGTACATAATGCCACAGCCAGGGGACACTTTTATTGTGGTCCCGGCGGCCCTGGCATTACATACCCAACTAGTCACCCCTGGCCGGGGTACCCTGGAGGAGTGAGAACCCCTTAAATCAAGGGGTCCCCCCTCCAGCCACCCAAGGGCCAGGGGTGAAGCCCGAAGCTGTCCCCCCATCCAAGGGCGGCGGATGGGGGGCTGATAGCCTTGTGTAAAAAATGTGAATATTGTTTTTAGTAGCAGTACTACAAATCCCAGCATGCCTCCCCCGCAAGCTGGTACTTGGAGAACCACAAGTACCAGCATGCGGTGGAAAACCGGGCCCGCTGGTACCTGTAGTACTACTACTAAAAAAATACCCCCAAAAAACAGGCCACACACACCGTGACAGTATAAGTTTACTACATACATGCACACCTCCAAACATGCATACTTACCTATGTTCCCACGAGGCTCGGCCCGCTTCTCCCTGTAGAATCCTTGGGGTACCTGTGAAAAAATTATACTCACATAATCCAGTGTTGCTTTTGTTCTTTGTATAATCCACGTACTTGGCAAAACAAAAAAACGGAAACCCGACCACGCACTGAAAGGTGTCCCATGTATACACATGGGACCCTTTTCCCCGACCTCCAGGACCCCCCCTGACTCCTGTCAAAGAGGGTCCCTTCAGCCAATCAGGGAGCGCCATGTCGTGGCACTCTCCTGATTAGCTGTGTGCTCCTGTAGTGTCTGTGAGGCTGCACACGGCAGAGATACAATGTAGCGCCTATGCGCTCCATTGTATCCAATGGTGGGAACTTTGCGGTCAGCGGTGAGGTTACTTTCGGTCAGGCGCTCCCTGATTGGCTGAAGGGACCCTCTTTGACAGGAGTCGGGGGGGTCCTGGCAGTCGGGGAAAGGGGTCCCATGTGTAAACATGGGACCCCTTTCAGTGCGTGGTCGGGTTTCCGTTTTTTGTTTTGCCAAGTACGTGGATTATACAAAGAACAAAAGCAAAACTGGATTACGTGAGTATAATTTTTTTCACAGGTACCCCAAGGATTATATAGGGAGAAGCGGACCGAGCCTCGTGGGAACATAGGTAAGTATGTATGTTTGGAGGTGTGCATGTTTGTAATAAACTTTTACTGTCACGGTGTGTGTGTCCTGTTTTTTTGGGGGTATTTTTTTAGTAGTAGTACTACAGGTACCAGCGGGCCCGGTTTTCCACCGCATGCTGGTACTTGTGGTTCTCCAAGTACCAGCTTGCGGGGGAGGCTTGCTGGGACTTGTAGTACTGCTACTAAAAACAATATTCACATTTTTTACACAAGGCTATCAGCCCCCCATCCGCCGCCCTTGGATGGGGGGACAGCCTCGGGCTTCACCCCTGGCCCTTGGGTGGCTGGAGGGGGGACCCCTTGATTTAAGGGGTTCTCACTCCTCCAGGGTACCCCGGCCAGGGGTGACTAGTTGGGTATGTAATGCCAGGGCCGCCGGGACCACAATAAAAGTGTCCCCCGGCTGTGGCATTATGTACCTGGCTAGTGGAGCCCGGTGCTGGTTTTAAAAATACGGGGGACACCTACGCTTTTTGTCCCCCGTATTTTTGGAACCAGGACCAGGCGCAGAGCCCGATGCTGGTTGATTAAATATGGGGGAACCCCTGTCATTTTTTTCCCATATTTTGTCAACCAGAACCGGCTCAAAGAGCCCGAGGCTGGTTTTGCTTAGGAGGGGGGACCTCACGCATTTTTTTTTTAATTTAACACTTTCCCACCCCCTACCACTGATAAACATGCACGGATCTCACGGATCCGTACATGCCTATCAGAACACGGTAAAAAAAGCAGGTCTATTTTACGAATTGTATTCATTCACGGCAGTGTTTGTGAAATACAAATTGTAGTAAATGACCGAGTTCTATCAAATAACAGGCATATTTGACCGATGGTGTATTCATTCGTATTTTTTTTCTTTGACTTAAAAAAAAATACGAATTCCCTCATCACTGCTGAGATTTGTGCTTAGTAAATTCCCGAGATGACACTTTGAAGAAAAAACACCATCTCGGTCAAAATCGGGAGCTTAGTAAATATACCCCTAGATGTTTTGCTCAGTGTCTTTTTTGAAATTTCTGAATAAATACTCTCTCCAAAAAGTGATCTAAAATTGTAAAATAGATTAAGGATACTAAACCATCTGCAGTGTTTGATAGTTTCAAGTTTAAAGACCTAACAGAATTTAAAGAGGAAGATGATATAATTGATAGAAAAGAACAAAAGATGTGTCCTTATTGTTGCATCATTAATACCAAATAGTCTTTCTGGGCATGACAGGACCTAGGTCTTTCTCGCAGAAAATGTGCACCTTATTTTCATTAATAAAGTGGGAGCGACAAAACAACATTGCTCACTTACACTATTTAATGGCAACTTTTGTTCATCTGTGTGCGACTAAGTCTGAATCTGTGTAAGAAGGGCTCCAATGAAGTAGCCGTGGCTTATTCTCATGTGAGTTCCATTCTGCTTCATCTTAGACATTGACCAGTATGTGTATCAAATCGGATACCTAGCACCTTTAGTACACTGTGAGCAGTTTCTTGCTGTGTATGTGATGCAAGACACAACATTTAAATTAAAATACAGAATGCTACTTCTCCCAGTGTACCTTTGTCATGCAGTTCATCTTGTGCCAAATGGTATAGAGACAACCAGTGAATGTAAACACATCTGTAGTAGAAGGCCAAAAAACATTTTTAAATAGAGAGATCATTGGGTCTACCATTGGGACAAGAATAAGAATATAAATAAGAAAAACAAAATAGGAACAATTTTCCTAGATCAAGAGATCATAAATTTCTTAACAGTATGTGTAGGTTAAGTATAATCTATAATCTGGAAAATAGGAAATATAGAGAAGCAATATCAAAATACTGTTCTAAAAGCAACAAATGAATATGTAATAAAATCAAAGTCAAATATCCAATTTAAAAAAGAGGAAAACTAGAAAAAAGAAGCAGCAGAAAAATGTCAAAGAATAACCAAACCTTTAATTTGTCAAATAAAATGCTAAACTCACCACAATTTAAACCTCTATCAAGAGGCATTAACATTGCACCAAGCAGTGAGCCAAACTTTTTCACTTGTTTATCAAAGTTAGAAAATATATTAGAGCTTTATGCAGAAAGTGATATTTGCAGAAAAAAAATGTGAAAATGAAAGTGAAGCATGTCCTGCTGTGTTAGATGATAATGATGCTTACTGTTTTGGCATGTTAGATCTTTGAAAAGAAAATGCCCAAGAAATTAATGAAAAGTTCAATATCAAATAACAATGAATAGTAGCCCGTCCAAATATATTTCTAACTTCAGAAGAAAGGAAGAATTTTTCCATACCAAAAATATAGACCACTATGTAATAATAATAATTATAATAATAATAATAAAATTCTAAATTTGGAAGTAAAAAATGACCAATAAATGATGGAAAACTGCAAAAAGATGTGCTAATTATTATAAAACTGGCAAATGAGGGGTAGCTAAATAGGAACAGACTAATTATTTGGATATAGTAATGACTCTCATTTCTATCAACTTTGTAAAGGGATCTGTGTGCAAATCACCAAGGGACTCTGGAGAGCTGTAGAAGTGTGTCTTAACTCCATGCAATAATGCTGAATAATTGCAGCAGTGGTACTTGCTGTATAACTGTCACTTCCTGTATGACAAAGTAGATGGCAATGATGTAACTTCCCTCATTCACATACTACATTCCCCTTTTTAACATAAAAAAACAATATATACTGTAGTTGTGTGGATATAAGAAAGTGTGACAGGTGTTAGATGTGGGGATAGTTTGCAACAATGAACAAACATAAATTATATAAATTGGAGGTTGTGGATTAGGCCTGGAAATTCTCACAAAGAAAGTGGCTAGAGTTGTGGCCAATCTCTGAACAGGCTCACTACTGGGTAATGGCATGGGATTTTCCTGCACTCCAATAGCTGCTTCTTCATGAGACTTATTGTCCATTATGATGGGTGTTCTGACACCCACAGTAAGTGTCAAGTGAGATGGCTCACACACCACTAGGTAGAGGCACTTGTTGCACTCACACAAAAACAATATCAGATTATATCACACACAGCTGTTGGACCTATTGGAAAATCCCTGCAGAGTGCAAACTCCTTGCAACCCAACAGGGTTCTGGATGCAGATGGTTTGCCCATTGACAATGGTCTTAAGTGATGGGATTTTTTATCATGAATGGTTTTGAGCTGCAACATGGAATTATGCAGAGCATCTTGCAGGTTCTTAACTCGTGGTCTTAGTTTGAACTTGGTCATTGGAATAATGGTGCAGATTCACCTGGACAGAAGGCAATGAGCAGGGAGTAGTGCCATAAACATGTCAGAACCTTCTCTAAAACATTTGTCCACCAAGTGTTTTGCAGAACATACTTTCCTTACTGCTAGTCCATTTGATTGTGGATAGTGAGGACTGCTGGTGGCATGTGTTATGTCTTATAATCTGGTGAATGCCTGGAATTCAACATTTAAATATTCAAGGCATTGTTGGTAAGTAGTGTGCATGGTAAATCATGTGTAATAAAAATAATAATAATAATAATTGTAGCATTCACCTGTTTGGGAAGATAATGTATCTTGAACCAACTGGAATATTAATCCACTAATACACAGTGCTCTTTTCCCTTCCATTCAAATATACTGTTTCTACAGCAATGACAGACCAAGGGTGGTCAGGAACCTCAAAGAAAGGGAGTGGTTCCTTGTCATAATGGACACATAAAGCATTTCAAGGGCATAGAAAGAGACAACCTGCCCAATAAAAATAGTGCATCCTCATGCCCTGGGTGACCCTGATAGGCTTGCTGAGCATAGAAACCTTAAAGGACATAAGGGATCATGAAATGCTGATCACGCAGGAGGATACCACCTGAGAAGATTTATCTTGGAAAGTGAATAAAGACACAAAGTCATGAGACAATTCCCTAGAAGAAGATAAGCCATGCAGGACAACATAAGAAAATAGTTGGCAAACTTCATCCTTGAGTTAGTGTTACACAATGTGTCTGGAGGAGAAGACATCAACTCAATGACATCCAGGTCATCATCAGCATTTGGGATACCTGTGTCTAAGAGTTGAGCATGTGATAAAGCATCAGAGACCTTGAGGTCCTTTCCACTTTTGTACACCACATCTACTGTATGTGAAATGTTGAATTTGTGCTGAGGCAGTATGTAGGGGTTGGAGAAAAATATTAATCAGAGCTTGGTGGTCTGTCTGAACTAATACTCGATGCCCATAGATGAAATTGTGAAACATTTGACAAGCAAAGACTAGTTTTCATAATGCTTCTCAGTAAGTACACTGGAAACAAAACCATTGGCTTTGTTACACTGCGGGCAGAAAGCACAAAGACCATTCTGAGAAGCATCAGCAGAGATCACAACAGGAACTTGCACATAAACAAATATTACAGCACCAGGCTGGAGTGTGCAAAGCCTTAAGGCAAGAATTAACAGCAGCATGGCAGTCCAACCAACACTATTCAACATTGCAGCGCAAAAGCTGGCAGAGAGGGGCTGTTACCTTAATGCAGTGTTGCAGAAATTTTGAAAAGTAGTTGGTCATACTCAGTAAGCATTGAAGACTCAACTTATCTTTGAAGGGTAGACATGTGTTGGAGAGCCTGAGTGTTGACAATACCTATCTTAACACCCTTTCAAGTTAGGAGATGACCAACATACAGGACCTCAGTGACTATGAAAATGACATTTGTCAGGGTTTAACTGCTTGCTGATTACACAGATTCTTTGCAGATTCTTGGGAAACACATGTTATGTTATTCCACGGTGAGAGACCAAATCAAAATGTCATCCACAATGATCTCACAAGGGTATTCCTCAAAGAGATACTCCATGCAACTTTGGAATAATTCACTGCCAGTGTATATACCATAGGGCATTCTGGGGAAGGTGTAACTGCCCACAGTTTTCATGAAAGTGGTAAATATGGATGATTTCTTGTCAAATGTGATCTGCTAGAATCAAACTTCAGCATCCAGAGTGATAAATATATTTTCTTTTGGTATATCAGCTATTATTTGCGCAACAGTTCTGATGGGATAATACACTTTCAACTGAGCTTTGTTCTGATATGCAGGGTCAATGCTGATGCATATTAAATCATCTTTCTTTAAGTCAGAAACCCTAACAACCACAGGGTTGTTTCTACTACTGAAGCAGTGACATCCAATCATGGCATGTGATTTAACTTCACTATCACTTTATGGGCAGAGGCACATGACTGATAGTACATACTGTTGGAGAAACTGTCTCACCTAAATACACTTGCAGTGGAGATCAGTGTCTGGGGTGTTTTCTTGCAGAACAGTCGTAGTGTGAACTCATTGCAGTAGGATAAAGCAATATGCAGTGTAAGGATGTCTGTCACCAGCTTTAGGTTTTGACCTTGTAAAATTATTTTGTTTGTCACATGCATTGCAGCAATTATTGAAAGCAGGATATTTGTAGCGTTCATGGCAATGGTGAATGCCACAATTTACAGATATATGATTATGTAAGATTGGCCTTTATAGTGGGGCTTTTTGGCAAAAGAACAGTAAAATGAAAATTCATCAGATTTATAGCAATGCTAGATAAAAATTTCCATAAATATTACGGTGTCTACCTATTAAACAAAATATTTAAAGTATTTCTGCTTTCTACTAAAAACTAAAATGTCGCTCGACGGAATGAAACGTCACTTCCGGTTCCGGTCAAATCGGGAAGGAACGCAAATTTGAAATGCACCTGTTATGTGTTTTGTTAATTGTATGTGGTATATATAGATGTTCATTTTGATTGCTCACTATGCCTCTGAGGAAGGACCTGGATGTCCGAAAAGCTTTAGGCGGTGTGAGCTGTTACAAGTGTTACTGGTCGGGTGAGCTGCAAATGTTATCCTTCTGTGGAATAGTCCGGACCTGTTCCACTTAGAGGTTTCCATGCTAGCTGCAGAATTCCCAGGCTTAGTGATCACGTCTACCATATGATATGGTTATATGCTGTTATCTGTTTTCCATATTGTGAGTGCAATTAAATATTTTGGTTTTTTAACTGGTTTTTGCATTATTGCACTATGAAATCTCTTTCTTTTTGAGATCCAACATCATTTCCACTCTGATGACATCTTACAAAACGGCTTTGGCATTTTTAAAGAGATAATTGCTGCTGGAGAATCTCCCAACATATCGGAGCCTAAGTGTTGTGTCAGCCTTTCCTCTACTGAAGCAGGATAAAAGACTAAGAGGCTATGTATGTGTCTGCGCTTATTTGAGAAAAAAATTTCTTTGTATTGTAACTCATTTATGGCTGTGATTCTTGGTATGAAATTTTTTTGACTATTTTGTTTAAAAATGCAATGAGTCCGCAGGGTACAACATTATTGTTTTCTGCCAGCAACAGTATTGGTGATTTTAACAAGGAGTTTGAAAAGGTTTCAGTATATCATACAAAGACTGTGATTGTGAGGGAAGAACATTTTCCTATTTTGTTGTGTGAGGAACTCTGTATGATTCATCTTAGTGTCCTAATTAGGCTGATTACACAGAATATGTCTTTGCACTAAATTGCAGTCAATTGAACTACAATGTAGAGCCTGGAAACTTTGACACATATATAAATATTAAATTATGGTATCTCCTGCAGAATAAAAAAGCTACAATCCATGTGATTAGACTTCTGGTGCAGAAACAAACTAGTTTAGTTGCAACCACTTTCTCAATAAACTTTCCTAGAAAAGGAAGGTTAGATACTTGCCTGTAGTTGGTCATGCAGTCAGTGTCTAAATTAGATATTCTAAGAAGTGGTCTGACTATTGCTTCCTTTAGTGGTTCAGGAAAAATGTCTGTCTGCAAAGAGCATTGAACTATTTTTGCTAATACAGGGCCAATTATTTTCATACACCCTAATAGAAGCTTGGTTGAGGCAGGGTCCAGATCACAGGTGGAGGGACGCAACATTCTGAGAATTTAAGCAATGTTTTGTACTTCCACTTGGTCAAAGTTGTTCCTTGAAGAAAGGTGGCTTACATAGGCATCTTATGGGGAAGGGCATTAAGCATTAAGGAGTATGCACAAGGTAAGTAAGTGACAGTATGAAAATTCTTAACCAACCAATAGAGAGAAATGAAAATTTGTATAAATATAAAAACAGTTGATAAATATAGAGTTGGAGGTGCACCAGAAAGCAAGATACAATGTTTAGTAAGGGTGTTGGAAAGACCACTAGTGGGCCTCAGCCAAAGAAGGCTTTCTGAGTGGTGCACTCTTTTGTTGTATAATGGTTTAAAATTAAAACATAACTTTTATTCAACCTTTGGTTAAAAAAGTGATTTAAGTATTAAAAAGGCATGACATAGAAGAGTGGCCATCTGCCTGGCATTATTCGAGGTGGAAATAAGAAATATACATTTAGAGAGAAAATTAAGGCTCAGAAAAGAAGGGGGGAACATTTTATGTCCACCCTATTCAATCAAATGCAACAATTTGCATAAAAGGGGGAATTATTCCCACATTATCTGTAGTATGATTCATTAATATTCAGCAAAAGTGAAATTATAACGAAAGTTTATAGGTCTTGGTAAGTAAATTGTTGAGATCCTTATATTAATGTTTTGATCTCCTAAAAGACCTGTTACACTCAGCTCTCAACGGGACATCCATACATCCCACAATGTTATTAAAACAATGTATGCATTCAGAATAAAGTGCCACCTGGGCTTGAGCTATAGTGTACCTGCACTGTATAGATCTCACAGTCTATATTTCCCACTACTAAATTGTGGCATAGATGTAGTGGTCAATATCGTAAAAGAAAAATATTAAGTAATGCAGGGCCACTTGAACTTGGGATATAGAATACCCCCACTGTACTGTATAGATAATAATAGTCAGTGTAGACAGAACAAATATGCCCAGCGTACAGTGCCAGATAAAATTCAGAAACCTTATATCTCTGTTGTGTACTGTAACCATATGTATTCCATACTTTTTGATAGTATTATCAGGGCTGAAACTAGCATTTTTGTCACCAAGGGCAAGGCAGTACTTTGGCACACAACCCCCAGGAGACAGTTAAAGCAGGACAGAGTATAACAGCAGCTGGAATTAGGGAGACATAGCCACTGTACACTCAGTGTGGGAAGTGCAGGGCTATCAGTAGCCATTGTCTAACAGCAAACACATACTACCCATCCCCCTTCCCCTCCCAGCACCAGCGCTCACACTCACAAAACTGCCTCTCTGATCCTGATGACATCATGGCTAGGGACCCAGTTGGGGTTGATGAGCTTTGTGGCCGGTGAGTGGTGTCTGTTGGGTGGCCCAGGGTGATGTTATGCACATCGGTGAAGCTGAGTTGGGACCAGCATGGGTAAGCGGGGGAGGGGGGATCCGGATCCTGGCACTTTACTTACCCACTATCCCCATAGGTTGGTGGTAGCTGGCTGCGGCATCCCTTGATTACAGCAATCAGGAACCCTGGTCTGTTTATCCTCAGTACCGCGGCTGCATGGGGGAGTGTCTGCCGACAGACTGAACCATGCTGCCGTGTTTGCTGTGCACACAATTGCTGCGTTATCAACAAAACACCCTCATCAGCCTGATGCAGGAGTGGGCATGAGTGGAAGATACTGCCTTAATTACAGACACCTGCACTCGGTGGCGGCGGTGATGGGTGGCAGGCAGACTGGTGGGCGGGTGCGGTGGGGGGTGGTAACCACGTAGTGGGCTGACTTAGACTGCAGTAAGGAAGAGAGGCACACATCACCAGACATCATGGTAAGGAGCTCTATGCCCCCTCAAATCCTACGCCCAGGGTACATGCCCCCCTAGCTCCCCCCCACCTAGCTGCGGGCCTGGTGTTATTAAAAACAGTACAGGAGTTAACAAGTCAAGTTGATACTGTGTCAGTCAGTCTGATGTGAGCTGACATTGTAACATTGTTTGCACAGTACATAAGATAGAATAAAACAAAGCTTTACATTTTGCAGTGCTTGGTTCAATAACAGTGCTAAGTATTAAAACTATGTTGCCTTCTTATTGCTTGTCAAATCACAATTTAGTATCGGTAATTTATGTCAGCACATAAACATTAAAAATTGTGGTTTAAATGTGTTGCCGCCTTTTCCAAATTTTGTCAGCGTATCCCACTCAATTTAATAAGAGTCAAAATTCTTACAAACAAATATAATAATTTTATACAATTTTGCTACAAACTGATGGTATATTCTGTAGTGCTAGTATAGAGTAGTCTGTTCATATGTACAATTAGATACTCTGATGTGGTATGAGATTACTGAAAAAGTGTCCCGGCATTATATATGCAGGGGTCCCCCATCTGCTATTGCCTCATGTGCCTTACTGCAGTGAATGAGTGCAATGAGAGTAGGGAATCCCCACATGCCGGGACAGAAAGGATAGATGCAGTGACAGACGCTTCTGCTGTCCATTCACTCACTTACCTCTCACCCTGTTGTACATGTACATTGCAGGTATGGCAGGTAGCGTTCCGGGATGAGAGAGCCACTTAGAGGTACCTGTACCAGATGATAATGTGGGCACTGTGCTCTGAGAGGAGTGGTTGTTGTCCCGTAGGAGCTGTGTACTAGCTTAGACACCGGGTCGCTTGCACATTCCGTGGACCTGGATGTGACATCTGCAGCTTCACTCCTGATGACGTACGTTTCACCTTTACTTGATCACATCGGAGCCTGGCTTACATTGGCAGGCTTGGTAGATTGCATACGATGCATGCATCTCCAGCCTCACTTGCACATGCACCCTACATGGATCAATGAATGCCACAACACTTTTTTTTAAGCTACTGTACTCTGCTGCTGTTTACATTCTGATGATCCAATTATATAGATGCAACCTTCTGTGTCCCTACTTCAGGGCTGCCATCAGAAATTGTTGGGCACGATATCTGATGTGCAGGGAAGGCTTCTTTTAAGAGGTCCTCCCTGCGCATCAGCCTGCTGTTGATTTACAGACTGGTGCAGCTCTACAGCTATTGGTGGTAGGAGCAAGGGGTGGGTCCCCTCTCTGTAAGTGCCTAGGACACCAGTACCCACAGTATCCCCCTGGTGGCTGCCCTGCCCTACTCACTTCAATTTGCGGTACATAAACCAGGAAGTAGATGAAGAGCGATCATAAAATATGCTTTTATGCCTA
This sequence comes from Pseudophryne corroboree, assembly GCF_028390025.1. Taxonomy (NCBI): domain Eukaryota; kingdom Metazoa; phylum Chordata; class Amphibia; order Anura; family Myobatrachidae; genus Pseudophryne; species Pseudophryne corroboree. Next base: position 467,296,543 of record NC_086450.1, on the reverse strand, counting down.
GGTAGACATACCTTACAGAATACACAGTATAAAACTTCACTTCAAATATAGATAAAATAAAAAAAAATATGCCAACTCATAACATTTTTTTTTAGTGAGATACCACACAAGTGCACTACTATATACGCTGTAATAATTCATACATTACCATTCGCTTACAGTACTTAGGATTTAATATAGCAGTACAATAGCATAATTTCCTTGTGAAACTACATTTGCATAACTGTGTTTATGTTGCATGTGCATACCAGCAATAATTAATTTAAATATAATTACAAATCATATGTTTGTACAATAATTATATAACAATCATTTATGGCTAAATAGTGATAGGTACTGTATGCTAAATATGGATAATAGTAGGTGACACAGCTCTGCACCAAGTTCTGTGTCAGCATGAGGTGTGTCTGGTGGAAAATAATGACAGATTACAAAATAATGTTTACACGTATATGTGTGGGAACAGAGTAAGATATGAGGGTCACCGTATGTCATGTAGTTGGTAACATTATGTCATGTATGTCATGTAGATGGTAGCAGACTACTTTCTAATTCTGGATCTACACAAATAGTAGAGCAATTTTGTGCCTTAAGGGTAAGCTTAATTTAGGAACCAGTACTCTTGTTCTTGAGCACTTACAGTGCATATTATTCCAGAAAGGATGCTGCAGTTGTGAGATCTGCCAGGTGTGATTGGGTGAGGATGGTGGTGGACAGGGTGAGGAAATGTTAGAAACAAAGTGAAGAATGGTGTCAAAGTATGCCAAATCTGGATGCTGAATAACAGTTCTGCCAAACAGCAAAGTTCTGCTTAGTAAAAGTTTTGCTGTAATAATCTCTTTGCCATACTGTACACAAACATACCTAGATCCACAGGTAAAGGGTTGTTTCCTGTGGAACTAGATTCTTTGGATACACAGAGTTAAAGAAAGTAGGCAAAACAGCATACCAAGTCTATTTCTTTATTCAATTAAAATAAAATTATAATTAATAGGCATTAAAATATACTTAGCTATAGATATGTTTAAGTGGCTGTGTTATCCAGGGTCCCCGTTGTCCCACTCAGCTGGATCAAAACAGGTTACAGGTTGACTGACTGTGCTGGAAATTCACAACAAGTCTGATGTCAGCTTATGTGTTGCAGTCTTTCAGTTATAAACCAGAGAACAAAAGCTAGATATCCCTTAAATATAAGGTATGAACTAGAGATGTGCATCTGAAATTTTTCAAGTTTTGTGTCTTGGTTTTGGATTCGGTTCAGCGGCCATGTTTTGGATATGGACGCGTTTTGGCAATAACGCCAGTAGTCCCCAAACAGCACATGATGAAGAGAAAAGAGAAAAAGAGGTGCACTGTGGTCGCTGTATGGCTAAGCTAAGCGACACAAACACCTCAATATCACAGGAATTATTTGTTCTAATCAATGGTATTATTGGTCCAAATCACTGGAAGAAAATGACAAAATTACAGGAATTATTTGTTCTAATCAATGGTATTATTGGTCCAAATCACTGGAAGAAAATTACAAAATATCAGGAAGTCTTTGTTCTAAGTAGTGATGTGCACTGGAATGGACATTTTTCGGGTTTTGTGCTTTGATTTTGGATTCAGTTCCACGGCCGTGTTTTGGGTTCGGACGCGTTTTGGTAAAACCTCCCTGAAATTTTTTTGTCGGATTCGGGTGTGTTTTGGACTCAGGTGTTTTTTTTTTACCAAAACCCTCAAAAACAGCTTAAATCATAGAATTTGAGGGTAATTTTTATCCCATAGTATTATAAACCTCAATAACCATAATTTCCAGTCAATTAAAGTCTATTCTGAACAGCTCACACCTCACAATATAATTTTTAGTCCTAAAATTTGGACTGAGGTCGCTGGACGGCTAAGCTAAGCGACCTAGGTGGCCGACACAAACACCTGGCCCATCTAGGAGTGGCACTGTAGTGGCATACAGGATGGCACTTAAAAAATAGTCCCCAAACAGCACATTATGCAAAGAAAAAGAGGTGCACCAAGGTCACTGTGTGACAAAGCAAAGCGACACAAGTGGCCGACACAAACACCTGGCCAATCTAAGAGTGTCACTGCAGTGTCAGACAGGATGGCACTTAAAAAATAGTCCGCAAACAGACATGATCCACAGAAAAAAAGAGGTGCACCAAGGTCGCTGTGTGACTAAGCTAAGCGATCCAAGTGGCCGACACAAACACCTGGCCCATCTAGGAGCGGCACTGCATTGTCAAACTGGATGGCAGATTAAAAAAATAGTCCCTAAACAGCACATGATGCAAAGAAAATAAGAGGTGCACCAAGGTCGCTGTGTGACTAAGCTAAGGGACCCAATTGCCAACACAAACACCTGTCCCATCTAGGACCAGCACTGCAGTGTCAGGCAGGATGGCCCTTAACAAAATAGTCCCCAAACAGCACAAGATGCAAAGAAAATAAGAGGTGCACCAAGGTCGCTGTGTGACTAAGCTAAGCGACCCAAGAAGCCAACACAAACACCAGGCCCATATAGAAGTGTCACTGCAGTGTCAAACAGGATGGCAGATTAAAAAAATATTCCCCAAACAGACATGATCCAAAGAAAAAAAGAGGTGCACCAAGGTCGCTGTGTGACTAAGCTAAGCGATCCAAGTGGCCGACACAAACACCTGGCCCATCTAGGAGCGGCACTGCATTGTCAAACTGGATGGCAGATTAAAAAAATAGTCCCTAAACAGCACATGATGCAAAGAAAATAAGAGGTGCACCAAGGTCGCTGTGTGACTAAGTTAAGCGACCCAAGTGGCTGACACAAACGCCTGGTACATCTAGGAGTGTCACTGCAGTGTCAGACAGGATGGCACTTAAAAAAATAGTCCCAAACAGCACAAGATGCAAAGAAAAGAGAAAAAGAGGTGCACTGTTGTCGCTGGATGGCTAAGCTAAGCAACACAAACACCTCAATATCACAGGAAATATTTGTTCTAATCAATGGTATTATTGGTACAAATCACTGGAAGAAAATGACAAATTACTGGAATTAAATGGCAGTAATTTCAGGAATTATATCAAATGGCAGTACCACTCGACATATACGTAAGTGTCAGACAGGATGGCACTTAAAAAAAGTCCCCAAACAGCACATGATGAAGAGAAAAGAGAAAAAGAGGTGCACTGTGGTCACTGGATGGCTAAGCTAAGCGACACAGACACCTCAATATCACAGGAATTATTTGTTCTAATCAATGGTATTATTGATCCAAATCACTGGAAGAAAATGACAAAATCACAGGAATTATTTGTTCTAATCAATGGTATTATTGGTCCAAATCACTGGAAGAAAATGACAAAATCTCAGGAAGTCTTTGTTCTAATTAGTGATGTGTGTTTACAAAAAACCCTCAAAAACAGCTTAAATCATAGAATTTGGGGGTCATTTTTATCCCATAGTATTATAAACCTCAATAACAATAATTTCCAGTCAATTAAAGTCTATTCTGAACAGCTCACACCTCACAATATAATTTTTAGTCCTAAAATTTGGACTGAGGTCGCTAGATGGCTAAGCTAAGCGACCTAGGTGGCCGACACAAACACCTGGTACATCTAGGAGTGGCACTGCAGTGTCAGACAGGATGGCACTTAAAAAATAGTCCGTAAACAGCACATTATGCAAAGAAAAAGAGGTGCACCAAGGTCACTGTGTGACAAAGCAAAGCGACACAAGTGGCTGACACAAACACCTGGCCCATCTAAGAGTGTCACTGCAGTGTCAGACAGGATGGCACTTAAAAAATAGTCCCCAAACAGCACATAATGTAATTAAAAAAAGAGGTACACCAAGGTCGCTGTGTGACTAAGCTAAGCGACCCAAGTAGCCGATACCAACACCTGGCCCATCTAGGAGTGTCACTGCAGTGTCAAACAGGATGGCAGATTAAAAATATAGTCCCCAAACAGCACATGATGCAATTAAAAAAAGAGGTACATCAAGGTCGCTGTGTGACAAAGCTAAACGAACCAAGTAGCCGACACAAACACCTTACCCATATAGGAGTGTCACTGCAGTGTCAGACAAGATGGCAGATTAAAAAAATAGTCCCCCAAACAGCACATGATGCAAAGAAAAAAAGAGGTGCAGCAAGGTCGCTGTGTGACTAAGCTAAGCGACCCAATTGGCCGACACAAACACCTGGCCCATCTAGGAGTGGCACTGCAGTGTCAGACAGGATGGCACTTAAAAAAATAGTCCCCAAACAGCACATGATGCAATGAAAAAAAGAGGTGCACCAAGGTTGCTGTGTGACTAAGCTAAGCGACCCAAGTGGCCGACACAAACACCTGGCCCATCTAGGAATGTCACTGCAGTGTCAGACAAGATGGCAGATTAAAAAAATAGTCCCCCAAACAGCACATGATGCAAAGAAAAAAAGAGGTGCAGAAAGATCGCTGTGTGAATAAGCTAAGCGATCCAATTGGCAGACACAAACACCTGGCCCATCTAGGAGTTGCACTGCAGTGTCAGACAGGATGGCACTTAAAAAATAGTCCCCAAACAGCACATGATGGAAAGAAAAAAAGAGGTGCACCAAGGTCGCTGTGTGACTAAGCTAAGCAACCCAAGTGGCCGACACAAACACCTGGCCCATCTAGGAGTGTCACTGCAGTGTCAAACAGGATGGCAGATTAAAAATATAGTCCCCAAACAGCACATGATGCAATTAAAAAAAGAGGTACATCAAGGTTGCTGTGTGACTAAGCTAAGCAACCCAAGTGGCCGACACAAACACCTGGCCCATCTAGGAGCGGCACTGCAGTGTAAAACAGGATGGCAGATTAAATAAATAGTCTCCAAACAGCACAAGATGCAAAGAAAAAAATAGGTGCTCCAAGGTTGCTGTGTGACTAAGCTAAGCGACCCAAGTGGCCGACATAAACACCTGGCCCATCTAGGAGCAGCACTGCAGTGTCAGACAGGATGGAAGATTAAAAAAATAGTCCCCAAACAGCACTTGATGCAAAGAAAAAAAGAGGTGCACCAAGGTCGCTGGATGGCTAAGCTAAATGACACAAGTGGCCGACACAAACACCTGGCCCATCTAGGAGCGGCACTGCAGTGTAAAACAGGATGGCAGATTAAATAAATAGTCTCCAAACAGCACAAGATGCAAAGAAAAAAATAGGTGCTCCAAGGTTGCTGTGTGACTAAGCTAAGCGACCCAAGTGGCCGACATAAACACCTGGCCCATCTAGGAGCAGCACTGCAGTGTCAGACAGGATGGAAGATTAAAAAAATAGTCCCCAAACAGCACTTGATGCAAAGAAAAAAAGAGGTGCACCAAGGTCGCTGTGTGACTAAGCTAAGTCACCCAAGCAGCCGACACAATCACCTGGCCCATCTAGGAGTGTCACTGCAGTGTCAGACAAGATGACAGATTAAAAAAATAGTCCCACAAACAGCACATGATGCAAAGAAAGATAAGAGGTGCAGCAAGGTCGCTGTGTGACTAAGCTAAGCGACCCAATTGGCCGACACAAACACCTGGCCCATCTAGGAGTGGCACTGCAGTGTCAGACAGGATGGCACTTAAAAAAATATTTCCCAAACAGCACATGATGCAAAGAAAAAAAAGGGTGGACCAAGGTCGCTGTGTGACTAAGCTAAGTCACCCAAGTGGCCGACACAATCACCTGGCCCATCTAGGAGTGTCACTGCAGTGTCAGACAAGATGGCAGATTAAAAAAATAGTCCCCCAAACAGCACATGATGCAAAGAAAAAAAGAGGTGCAGAAAGATCGCTGTGTGAATAAGCTAAGCGATCCAATTGGCAGACACAAACACCTGGCCCATCTAGGAGTTGCACTGCAGTGTCAGACAGGATGGCACTTAAAAAATAGTCCCCAAACAGCACATGATGGAAAGAAAAAAAGAGGTGCACCAAGGTCGCTGTGTGACTAAGCTAAGCAACCCAAGTGGCCGACACAAACACCTGGCCCATCTAGGAGTGTCACTGCAGTGTCAAACAGGATGGCAGATTAAAAATATAGTCCCCAAACAGCACATGATGCAATTAAAAAAAGAGGTACATCAAGGTTGCTGTGTGACTAAGCTAAGCAACCCAAGTGGCCGACACAAACACCTGGCCCATCTAGGAGCGGCACTGCAGTGTAAAACAGGATGGCAGATTAAATAAATAGTCTCCAAACAGCACAAGATGCAAAGAAAAAAATAGGTGCTCCAAGGTTGCTGTGTGACTAAGCTAAGCGACCCAAGTGGCCGACATAAACACCTGGCCCATCTAGGAGCAGCACTGCAGTGTCAGACAGGATGGAAGATTAAAAAAATAGTCCCCAAACAGCACTTGATGCAAAGAAAAAAAGAGGTGCACCAAGGTCGCTGGATGGCTAAGCTAAATGACACAAGTGGCCGACACAAACACCTGGCCCATCTAGGAGCGGCACTGCAGTGTAAAACAGGATGGCAGATTAAATAAATAGTCTCCAAACAGCACAAGATGCAAAGAAAAAAATAGGTGCTCCAAGGTTGCTGTGTGACTAAGCTAAGCGACCCAAGTGGCCGACATAAACACCTGGCCCATCTAGGAGCAGCACTGCAGTGTCAGACAGGATGGAAGATTAAAAAAATAGTCCCCAAACAGCACTTGATGCAAAGAAAAAAAGAGGTGCACCAAGGTCGCTGTGTGACTAAGCTAAGTCACCCAAGCAGCCGACACAATCACCTGGCCCATCTAGGAGTGTCACTGCAGTGTCAGACAAGATGACAGATTAAAAAAATAGTCCCACAAACAGCACATGATGCAAAGAAAGATAAGAGGTGCAGCAAGGTCGCTGTGTGACTAAGCTAAGCGACCCAATTGGCCGACACAAACACCTGGCCCATCTAGGAGTGGCACTGCAGTGTCAGACAGGATGGCACTTAAAAAAATATTTCCCAAACAGCACATGATGCAAAGAAAAAAAAGGGTGGACCAAGGTCGCTGTGTGACTAAGCTAAGTCACCCAAGTGGCCGACACAATCACCTGGCCCATCTAGGAGTGTCACTGCAGTGTCAGACAAGATGGCAAATTAAAAAAAAAATCCCCCGAACAGCACATGATGCAAAGAAAAAAAGAGGTGCAGCAAGGTCGCTGTGTGACTAAGCTAAGCGACCCAAGTAGTCGACACAAACACCTGGCCCATATAGGAGTGTCACTGCAGTGTCAGACAGGAAGGCAGATTAAAAAAATAGTCCCCAAACAGCACTTGATGCAAATAAAAAAAGAGGTGCACCAAGGTCGCTGTGTGACTAAGCTAAGCGACTCAAGTGGCCGACACAAACACCTGGCGCATCTAGGAGCGGCACTGCAGTGTCAGACTGGGTGGCAGATTAAAAAAATAGTCCCTAAACAGCACATGATGCAAAGAAAATAAGAGGTGCACCAAGGTCTCTGTGTGACAAAGTTAAGCGACCCAAGTGGCTGACACAAATGCCTGGTCCATCTAGGAGTGTCACTGCAGTGACAGATAGGATGGCACTTAAAAAAATAGTCCCCAAACAGCACATGATGCAAAAAAAAAAGAGGCACAAAGAGGTTGCTGTGTGACTAAGCTAAGCGACCCAAGTGGCCAACACAAACACTTGGCCCATCTAGGAGTGGCACTGCAGTGTCAGACAGGATGGCAGATTAAAAAAATAGTACCCAAACAGCACACGATGAAAAGAAAAAAATAGGTGCACCAAGGTCGCTGTTTGACTAATCTAAGCAACCCAAGTGGCCGACACAAACACCTGGCCCATCTAGGAGTGGCACTGCAGTGTCAGACAGGATGGCAGATTTAAAAAATATCCCCCAAACAGCACATGATGCAAAGAAAAAAAGAGGTGCAATGAGGTAGCTGTGTGACTAAGCTAAGCAACCCAAGTGGCCGACACTAACACCTGGCCCATCTAGGAGTGGCAATGCAGTGTCAGACAGGATGGCAGATTAAAAAAATAGTCCCCAAACAGCACATGATGCAAAGAAAAAAAGAGGTGCAATGAGGTAGCTGTGTGACTTAGCTAAGCGACCAAAGTGGCCGACACAAACACCTGGCCCATCTAGAAGTGGCACTGCAGTTTTCTAGCGAGAGGATGAGTGCTTCCATCCTCATGTGAATCTGAACCACTAGCCATGAACATAGGCCAGGGCCTCAGCCATTCCTTGCCACTCCGTGTCGTAAATGGCATTTTGGCAAGATTACCCTTTCCATCGGATACTTTTAATTTTTGGGTCATTTTACTGAACTTTTGTAATATACTTGATGACACAGAAGTAAAGCAGTGGACTACTGTACCGCACTGCTATATATATATATTCTGGTGGTCACAGCAACACTCTGCACTGTCCCCTCCTACTAAATAGAACTGCGCACAACTAAAATGCAGCACAGGCATGGATGCATAGTATACTTGACGACACAGAGGTAAAGCAGTGGACTACTGTACCGCACTGCTATATATATACTGGTGGACACAGCAACATTCTACACTGTCCTCCTACTATATACTACGCACAACTAAAATACAGTACAGGTATGGATGCATAGTATACTTGACGACACAGAGGTAGAGCAGTGGACTACTGTACCTTATTGCTATATATATACTGGTGGTCACAGCAACATTCTGCACTGTCCTCCTACTATATAGTGCGCACAACTAAAATGCAGCACAGGTATGGATGCATAGTATACTTGAAGACACAGAGGTAGAGCAGTGGACTACTATACCGTACTGCTATATATATACTGGTGGTCAGAGTAACATTCTGCATTGTCCTCCTACTATATACTGCACACAACTAAAATGCAGCACAGGTATGGATGCATAGTATACTTGACGACACAGAGGTAGAGCAGTGGACTACTGTACCATACTGCTATATGTATATATATACTGGTGGTCTCAGCAACATTCTGCACTGTCCTCCTACTATATACTACAATGCAGCACAGATATGGAGCATTTTTCATGCAGAGAACTTAGATATTTTCAGTACACTGAGCACAGATATTTGCAAGCACACTGAGCACAGATATTTGAAGGACACTGTGCACAGATATTTGCAGCACATTGAACACAGAAACTGAGAGAACGCAGCAACGTCCTCTCTCTATCATCTCCAATGCATGAGTGAAAATGGCAGCGACATGCGGCTCCTTATGTAGAATACGAATCTTGCAAGAATCTGACAGCAGGATGATGACGTTCGGGGGCGTTCTTTTTAACCGAGCAAGGCAGGAAGATTCAAGTCCGCCTCTGAACCGTTTAAAACGGGTGAACTACGGGGGGGGGGTTTGGATCCAGAGGAACTGAACCCGCTCCTCACTGGTTCTAATCAATGGTATTATTGGTCCAAATCACTGGAAGAAAATTACAAAATCACAGGAATTATTTGTTCTAATCAATGGTATTATTGGTCCAAATCACAGGAAGAAAATGACAAAATCACAGAAATTATTATTTATAAATTCTAATCAATGGTATTATTGGTCCAAATCACTGGAAGAAAATGACAAAATTACTGGAATCATTCGGCAAGATCACTGTAATTAATAATTAATTATAAATCACTGATATTAATTGGTAAAATCTCGCTATCGCCTGCCTAGTGAAGTGGAATCTAGATGGAATTTTGTACCGGGGACACAATAACTTCATCAATTGTCTAAATTAGAGATGAGCGGATTCGGTTTTACTCGGTTTAACTCGGTTCTCAAAACCGAATCTTATTGGCTATCCAAAACACGTGACATCCGTGAGCCAATAAGATGTCGTTTTGAGAACCGAGTAAAACCGAGTAAAACCGAATCCGCTCATCTCTAGTCTAAATCCCAATGCACTAATGGCGGAAAACGGGTGCACGTCTAACAGTGCACTGATTATACTGAGAACTGATTATACTGAGCACTGATGATACTATGGAGAACTGACACTGAGCAGCGAGAACAGCACTGGACTATTGTACTGTAGTATACTGGTCACCACAATGCAGCACTGACACTGAGCACTGTACTACTGTACTGTACAACTATATACTGTTGGTCACCAAAATGCTGTACCGTACTACAATATATACTGCTCACAACAATGCAGCACAGATATGGATACTTGAAGTGACACAGAGCTGCAAGATACAGCAATGGCCTACTGTACTGTACAACTATATACTGTTGATCACCAAAATGCTGCACTGTACTACTATATGTACTGCTCACAACAATGCAGCACAGATATGGATACTTGAAGTGACACGGAGCTGCAAGATACAGCAATGGACTACTGTACTGTACAACTATATACTGTTGGTCACCAAAATGCTGCACTGTACTACTATATATACTGCTCACAACAATGCAGCACAGATATGGATACTTGAAGTGACATGTAGCTGCAAGATACAGCAATGGACTACTGTACTGTACTACTATACTGGTGGTTACCAAAATGCTGCACTGTACTACTATATATAATATATATAGTATATACTTGTCACACAACAATGCAGCAGATATTGAGCACTGATGATCAGGATACTGTCTAGAACAGAGTCTGACACGGAGCTGCAAGATACAGCAATGGCTTACTGTACTGTACTACTATAATTATATACTGGTGGTCCCCAGTCCCACAATGCAGCACACTGAGCACATATATTTGCAGCACACTGAGCACAGATATTTGCAGCACACTGAGCACAGATATGGAGCTTTTCAGGCAGAGAACGTAGATATTTGCAGCACACCGAGTACAGATATTTGCAGCACACTGAGCACAGATATTTGCAGCACACTGAGCACAGATATGGAGCTTTTCAGGGAGAGAACGAAGCCACGTCCTCTCCATTCAATCTCCAATGCAAGAGTGAAAATGATGGTGACCCGCGGCTCTTTATATGGAATACGAATCTAGCGAGAATCCGAAAGCGGGATGATGACGTTCGGCCCCGTTCAGGTTAACCAAGCAAGGCGGGAAGATCCGAGGCTACCTCGGACCCGTGTAAAATAGGTGAAGTTTTGGGGGGGGTTGGATCTCGACGAACCAAACCCGCTCATCTCTAGTATAAACATTGGCCCTCATTCCGAGTTGTTCGCTCGGAAAATTTCATCGCATCGCAGCGATTTTCCGCTTAGTGCGCATGCTCAATGTCCGCACTGCGACTGCGCCAAGTAAATTTGCTAAGAAGTTTGGATTTTTACTCATGGCTTTTTAATCGCTCAGGCGATCGGAGTGAGATTGACAGGAAGTGGGTGTTTCTGGGCGGAAACAGGCCGTTTTATGGGCGTCCGGGAAAAAACGCTACCGTTTCTGGGAAAAACGCGGGAGTGGCTGGAGAAACGGAGGAGTGTCTGGGCGAACGCTGGGTGTGTTTGTGATGTCAAACCTGGAACGACAAGCACTGAACTGATCGCAGATGCCGAGTAAGTGTCGAGCTACTCAGAAACTGCACAGAGATGTCTTATCGCAATATTGCCAATCTTTCGTTCACAATTTTACTATGCTAAGATTCACTCCCAGTAGGCGGCGGCTTAGCGTGTGCAATGCTGCTAAAAGCAGCTTGTGAGCGAACAACTCGGAATGACCACCATGATCTTAAGTATGTCATTGCCTTAGCAAAGGTTACTAACATTGAAGCAGATGTATTAACCCGGAGAAGACATAAGGAAGTGATGAACAGGTGATATGTGCAAAGTGTTAAACAGACCAGCCAATCAGCTCCAGTATGTAAATTAACAGTTAGGATCTGATTTGCTGGTGTCTTTATCACCTTGCGCTTATCACTGGATTATCACTTCCTTATGCCTTCTCCAGGTTACTACATCTGCCCCAATATGAGCAGCTTCAGATACTATCTTAATTAGGTGCAGCCGCAATGGTACAAAAAACAAGAAGTTCAGTTAGACCATAGCTACTTTTGCATAAAGGGACTTTCCAGTTCTGTCTGTATATCAGGCTAACTACAGTGGGGATCGAAATTTTGGGCACCCCAAGCAAAAATAAATTTTAATGTGCAAAAAGAAGCCAAGGAAAGATGGAAAAATCTCCAAAAGGCATCAAATTACAGATTAGACATTCTTATAACATGTCAAAAAAAGTTTGATTTTATTTCCATCATTTACACTTTCAAAAGAACAGAAAACAAAAAATGGCATCTGCAAAAGTTTGGGCACCCTGCATAGTTAATACCTTGTACTGCCCCTTTGGCAAGTATCACAGCTTGTAAATGCTTTTTGTAGCCAGCCAAGAGTCTTTCAATTCTTGTTTGAGGTATCTTCGCCCATTCTTCCTTACAAAAGTCTTCCAGTTCTTTAAGATTCTTGGGCTGTCTGTGACACACTACTCTTTTAAGGTCTATCAATAGATTTTCAATTATATTGAAGTCAGGAGATAGTGAAGGCCATGGCAAAACCATCAGTTTACACCTCTTTATGTAATCCACCGTGGATTTTGAGGTGTGTTTAGGATCATTATCCATTTGTAGAAGCCAGCCTCTCTTTAACTTCAGCTTTTTCACAGATGGCATCAAGTTAGCGTCCAAAGTTTGCTGCAATCTTATTAAATCCATTTTCCTTCTACTTGTGAAATGTTCCCTGTGCCACTGGCTGCAATACAACCCCAAAGCATGATTGATCCACCCCCATGCTTAACAGTTAGACAGAGGATCTTTTCATTAAATTATTTGCCCTTCCTTCTCCAAACGTACCTTTGCACATTCCGGGCCAAAAAGTTCTATTTTAACCTCATCGGTCCACAGAACTTTATTCCAAAATGCATCAGGCTTGTCTATATGTTAATTTGCAAACTTCAAACACTGATTTTTGTGGTGAGGACGTAGAAGAGGTTTTCTTCTGATGACTCTTCCATGAAGACCATATTTGTACAAGTATCTCTTTATAGTGGAATAGTGTACCACAACTCCAGTGTCTGCCAGATCTTCCTGGAGGGATCGTGCAGTCAAATGTGGATTTTGACTTGCTTTTCTCACAATCCTGCAAGCTGTTCTGTCTGATATTTTTCTTGGTCTTCCAGACCTTGCATTAACTTCCACTGTTCCTGATGACTGCCATTTCTTAATTACATTCCGAACAGAGGATATGGGCATCTGATAATGCTTTGCTATCTTCTTATAGCCTTCTCCTGCTTTGTGAGCGTCAACTATTCTCAGTTTCAGTGTTCTACATAACTGCTTAGTGGAACCCATGGTGCTGATTGTTGGAGCAAGGTCAGATGAGTCTGGGCTTTTAAAACCTTTGAGATTGACATCACCTGGTCTTTCCAGACTATGATTGAGAACAATCCATGACACTGCCAGGTCTCAGCTGTCCAAAGGGGGCAGTACAAGGCATTAACTCTGCAGGGTGCCCAAACTTTTGTAGATGCCGTTTTTTTTCTGTTCTTTTGATAGTGTAAATGATGGAAATCAAATCAAACTTTTTTTGACATGTTATAAGAATGTCTAATCTGTAATTTGATGCCTTTTGGAGATTTTTCCATCTTTCCTTGGCTTCTTTTTGCACATTAAAATAATTTTTGCCTGGGGTGCCCAGACTTTCGATCCCCACTGTACGTATGAAAAATACAATATGATATAAAAATGGATGTTTAGATGCTATTTTGTTTTACACGATCACAAGGAAGTAACTTTGTACCTTTAAATGTATACATACATTTTAATATTGTATGATATTAATCTATGCTACAGTACTCTAGTTTGGCAGTAATAATTTAGATTATCTGGCTATGCTGTACAGGTAACCAAAGTACCCTTATTGCTTTGCAACTGGGCTTTTAATGATGAATTACTGGTTTGATGCTTCTGTATTATAGATACAGTATTTTTATTCAAGTTGAGCCAACCCTAGGTATTGTGGATCTAGTAGAGGATAAAAATCTGGGAAGGAAGAAGATGAGTCAGCCAGACTCGGGGACTGTGATACAGCAGAGCAGCTAACAGCATTTCCAGTCACCTCTTGGAATAAAACACAGGATAACCCTCTCAGGACAATTTTATCCTGGATCAGTGAAGATATCATTATTAATTTAGTACATATTCACGCAACAAAAATACATTGTCGACAAAGTGAAAAAAATTGCCTTAAAAAGCAATATTTCTCTATAGAATTGCCTGATTATGACATGAGGAACCAGACTTTCATTGAAGATTTCCACTTGGTGCCATTTTCCACAAAACCTAATTATACATCATTTATTGTCTATGTATTTTTCTTCCTATATATATTTGGAGTGCTCATCAATTCTATTATTATAACAGTTATATATATTGAGGCTCAATTACACACCCCCATGTATCTATTTCTCTGTAATCTGGCCTTAGTAGATATCTGTTATACAACCACTACTGTCCCTAAACTGCTGCACATGTTATTATCTGGAGAAAATACAATGACCTTTATACAATGCTTCACCCAGATGTACTTTTATGATTTGGTTTCTTCGACAGAGGATGTTCTAATATTTATTATGGCATATGACCGCTATGTTGCTATATGTGATCCTTTACACTATCACTACATTCTGAATAAGAAACACTGTACCTTATTGGCATCTGGCAGTTGGATATTTGGATTCTTAAATTCATTTGTGTTTACAATCCCAGTGTCACACATGTCCTTCTGTCAGTCACATATCATTCATCAGTTTTTCTGTGACACCAAAGCTATGATTAACATTTCCTGTGCTGGTGGTGGAGACTTTTATATTGTTATCTATATAGAATTATTGTTATTAGGATTTTTTCCAACAATGTTCTGTTTGGCATCTTACATAAAAATTTTCAGAATCATCTTGCAAATAAAATCTGAGGATGGAAGAAAGAAAGCATTCTCCACCTGCTCATCCCACCTCACAATCCTCATTATTTATTATATGACAAGTTTTTCTGTGTACATGATGCCACCGTCTGAATACTCTGATGTCCTAGAACCAGTGTTTACTGTACTGTATGCAGCTGTCACACCCATGACAAACCCTCTAGTCTACAGTCTACGAAATAACAATGTGAAGAAAGCTCTTCTGAGAATTCTATGGGGCAAAAAGAAGCATTGAAAAGAGTTGAAATTAGAATGCAAGTTACAGTAAATGAGCTAAATATAATTATATAACTCTGTATTGGTTATAATATGTTATGCCTTCTACTCAGTAATATTGTTTTGATCTACTTTCTTTTTAGCATAAAATGAAGTCTTTTTTATAGGGGGCAAATAATTAAGACAAAATAACAAATGATATGAACTAATACTATATAAAGATGCAAGAATGCCACCAATGTAGGTATCTACAGTAGGATTTATGGAAAATATATCCTTCGTGGCAAATGCTTCCCATTAAACCTATTAGGCCAAAATATACATGTTATGGGGTATATGCAATTAGCGGCGAATCGCTGCAATTTTTCACCCGTTTTTTAATTCGACACAATTCGACCATCTAATTTCGGCAAGTGGGTGCCGAAATTGACCATATTCAATAAAAAATGGATTCGTCAGTCCCGCTGTCGAAAAACGGCCAATTTGACGGATTTTGATCCGATTTTAAAAAAATGGGAAAAAACGGTAAAAAACCCGGAAAAAAAATGGCGTGGGGTCCCCCTCCAAAGCATAATCAGCCTCGGGCTCTTCGAGTCGGTCCAGGTTCTAAAAATCCGGGGAAAAAATGTCATGGGATCCCCCGTATTTTTAAAACCAGCACCGGGCTCTGCACCTGGTGCTGGTGCAAAAAATACGGGGGACAAAAAGAGTAGGGGTCCCCCGTATTTTTTACACCAGCATCGGGCTCCTCTAGCTGGACAGATAATGCCACAGCCAGGGGTCACTTTTATACAGCGCCCTGCGGCCATGGCATTAAATATCCAACTAGTCACCCCTGACCGGGGTACCCTGGGGGAGTGGGGACCCCTTCAATCAAGGGGTCCCCCCAGCCACCCAAGGGCCAGGGGTGAAGGCCGAGGCTGTCCCCCCATCCAAGGGCTGCGGATGGGAGGCTGATAGCCTTGACAAAAATGAAAGAATATTGTTTTTTCAGTAGTACTACAAGTCCCAGCAAGCCTCCCCACAAGCTGGTACTTGGAGAACCACAAGTACCAGCATGCGGGAGAAAAACTGGCCCGCTGGTACCTGTAGTTCTACTGGGAAAAAAATACCCAAATAAAAACAGGACACGCACACCTTGAAAGTACAACTTTATTTCACACCTGCCGACACACACATACTTACCTATGTTGACACGACGTTCGGTCCACTTGTCCAAGTAAAATCCGGGGTACCTGTGAATAAAATTATACTCACCTCAGTCCAGTGTCCAGGTTATAATCCTCGTACTTGGCAAAACAACAAAACGGCAACCCGGACCAAACGGACGGAAAGGGGTCCCATGTTTACACATGGGACCCATTTCCACGAATGCCGGGACCCTACGTGACTGCTGTCACAGAAGGTCCCTTCAGCCAATCAGGAAACGCTACTTCGTGGCACTCACCTGATTGGCTGTATGTGCGTCTGCTGTCAGACAGCGCATCGCACAGCTCCCTCCATTAGTTTCAATGGTGGGAACTTTGCGGGTAGCGGTGGGATTACCCGCGGTCAGCCGCTGACCGCGGGTGACCTCACTGCTGACGCAAAGTTCCCACCATTGAATATAATGGAGAGGCTTTGTGATGCGCTGTCTGACAGCAGACGCGCATACAGCCAATCAGGTGAGTGCCACGAAGTAGCTCTTCCTGATTGGCTGAAGGGACCTTCTGTGACAGCAGTCACGTGGGGTCCCGGCATTCGTGGAAAGGGGTCCCATGTGTAAACATGGGACCCCTTTCAGTCCGTTTGGTCCGGGTTGCCGTTTTGTTGTTTTGCCAAGTACGTGGATTATAACCTGGAAACTGGATTGAGGTGAGTATAATTTTATTCACAGGTACACCGGATTCTACTTGGACAAGTGGACCGAACGTCGTGGCAACATAGGTAAGTATGTGTATGTCGGCAGGTGTGAAATAAAGTTGTACTTTCAAGGTGTGCGTGTCCCGTTTTTATTTGGGTATTTTTTTTCCAGTAGAACTACAGGTACCAGCGGGCCCATTTTTCTCCCGCATGCTGGTACTTGTGGTTCTCCAAGTACCAGCTTGCGGGGGGGGGGGGGGGGGGGGCTTGCTGGGACTTGTAGTACTACTGGAAAAAACAATATTCTTTCATTTTTGTCAAGGCTATTAGCCCCCCATCCGCAGCCCTTGGATGGGGGGGACAGCCTCGGGCTTCACCCCTGGCCCTTGGGTGGCTGGGGGGGGCACCTTGATTAAAGGGTCCCCACTCCCCCAGGGTACCAGGGTGCAGGGCGCTGTATAAAAGTGACCCCCGGCTGTGGCATTATCTGTCCAGCTAGTGGAGCCCGATGCTGGTGTAAAAAATACGGGGGACCCCTACTCTTTTTGTCCCCCGTATTTTTTGCACCAGCACAAGGCGCAGAGCCCGCTGCTGGTTTTAAAAATACGGGGGATCCCCTGTCGATTTCCCCCCGGATTTTTAGGATCAGGACCGGCCCAAAGAGCCCGAGGCTGTTTATGCTTTGGAGGGGGGACCCCACGCCATTTTTTTTCGGGATTTTACCATTCCATTTAAAAAATAAAAATAAAATAATAATATTTTAAAAAATATATAAATAATACTTGTGCCTCCAAAATAGACAAACCAATTACCTAATCCCTTCTAATATAAATAGATATGCTATTACCAATAAAAAAAAACACCAAAAAAAAACCAAGTTTTAAAATTTTTTTATTAGATTCCCCCACCAAAGTGTGGCGGATTGAAAATGACGAATTTACTGTCTAAAAGCACTGTTGTCGAATTTCCAAACCTCAATTGAATATACTTTTGGCGAATTGCCGCATTTGTACCATTGCAGAAATCTCGAATTTGACAAATGTCGAATTTCAAAAAGTCGAATTTTGAAAGTCCGTTTTTTTGACGGAAAGTACTGAATTGCATTGTCGATTTATTTATTTTGGTGAAAAAGTCCTGTTTTTCGACAATTTCGGGAATTCGACCGCAATTGCATATACCCCTATGTCTCCCATATTCAAAATGCTTTGAAGTACTCTGGATTTTGATCTTTTCCACACTTTAGAACATTTGCATACTATATCATGTGGATAGGACCCATGTTTAAACACAAAATACATATATGTTTCATTTGCACCTTATACATATAGTCTGCAGGTGATTTTATACAATATTTTTAATAATTTTGTGCATGAAACAAAGTTTGTGTACAACGAACAATCAGAAAGCAATCTTAAACTTGCACAGACTTTTGGGAAATCAGCTGTTAGGAGACTCATCCTGTACAATATAGCAGCTCTCAAATTAAATTAAGAGGATACAGATCTGTAGACTGATCATGTGTAGTGTGATTACTAATATTATGACTGCTTAACATATTTAAGATTTCCTGAACAATCTCCTTCTCTTCATACTTTCTATTACACTGGGGAATGCAAATTTTGGTGACACAGATGTTAGATGCTTTTTGGAGTTGTAATTTATGAAAATCACATTAGTTTTCATCCATCAGTTCTGCTTACAAGATATGACATAATTTATATCTGTACAAATGTAAACATTTACACATATTGTATTATTCATGTGATGAATGTCAATCAAATGAAGGTACAAAGATCGATCCCAAGAAGCCTAGAACACAAAATATTCTTCATTGAGACATATCACTGAAATCGTGTTTCTGTGATTTCCTCCTGTTCCTGGACATTAACGGTGGATGGTCCAACAGTAGTCCACCATTTTTTGCATTTCCCATAATCCACAGTACCATTCTTCTTTAGTCCTTATTTCCTGATTAAATCTCTCACCCAGCTTTGTGATGCGCTGTCTGACAGCAGACGCGCATACAGCCAATCAGGTGAGTGCCACGAAGTAGCTCTTCCTGATTGGCTGAAGGGACCTTCTGTGACAGCAGTCACGTGGGGTCCCAGCACTCGTGGAAAGGGGTCCCATGTGTAAACATGGGACCCCTTTCAGTCCGTTTGGTCCGGGTTGCCGTTTTGTTGTTTTGCCAAGTACGTGGATTATAACCTGGAAACTGGATTGAGGTGAGTATAATTTTATTCACAGGTACACCGGATTCTACTTGGACAAGTGGACCGAACGTCGTGGCAACATAGGTAAGTATGTGTATGTCGGCAGGTGTGAAATAAAGTTGTACTTTCAAGGTGTGCGTGTCCCGTCTTTATTTGGGTATTTTTTTTCCAGTAGAACTACAGGTACCAGCGGGCCCATTTTTCTCCTGCATGCTGGTACTTGTGGTTCTCCAAGTACCAGCTTGCGGGGGAGGCTTGCTGGGACTTGTAGTACTACTGGAAAAAACAATATTCTTTCATTTTTGTCAAGGCTATCAGCCCCCCATCCGCAGCCCTTGGATGGGGGGGACAGCCTCGGGCTTCACCCCTGGCCCTTGGGTGGCTGGGGGGGGCACCTTGATTGAAGGGGTCCCCACTCCCCCAGGGTACCCGGTCAGGGGTGACTAGTTGGATATTTAATGCCACGGGCGCAGGGCGCTGTATAAAAGTGACCCCCGGCTGTGGCATTATCTGTCCAGCTAGTGGAGCCCGATGCTGGTGTAAAAAATACGGGGGACCCCTACTCTTTTTGTCCCCCGTATTTTTTGCACCAGCACAAGGCGCAGAGCCCGGTGCTGGTTTTAAAAATACGGGGGATCCCCTGTCGATTTACCCCCGGATTTTTAGGATCAGGACCGGCCCAAAGAGCCCGAGGCTGGTTATGCTTTGGAGGGGGGACCCCACGCCATTTTTTTTCGGGATTTTACCATTCCATTTAAAAAATAAAAATAAAATAATAATATTTTAAAAAAATATATAAATAATACTTGTGCCTCCAAAATAGACAAACCAATTACCTAATCCCTTCTAATATAAATAGATATGCTATTACCAATAAAAAAAAACACCAAAAAAAAACAAGTTTTAAATTTTTTTTATTAGATTCCCCCACCAAAGTGTGGCGGATTGAAAATGACGAATTTACTGTCTAAAAGCACTGTTGTCGAATTTCCAAACTTCAATTGAATATACTTTTGGCGAATTGCCGCATTTGTACCATTGCAGAAATCTCGAATTTGACAAATGTCGAATTTCAAAAAGTCGAATTTTGAAAGTCCGTTTTTTTGACGGAAAGTACTGAATTGCATTGTCGATTTATTTATTTTGGTGAAAAAGTCCAGTTTTTCAACAATTTCGGGAATTCGACCGCAATTGCATATACCCCTATGTCTCCCATATTCAAAATGCTTTGAAGTACTCTGGATTTTGATCTTTTCCACACTTTAGAACATTTGCATACTATATCATGAGGATAGGACCCATATTTAAACACAAAATACATATATGTTTCATTTGCACCTTATACATATAGTCTGCAGGTGATTTTATACAATATTTTTAATAATTTTGTGCATGAAACAAAGTTTGTGTACAACGAACAATCAGAAAGCAATCTTAAACTTGCACAGACTTTTGGGAAATCAGGTGTTTGGATTTAGGAGACTCTATAGCAGCTCTCAAATTAAATTAAGAGGATACAGCTCTGTAGACTGATCATGTGTAGTGTGATTACTAATATTATGACTGCTTAACATATTTAAGATTTCCTGAACAATCTCCTTCTCTTCATACTTTCTATTACACTGGGGAATGCAACTTTTGGTGACACAGATGTTAGATGCTTTTTGGAGTTGTAATTTATGAAAATCACATTAGTTTTCATCCATCAGTTCTGCTTACAAGATATGACATAATTTATATCTGTACAAATGTAAACATTTACACATATTGTATTATTCATGTGATGAATGTCAATCAAATGAAGGTACAAAGATCGATCCCAAGAAGCCTAGAACACAAAATATTCTTCATTGAGACATATCACTGAAATCGTGTTTCTGTGATTTCCTCCTGTTCCTGGACATTAATGGTGGATGGTCCAACAGTAGTCCACCATTTTATGCATTTCCCATAATCCACAGTACCATTCTTCTTTAGTCCTTATTTCCTGATTAAATCTCTCACCCATTTCGTTGCTTACATCACCAAGACAATGTAGAAATCAATTAAATTACTGTGGAGGTAATGCACGTTGATGTTCATGTTACAAACAAGTGTACGGAAAGAAGTGAGCATATTCTCCACGAGTTCAGTGTAGTTATCAGCCTTATAGTCCCCAGGAAAAGTTAGAACATGTAAAGTGCACATGCAAACATCAATAGAGCATCAACAAAATCATAAGTATATTTCAAGTAATCATAAGAACAATAAGTAATGATCTTAGCAAAGTCTCAAAAACTACGGCACCTAGAACAAAATGGATGGTATTTTTGGAATCAGTGGCACACAGTACCCAGAATCAGGTCGAAAATTCCATGTGAAATTCTTGACTCTGTGCTGGCTGAGTTCTAATACAGTATAAGTTGGTCCAGTGTACTAGCAACTAATTACTGGTGAGGGAAAGATAATGTAGAATACTAGTCATTTGTACTAATGGATAAAGAGATGTGGAAACATGTGTTAGTTCCCTTACAGTTGAATCAATTCTTCATTCCTCCTGAAAACTGAATTAAAAGCTACAGTAATGTCTCAATTATACCTTCATGCATTTGTTATGTCATAGAATAAAGCAATAAATGGCGAAATCAGAGAAACAATTGCTTATTCTCCATAGATTTTCTAACATGTCATGGGCATATTTGTTGGTACTTTTTAGAAAGATAATAAATTATTGGATTATACTGATAATTCTAACTAATTGCTTTTTAAATTTTCTAATTAATCACTCAGCCAATTTAGTGGAGAAAAATAGTCACTGTGCTGTCTGCTATTATTGTGTGTACCACACTGATCATGGAGCAGATAAAACTTCCAAACAGATATCAGCTGAACTCCAAGGTCAAGGAATGTCAGTGTCTGTCCGCATCATTCAATGCTTTTTGAGTGACAGTAGGCTCCATACAAAAAGACCCAGGAAAAGGTGCGGATTTAGAGGTCAGGCTGCCCCTAGGCACAACATTGTGTGTGTGTCCCATCATGTCAGTACCTCCTTCATGTCAAGGCAAGTCCCAATGCCTTCAGGCCTCCAAAAAGCCCCAGCTTCACCCCACCACAATAATTTGCAGCCCATTTTCCCACCTCCGTCAGTTGCAAAATAAAAGACTAAAAAAATAATTTGTTATATATATATATATATATATATAAAGAATCACCTAGCCTCATAAGCCTGATATGCCGCCCCCCAGCAAGTTCTGCCTCTAGACACGTGCCTCACAAACCCAGTGGGAAATCCGCCACTGCCCAGGAAGAATCCACTTTGGAAAAAACAACATTAAAAAATCCAGTCTGTACTTTTCTAATATGCATATTATCAAGCCACATTACTTTTGAGAGAATGGCCTTTTGACAGATGAGCAAAAACTGGTGTTTTTTGGCAAGTCACATATAGTAAGCTCTATGTTTATAGTTGAGAAAATAAAGCTTGAAAAGAAAAGAACACCATACCTACTGTGAAATATAGTTGAGGCTCGCTTATATTTTGGCGGTTAGATGTGTCTGGCACAGGGTGCTTTGAGTCTGTGCAGGTTACAATGAAATCTCAAGACATTAAAGGCGTTCTCGAGCAAAATATACTCCCTATTATCAGAAAACTATGGGCAGGATGTAATAAAGTCCCAGTTCGGTGGCCATGCGGGATGCCAGCCGAACTCAGATGTTTTTTTAAAGGGGCAATAATTTACAAGGCATGGTTTAAATTGTAATTGATTGCCTCTTTAAAAAAAGTCAGAATTTGGCTGGCATCCCGCATAGAAGCCAAACTCGGAATTCATTACATCCCTCCCAATGTCTCAGTCGAAAACCAAATGTCCTCCAATCGATTATTAACCCCAAAAAACACACAGCTTAAAGCACCAGAGAATAAATAAGAATATAATTTTCGACCAAGGACATAGCTATCATAGGTACAGAAAATGTAGCTTTATGGGGCCCAGAGCTGAGAATGCTCACCTTCCCTGTAACAGTACATGTGTTATATACAATGGCGTAGCTACCATAGGTGCAGAGAGTGCAGATGCTATGGGATCGAGAGCTTAGAGGGACCCACCTTCCATGTCACAGAAATATGTGTTATGATTGGACTATTCTGAAGTGGCCTTCTTTGAAACCTGATGAGCCGTGATCTTATTAAACATCTATCATATGGAAGGAGCTGAAACATGCAGTCTGGGGAAGACACCCAATAAACCTAAAACAGCTGGAGCAGTTTGCTCAGGAAGAGTTAGCCAAACTACTGTGCCTGGTGACAGATACAGAAATCTCATTGAAAACTACAGAAATACCTTGATTAAAGTGGTTGCTCGTGAAAGTTGTGAAACAAAATATTAGGTTATCCATGCTATTTTATTTGTTTTATTATTTAACATTTTCTGTTGAATAAAAAATCACATACAAAGGGGTATATTTACTAAAAATCATATTTTCCCGATTGAGGTTAAAGTTCAATCACGAATGACATCGAAAGTGTAAAGTTGCAACTTTTTGAATTCATTACGACTAATTTACTAAGCTGTCGTATTCTGCATTTTCGTATTTACCGATGTCGATGTCATTCGTATTTTTTTGCAGTGTTTTACGTGAATGACTTGTAAAACACTGCCGTTTTTAACACAATGAATCTCGGCCGGATCTGTGAGATCCGTGCTGGGCTTCATTGTGCACCTTTATTAAAATAAAAATCATTGTTAAAATCATTAAAAAAAAATGCGTGGGGTCTCCCCTCCTAAGCAAAACCAGCCTCGGGCTCTTTGAGCCGGTCCTGGTTGATAAAATATGGGAAAAAAAGTGACAGGGGTTCCCCCATATTTAAACAACCAGCACCGGGCTCTGCGACTGGTCCTGGTTCCAGAAATACGGGGGACAAAAAGCATAGGGGTCCCCCGTATTTCTGAAACCAGCACCGGGCTCCACTAGCCAGATACATAATGCCACAGCCGGGGGACACTTTTATATTGGTCCCTGCGGCCCAGGCATTACATACCCAACTAGTCACCCCTGGCCGGGGTACCCTGGAGGAGTGGGGACCCCTTCAATCAAGGGGTCCCCCCCTCCAGCCACCCAAGGGCCAGGGGTGAAGCCCGAGGCTGTCCCCCCCATCCAAGGGCTGCGGATGGGGGGCTGATAGCTTTTTTGTCAGTAAATGAATATTGTTTTTAGTAGCAGTACTACAAGTCCCAGCAAGCCTCCCCCGCAAGCTGGTACTTGGAGAACCACAAGTACCAGCATGCGGTGGAAAACCGGGCCCGCTGGTACCTGTAGTACTACTACTAAAAAAAATACCCCAATAAAAACAGAAGACACACACCTTGAAAGTAAAAGTTTAATACATACATCCACACCTCCATACACACATACTTACCTTTGTTCACACGAGGGTCAGTCCTCTTCTCCATTTAGAATCCATGGGGTACCTGTTGGTAAAATTATACTCACATAATCCAGTGTAGATGGCTCCTCTTCTTTGCTATTTGTAATCCTGGTACTTTTCAAAATAAAAAAACGGACACCGACCACGCACTGAAAGGGGCCCCATGTTTTCACATGGGACCCCTTTCCCCGACTGCCTGGAACCCCCCCTGACTTCTGTCTAAGAGGGTTCCATCAGCCAATCAGGGAGCACCACATTGTGGCACCCTCCTGATTGGCTGTGTGCTCCTGTAGTGTATGTCAGGCAGCACACGGCAGTGTTACAATGTAGTGCCTATGCCCTCCATTGTAACCAATGGTGGGAACTTTGTGGTCAGTGGTGAGGTTACTTTCGGTCAACCGCTGACCACAAAGTTCCCACCATTGGTTACAATGGAGCACATAGGCACTAAATTGTAACACTGCCGTGTGCTGCCTGACATACACTACAGGAGCACACAGCCAATCAGGAGGGTGCCACAACGTGGCGCTCCCTGATTGGCTGATGGAACCCTCTTAGACAGAAGTCAGGGGGGGTTCCTGGCAGTCGGGGAAAGGGGTCCCATGTGAAAACATGGGGCCCCTTTCAGTGCGTGGTCGGGTGTCCGTTTTTTTATTTTGAAAAGTACCAGGATTACAAATAGAAAAGAAGAGGAGCCATCTACACTGGATTATGTGAGTATAATTTTACCAACAGGTACCCCATGGATTCTACATGGAGAAGAGGACCGACCCTCATGTGAACATAGGTAAGTATGTGTGTATGGAGGTGTGGATGTATGTATTAAACTTTTACTTTCAAGGTGTGTGTCTTCTGTTTTTATTGGGGTATTTTTTTAGTAGTAGTACTACAGGTACCAGCGGGCCCGGTTTTCCACCGCATGCTGGTACTTGTGGTTCTCCAAGCACCAGCTTGTGGGGAGGCTTGCTGGGACTTGTAGTACTGCTACTAAAAACAATATTCATGTACTGACAAAAAGGCTATCAGCCCCCCATCCGCAGCCCTTGGATGGGGGGACAGCCTCAGGCTTCACCCCTGGCCCTTGGGTGGCTGGAGGGGGGGACCCCTTGATTGAAGGGGTCCCCACTCCTCCAGGGTACCCCGGCCAGGGGTGACTAGTTGGGTATGTAATGCCAGGGCCGCAGGGACCAATATAAAAGTGTCCCCCGGCTGTGGCATTATGTATCTGGCTAGTGAAGCCCGGTGCTGGTTTCAGAAATACGGGGGACCCCTATGCTTTTTGTCCCCCGTATTTTTGGAACCAGGACCAGGCGCAGAGCCCGGTGCTGGTTGTTTAAATATGGGGGAACCCCTGTCACTTTTTTCCCCATATTTTTTCAACCAGGGCCGGCTCAAAGAGCCCGAGGCTGGTTTTGCTTAGGAGGGGGGAGCCCACACATTTTTTTTATAAAAAATTAACACTTTCCAACCCCTTCCCAATGAAAAACATGCATGGATCTCATGGATCCGTGCATGCCTATCCGAACACGGTAAAGAAAAGCAGGTCTGTGTTTTTTAGCACTTTTTCACGATTTGTATTTTATCACGGCAGTGTTTGGCTATTGTCGGCAGTGTTTGTGATTCGCACTTTTTAGTAAATGACCGATTTCTACCAAATTCCAGGCGTATTTGACCGATGGTGTATTGATTGGTAATTTTTTCCTAGGACTTCCAAAATAATACGAATGCCCTCATCACTGTCGTGATTTGAGTTTAGTAAATTCCCGAGATGACACTTTGACGAAAAAACACCATCTCGGTCAAAATCGGGACCTTAGTAAATATACCCCAAAGTCTAATTTATAGTAAATATGGAATAAAAAATGATGGATGCCAACTAATTTTGTTATTTTTCATTATTTTACAAAAAATAAAAATGTATTATCTTTTCCTGGAAGAATACCCACAAATGTGTCCATATCTTTATGTTAGTGAATGATTTTTGCGGCACAATCATTCCAAGTCATTTAAAAAAAAACTTTGAAATTGATATATTATGGTACTGAATCATCTAAGGAAGGTATTTCTTGTAACAATATAAGCTCAGTTTTGGAAAGATTGCGTTTGTAGTATGTAAGAACATTTAAAATGAAATGGAAGAATAGCATTTAGCATATTAGTACATTCATTCACACAAATCAGGTATATGTTTTTTTTTATCTTGGAAATCCTTAAGGGTGGTACTCACGGGAGAGATGTGTGCTGAGCGATCTTAACACAGACCGCTCAGCACACATCTCTCACCCCGCTCAGCACAGCGCGATGTGCTGAGCGAGGGGGAAAGCCGACGGGGGGCCGCTCACTTCACACAACGGTGAAGTGAGCGACCCGCTAGATTGAGCATGCATGCAGCTCAATCTAGCAACGGCGATAGCGATGCGCGGGGTCGCGCATCGCTATCGCTGGGGGGCATACACACCGCAGATCCGTGCTTAAAATCTAAGCAATCTAGCAAGATTGCTTAGATTTTAAGCACGGATCTCTCCGTGTGTACCCCCCTTTAGTGAGAGCAATCTGTCATCAACCTTGTGTCAGATAAAGTACTGTAAAATACTTAGCTGAACCAAACTCTGGAAAAGGGATATGCATCAAACATTGACATTGTATTCACTTTCCTAAAATCCAAGCAGAAATAAATACTTCCAGAAGCCTTAGGGGCCAACACAATGTGGGTACACCCTTCACTATTTTACTTTTCTACTACCATTAATTTTAATTTTTTTTGCACTTTATTAAATACATTCTTTATCATCAAAGAAAGTGTTACAATATTGGGGGTAATTCCAAGTTGATCGCAGTAGGATTTTTGTTAGCAAATGGGCAAAACCATGGGGGTCATTCCGAGTTGTTCGCTCGCAAGCGGATTTTAGCAGAGTTGCTCATGCTAAGCCGCCGCCTACTGGGAGTGAATCTTAGCATCTTAAAATTGCGAACGATGTATTCGCAATATTGCGATTACACACCTCGTAGCAGTTTCTGAGTAGCTCCAGACTTACTCGGCTTCTGCGATCAGTTCAGTGCTTGTCGTTCCTGGTTTGACGTCACAAACACACCCAGCTTTCGCCCAGACACTCCCCCGTTTCTCCTGCCACTCCTGCTTTTTTCCTGGAAACGGTAGCGTTTTTTCCCACACGCCCATAAAACGGCCTGTTTCCGCCCAGAAACACCCATTTCCTGTCAATCACATTACGATCGCCAGAACGAAGAAAAAGCCGTGAGTAAAATTCCTAAGTACATAGCAAATTTACTTGGCGCAGTCGCAGTGCGGACATTGCGCATGCGCATTAAGCGGAAAATCGCTGCAATGCGAAGATTTTTACCGAGCGAACAACTCGGAATGACCCCCCATGTGCACTGCAGGGGAGGCAGTTTTAACATGTGCAGAGAGAGTTAGATTTGGGTGGGATGTGTTCAATCTGCAATCTAATTTGCAGTGTAAAAATAAAGCAGCCAGTATTCACCCTGCACAGAAACAAAATAACCCTCCCAAATCTAACTCTTTCTGCACATATTATACCTGCCTCCCCCTGCAGTGCACATGGTTTTGCCCATTTGCTAACAAAAATCCTGCTGCGATCAACTTGGAATTACCCCCATTGTGCAACATTGGGAGAAATCAGGGAGTAAGCAGGGATATCATTAAGTAAACACCACTTCTAGTTTGCAGCTTCCTCCATTACTCTTGTGTAGGACCAACCATAAAATGGACTAAATGCTATATTTTAAAGCACCATGAGAACAGAGAATTGAAATAGGGATTCCAGTTCCACTTAATGATTCTACCCTGGGTTTCCAGCCAAGTGCAAGTTCCTATTCATGATAATGGCTTGGTAATAGGTCAATATCATGGGCAACTGTTCACTCCCCCTTTCCCCAGCATCTATCAGAAAAACACCTCATGTTTAAACGGGTGTGGTTCGTTTTATCGACAGTATCTAGGTCGACAATGTTTAGGTCGACCACTATAGGTCGACAGTCACTAGGTCGGCATGGATGGAAGGTCGACAGGGTTTCTATGTTGACATGTGCTAGGTCGACAGGTCTAAAGGTCGACATGAGGATTTTTTTTGTGTCGTTTTCTTCGTAAAGTGACCGGGATCCCAACTTAGTGCACCGCGTCCCCTCGCATGGCTCGCTTCACTCGCCATGCGAGGGCATGGTGCCTTCGCTCCGCTACCGCTTTGCTCGGCACACTTTACCGTTCCAATCGTAGTCCACGTGGATCGTTAAGTATGAAAAAATAAAAAAATAATAATGTGAAAAACTCATGTCGACATTTAGACATGTCGACCTAGCACATGTCGACCTAGAAACCCTGTCGACCTTCCATACATGTCGACCTAGTGACTGTCGACCTATAGTGGTTGACCTAAACATTGTCGACCTAGACACTGTCGATCTTCAGACCGGATCCCGTTTCAACCTGGGCTTCCTACCTCCCCATTCAAAGATCTGAATAAAATTGTGAACTTCTGATTGGAACTGAGGAGGGAGTCCCACTGGGTTTATCTGTAACAATTATAGAAGTATGGTAAAAATGTTTTCTTTTTTATGGTATTCATATGGCCCAAACCAAGAAAAATGCTGAAAGAGCCACTGGTCTATCACATTGCGAAGCACATGAAGTATGGGGAAATGGCTTAAGGAAAATAATTTATCTAGACACATTGTGTATGAGAATGCCTAAGTACAGTATTTGATATGAGATGGATGCAAAGGAAGTGATATTCAGTTTATTTGGCATAATTAATTTTAAAATTAGATAAATAACCAAATTGTTGGAACTCTTGTAGTATGTTTAAGAGAGACATAAAAGGGTTCCTGACAACTGCTAGCAAGTCATACACAAACAGGGCAAAATCATAAGTACATCCACAATCCAGAAATATTTGGATTAGCTCTAATCACCCACTCCAAGACCTCCAAGCAAATGACAAAAAACATAGGTGAGAAGGGTTATCCATGGGAATCATCATTTGCAGCATTATAAGATATACAGATGTGTCCTCATACATCTAGACTCAATATGCCCCTCAACGTGAGATACATGGTGCAAGTAAGCCATCAGGTAATATGCAACTGTACTAACGCTAAGTGTCTTAGTTTGTTGAAGTTACATCTTAGTCTCAATGCAATGAGACTAGGACCTACCAGGAGACTGTGCTGATTAATCTCATATGTGACACATTTATTTTGTGTGTGACTAAGGGGGTTATTCAGAGATGTATGCAGATCGTTGCATCTGCAGCAAGATCTGTGTACATCTCCTCACATACTGGGAGCCACCCAGCACTGGGCAAGGCCACCCATCATGTGTGGCATCATCTCCTGATGCTTCTGCAATTTAATTGCGTACACATTTATTAGAGGTTGACCTGGCTGCGCTGGCAGTCGATCCATAGGTATTTTTTTTATCAGAGCGTCTGCACGTGACGTCACGCAGCCACCCCAGAAATGCTCGCAACATGCCCCTGTTTCAGCTGCCACACCCCCACAACAACGAAACGCTGCCCCTCAAATGACCGCTGCTGTCAATCACCTTGCGGTCACATCCCTCCATGATGCGGCCGCAGGGAGAAGGGTCACACACATGTGCACTGTGGCCAGTGCGCGAGCGCAGACCAGATGGATGCGACCGCTGCGTACAGACGCACATCTGCTTCCATCTCTGAATTGCCCCCTAAGTCTGTAAATGAAGCACAACAGAACAAAATCTTTGGCTGCTACATTGTAGCACTTTGTATACAAATTCAGAGGCTAAGTCAATCACAGATATAGAAATATTGTATATTAAATTAATCTGCACAGCCTACTGATGCATCCTAGTCACATTACATTATGACTAAGACATATTTTCAAAAGAGAAAGACCCAAAAAAGATAACTGACACCAGCAGAGCCTCATAGGACCTGGTGCAGTGAGAGGAAATGTCTGGTATGACTGCATCAATAATATATGAGGACATCTGTATAGTCTCCAAGAAATTCTTCAATTTGGGCCCTATAGTAAAAATCCTGAATTAACTGTTTGTCAAATTTCCAGTTTCGTTAGTGAGGTGTTGGAGGTCATGGAGATGGGAGCATGGTCTAATGCAGATTAGTTGCATCTATGAAAAGAGATAACTGGGGGTGGCTTATGGAAAAATAGTAAATAATAAGATTTGTGGGGAGAAGAGTAAAATGTGTAATCCCTCACTGCTTGATTTTGATGCTGCCAGGCTCCTCAGCGCTCCTGAGGAGGTATCTAGAGAAGACTCCAGGGCCCAATTGAAATCTCCATCAACTTCTAAGATCCCTACTAAGTGGACTTCAATCTGTTCCTGAGATTTCATTAGAAAATTGGTATGACCTTGGTTTGGTATGAACTGTATAAGTTATCAAAAGAAAATATTTAATTAGCAATTGGGGCCTTAATTTACAAGGGATGCCATATACATCTGAGTATTTTAAGTTTTTAGAAAACAGGATAACCTGCCCCTAGCATTGCATTCAGAAAAACAGATATAGAACCATAATCTACATCTATCTCCCTAACTTGGTTGTCTACTTCCTCACCTCTCCTCGTGGTCTGCCATGCTGCATCTCCCTTCTCCCTCTCCCAACTTTCCTGTTATTAACAAGGTCAATCTATGGAATCACTGATTATATTTTTTTATCAGTCTTTGGTCTCTCATGTGTTCTGTTCAATTTTTATGCCATCTTCCATGTGTATTGTGAGCTTTTTGGAATAATAAAGAAATAACCCTAATGGGAAATTCAAAGAAAAAAAAAATAGGAAGTTACTCCCTTAAAGTAGGTCTCCTGAAAAAAAGCAATTTAAACTTTTGTCAACGTGTAACAAGTGTAAAAGATGGCACCATATTTCTATTAGATACACATAGTTGAAAATTATGGATAACTTAGCCATGAGTGTAATGGTTGGAATAAAATGGTGTTCAAAACTCCATGTTATTTTACTGTATACTTTTATGAGTAAGTCTGTCATGTTGTAGATGGTTATTATTTAGTAATGGTATAAGAGTTAATTGTTAAATTTATATATATTTATATATAAAACAATTACCCAACTGCGCTAGAACAGATAAATAGCAGCACCTCTAGAAGAGCCCCCCGCTAGAAAGAGCTCATAAATAGGACATAGAACACAGTTCTGAGGGCGCTAAAGGAGTTATTAAGAAAACTGTATATCTATAATAACAGTATAGACAGTATTGTGAAACATAAAAACAATATAAGTAAAAATTTATTTACACTTCCACACAGGGAAGCACATATATATAAACATATAATAGTATCAGAAATTGTTCCAGTTGAACGAGGCAAATCATTTTTCTTTCTGAACTGTTGTTCAAATGGTGGTACAAATATCGAAAAGACACATATTCTTTGTCTTTTTGATATTTGTACCACCATTTGAACAACCGCACGGCAAGAAAAATTATTTGCCTCGTTCAGCTGGAACAATTTCTGATACTATTATATGTTTATATATATGTGTTTCCCTGTGTTGAAGTGTAAATACATTTTTACTCACATTGTTTTTATGTTTCACAATACTTTCTATACTGTTATTACAGATATACAGTTTTCTTAATAACTCCATTAGCGCCATCAGAACTGTGTTATATATATATATATTAGAGATGAGCGGGTTCGGTTAGTTGAGATCCGAACCCCCCCGAACTTCACCTATTTTACACGGGTCCGAGGCAGCCTCGGATCTTCCCGCCTTGCTCGGTTAACCCGAACACGGACGACCGTCATCATCCCGCTGTCGGATTCTCGAGAGATTTGTATTCCATATAAAGAGCCGCGCGTCTCCGCCATTTTCACTCGTGCATTGTAGATTGAACGGAGAGTACATGGCTACGTTCTCTCCCTGAAAAGCTCCGTATCTGTGCTCAGTGTGCTGCAAATATCTGTGCTCAGTGTGCTGCAAATATCTGTGCTCAGTGTGCTGCAAATATCTACGTTCTCTGCCTTAAAATGCTCCATATCTGTGTTCAGTGTGCTGCAAATATCTACGTTCTCTGCCTGAAAAGCTCCATATCTGTGCTCAGTGTGCTGCAAATATCTGCGCTCAGTGTGCTGCATTGTGGGGACCACCAGTATATAATTATAGTAGTACAGTACAGTAGGCCATTGCTGTATCTTGCAGCTCCATCTCAGACTCAGTTCTAGACAGTATCCTGTTCATCAGTGCTCAATATCTGCTGCATTGTTGTGTGACCAGTATATACTATATATATTATATATGGTAGTACAGTGCAGCATTTTGGTGACCAACAGTATATAGTTGTACAGTATAGTAGACCATTGCTGTATCTTGCAGCTCCGTGTCACTGCAAGTATCCATATCTGTGCTGTATTGTTGTGAGCAGTATATATAGTAGTAAAGTGCAGCATTTTGGTGACCAACAGTATATAGTTGTAAAGTACAGTAGTCCATTGCTGTATTTTGCAGCTCCGTGTCACTGCAAGTATCTATATCTGTGCTGCATTGTTGTGAGCAGTATCTATAGTAGTACAGTACAGCATTTTGGTGACCAACAGTATATAGTTGTACAGTACAGTAGTCCATTGCTGTATCTTGCAGCTCTGTGTCACTGCAAGTATCCATATCTGTGCTGCATTGTTGTGAGCAGTATATATAGTGGTACAGTGCAGCATTTTGGTGACCAACAGTATATAGTTGTACAGTACAGTAGGCCATTGCTGTATCTTGCAGCTCTGTGTCACTGCAAGTATCCATATCTGTGATGCATTGTTGTGAGCAGTATATATAGTAGTACAGTGCAGCATTTTGGTGACCAACAGTATATAGTTGTACAGTATAGTAGTCCATTGCTGTATCTTGCAGCTCCATGTCACTGCAAGTATCCATATCTGTGCTGCATTGTTGTGAGCAGTATATAGTAGTACAGTACAGTAGGCAATTGCTATTGATATAATAATATTACTGGCATATAATTCCACACATTAAAAAATGGAGAATAAAAATGTGGAGGGTAAAATAGGGAAAGATAAAGATCCACTTCCACCTCGTGCTGAAGCTGCTGCCACTTGTCATGGCAGAGATGATGAAATGCCATCAAACTCGTCTGCCAAGGCTGATGCCCAATGTCATAGTAGAGAGCGTGTAAAATCCAAAAAACAAAAGTTCATTAAAATGACCAAAAAAATCTAAATTAAAAGCGTCTGAGGAGAAGCGTAAACTTGCCAATATGCCATTTACAACACGGAGTGGCAAGGAATGGATGAGGCCCTGGCCTATGTTCATGGCTAGTGGTTCAGCTTCACATGAGGAATTGAGGATGGAAGCACTCATCCTCCCGCTAGAAAAATGAAAAGAGTTAAGATGGCAAAAGCATAGCAATGAACTGTGCGTCCTTCTAAATCACAAATCCCCAAGCAGAGTCCAATTGTGTCGGTTGCGATGCCTGACCTTCCCAACACTGGACGGGAAGAGGTGGCTCCTTCCACCGTTTGCACGACCCCTGCAAGTGCTGGAAGTAGCACCAACAGTCCAGTTCCTGATATTCAAATTGAAGATGTCACTGTTGAAGTACACCAGGATGAGGATATGGGTGTTGCTGGCGCTGAGGAGGAAATTGACAAGGAGGATTCTGATGGTGAGGTAGTTTGTTTAAGTCAGGCACCCGGGGAGACATCTGTTGTCCGTGGGATGAATATGGCCATTGACATGCCTGGTCAAAATACAAAAAAATTCACCTCTTTGGTGTGGAATTATTTTAACAGAAATGCGGACAACAGGTGTCAAGCCGTGTGTTGCCTTTGTTAAGCTGTAATAAGTAGTGATGTGCACCGGACATTTTTCGGGTTTTGTGTTTTGGTTTTGGATTTGGTTCCGCGGCCGTGTTTTGGATTCGGACGCGTTTTGGCAAAACCTCCCTGAAATTTTTTTGTCGGATTCGGGTGTGTTTTGGATTCGGGTGTTTTTTTTTTACAAAAAACCCTCAAAAACAGCTCAAATCATAGAATGTGGGTGTCATTTTGAACCCATAGTATTATTAACCCCAATAACCATAATTTCCACTCATTTTCAGTCTATTCTGAACACCTCACACCTCACAATATTATTTTTAGTCCTAAAATTTGCGCCGAGGTCGCTGGATGACTAAGCTTTGCGACCCAAGTGGGCGACACAAACACCTGGCCCATCTAGGAGTGGCACTGCAGTGTCAGACAGGATGGCACTTAAAAAAAAATTGTCCCCAAACAGCACATGATGCAAAGAAAAAAAGAAGTGCACCAAGGTCGCTGGATGGCTAAGCTAAACGACACAAGTGGCCGACACAAACACCTGGCCCATCTAGGAGTGGCACTGCAGTGTCAGGCAGGAAGGCACTTAAAAAAAATAGTCCCCAAACAGCACATGATGCAAAGAAAAAAAGAGGTGCACCAAGGTCGCTGGATGGCTAAGCTAAATGACACAAGTGGCCGACACAAACACCTGGCCCATCTAGGAGTGGCACTGCAGTGTCAGGCAGGATGGCACTTTAAAAAAATAGTCCCCAAACAGCACATGATGCAAAGAAAAATGAAATAAAAAAGAGGTGCAAAATGGAATTGTCCTTGGGCCCTCCCACCCACCCTTATGTTGTATAAACAGGACATGCACACTTTAACAAACCCATCATTTCAGCGACAGGGTCTGCCACACAACTGTGACTGAAATGACTGGTTGGTTTGGGCCCCCACCAAAAAAGAAGCAATCAATCTCTCCTTGCACAAACTGGCTCTACAGAGGCAAGATGTCCACCTCCTCCTCATCGTCCGATTCCTCACCCTTTTCACTGTGTACATCCCCCTCCTCACAGATTATTAATTCGTCCCCACTGGAATCCACCATCTCATTTCCCTGTGTACTTTCTGGAGGCAATTGCTGGTGAATGTCTCCACGGAGGAATTGATTATAATTCATTTTGATGAACATCATCTTCTCCACATTTTCTGGAAGTAACCTCGTACGCCGATTGCTGACAAGGTGAGCGGCTGCACTAAACACTCTTTCGGAGTACACACTGTGTTTTGGTTTTGGATTCGGTTCCGCGGCCGTGTTTTGGATTCGGACGCGTTTTGGCAAAACCTCCCTGAAATTTTTTTGTTGGATTCGGGTGTGTTTTGGATTCGGGTGGTTTTTTTTACAAAAAACCCTCAAAAACAGCTTAAATCATAGAATGTGGGTGTCATTTTGAACCCATAGTAATATTAACCTCAATAACCATAATTTCCACTCATTTTCAGTCTATTCTGAACACCTCACACCTCACAATATTATTTTTAGTCCTAAAATTTGCACCAAGGTCGCTGGATGACTAAGCTTTGCGACCCAAGTGGGCGACACAAACACCTGGCCCATCTAGGAGTGGCACTGCAGTGTCAGACAGGATGGCACTTAAAAAAAATTGTCCCCAAACAGCACATGATGCAAAGAAAAAAAGAAGTGCACCAAGGTCGCTTGATGGCTAAGCTAAACGACACAAGTGGCCGACACAAACACCTGGCCCATCTAGGAGTGGCACTGCAGTGTCCGGCAGGATGGCACTTCAAAAAAATAGTCCCCAAACAGCACATGATGCAAAGAAAAAAAGAGGTGCACCAAGGTCGCTGGATGGCTAAGCTAAATGACACAAGTGGCTGACACAAACACCTGGCCCATCTAGGAGTGGCACTGCAGTGTCAGGCAGGATGGCACTTCAAAAAAATAGTCCCCAAACAGCACATGATGCAAAGAAAAATGAAATAAAAAAGAGGTGCAAAATGGAATTGTCCTTGGGCCCTCCCACCCACCCTTATGTTGTATAAACAGGACATGCACACTTTAACAAACCCATCATTTCAGCGACAGGGTCTGCCACACAACTGTGACTGAAATGACTGGTTGGTTTGGGCCCCCACCAAAAAAGAAGCAATCAATCTCTCCTTGCACAAACTGGCTCTTCAGAGGCAAGATGTCCACCTCCTCCTCATCGTCCGATTCCTCACCCTTTTCACTGTGTACATCCCCCTCCTCACAGATTATTAATTCGTCCCCACTGGAATCCACCATCTCATTTCCCTGTGTACTTTCTGGAGGCAATTGCTGGTGAATGTCTCCACGGAGGAATAGATTATATTTCATTTTGATGAACATCATCTTCTCCACATTTTCTGGAAGTAACCTCGTACGCCGATTGCTGACAAGGTGAGCGGCTGCACTAAACACTCTTTCGGAGTACACACTGTAGGGTGGGCTACTTAGGTAAAATAAAGCCAGTTTGTGCAAGGGCCTCCAAATTGCCTCTCTTTCCTGCCAGTATACGTACGGACTGTCTGACGTGCCTACTTGGATGCGGTCACTCATATAATCCTCCACCATTCTTTCAATGGTGAGAGAATCATATGCAGTGACAGTAGACGACATGTCAGTAATCGTTGGCAGGTCCTTCAGTCCGGACCAGATGTCAGCACTCGCTCCAGACTGCCCTGCATCACCGCCAGCGGGTGGGCTCTGAATTCTTAGCCTTTTCCTTGCTCCCCCAGTTGCGGGAGATTGTGAAGGAGGAGCTGTTGACGGGTCACGTTCCGCTTGACTTGACAATTTTCTCACCAGCAAGTCTTTGAACCTCTGCAGACTTGTGTCTGCCAGAAAGAGAGATACAACGTAGGTTTTAAATCTAGGATCGAGCACGGTGGCCAAAATGTAGTGCTCTGATTTCAACAGATTGACCACCCGTGAATCCTGGTTAAGCGAATTAAGGGCTCCATCCACAAGTCCCACATGCCTAGCGGAATCGCTCTGTTTTAGCTCCTCCTTCAATGTCTCCAGCTTCTTCTGCAAAAGCCTGATGAGGGGAATGACCTGACTCAGGCTGGCAGTGTCTGAACTGACTTCACTTGTGTCAAGTTCAAAGGGTTGCAGAACCTAGCACAACGTTGAAATCATTCTCCACTGCGCTTGAGTCAGGTGCATTCCCCCTCCTTTGCCTATATCGTAGGCAGATGTATAGGCTTGAATTGCCTTTTGCTGCTCCTACATCCTCTGAAGCATATAGAGGGTTGAATTCCACCTCGTTACCACCTCTTGCTTCAGATGATGGCAGGGCAGGTTCAGGACTATTTGCTGGTGCTCCAGTCATCGGCACGCGGTTGCTGAATGCCGAAAGTGGCCCGCAATTCTTCGGTCCACCGACAGCATCTCTTGCACGCCCCTGTTGTTTTTTAAATAATTTTGCACCACCAAATTCAATATATGTGCAAAACATGGGACGTGCTGGAATTTGCCCAGATGTAATGCACGCACAATATTGCTGGCGTTGTCCGATGTCACAAATCCCCAGGAGAGTCCATTTGGGGTAAGCCATTCTGCGATGATGTTCCTCAGTTTCCATAAGAGGTTGTCAGCTGTGTGCCTCTTCTGGAAAGCGGTGATACAAAGCGTAGCCTGCCTAGGAACGAGTTGGCATTTGCGAGATGCTGCTACTGGTGCCGCCGCTGCTGTTCTTCCTGCGGGAGGCAATACATCTACCCAGTGGGTTGTCACAGTCACATAGTCCTGAGTCTGCCCTGCTCCACTTGTCCACATGTCCGTGGTTAAGTGGACATTGGGTACAACTGCATTTTTTAGGACACTGGTGACTTTTTTTCTGAGGTCTGTGTACATTTTCGGTATCGCCTGCCTAGAGAAATGGAACCTAGATGGTATTTGGTAATGGGGACACAGTACCTCAATTAAGTCTGTTGTTGCCTGTGAATTAACAGTGGATAACGGAAACACGTTTCTCACCGCCCAGGCTGCCAAGGCCTGAGTAATCTGCTTTGCAGCAGGATGACTGCTGTGATATTTCATCTTCCTCGCAAAGGACTGTTGGACAGTCAATTGCTTACTGGAAGTAGTACAAGTGGTCTTCCGACTTCCCCTCGGGGATGACGATCAACTCCCAGCAGCAACAACAGCAGCTGGAGGCGTTATACTCAAAGATGCATCGGAGGAATCCCAGGCAGGAGAGTACTCGTCAGACTTGACAGTGACATGGCCTGCAGGACTATTGGCTTTCCTGTGTAAGGAGGAAATTGACACTGAGGGAGTTGGTGGTGTGGTTTGCAGGAGCTTGGGTACAAGTGGAAGAAAGGATTTAGTTGTCAGTGGACTGCTTCCACTGTCACCCAAAGTTTTTGAACTTGTCAATGACTTCTGATGAATGCGGTCCTGGTGACGTATAAGGGAGGATGTTCCTAGGTGGTTAACGTCCTTACCCCTACTTATTACAGCTTGACAAAGGCAACACACGGCTTGACACCAGTAGTCCGCATTTCTGTTGAAATAATTCCACACCGAAGAGATGATTTTTTTCGTATTTTGACCAGGCATATCCATGGCCTTATTCATCCCATGGACAACAGGTGTCTCCCCGGGTGCCTGACTTAAACAAACCACCTCTCCGTCAAAATCCTCCTTGTCAATTTCCTCCTCAGCACCAGCAACACCCATATCCTCATCCTGGTGTACTTCAACAGTGACATCTTCAATTTGAATATCAGGAACTGGACAGTGGGTGCTCCTTAAGCACTTGCAGGGGGCGTGCAAATCGTGGAAGGAGCCACCTCTTCCTGTCCAGTGTTTGGAAGGTCAGGCATCGCAACCGACACAATTGGTTTCTCCTTGGAGATTTGTGATTTAGAAGAATGCACAGTTCTTTGCTGTGCTTTTGCCAGATTAACTCTTTTCATTTTTCTAGCGGGAGGATGAGTGCTTCCATCGTCATGTGAAGCTGAACCACTAGTCATGAGGAACATAGGAGAGGGCCTAAGCTGTTCCTTGCCACTCCGTGTTGTAAATGGCATACTGGCAAGTTTATGCTTTTCTTCAGATGCTTTTAATTTAGATTTTTGGGTCATTTTACTGACATTGAACATCGGCCTTGGCAGACGTCGTTGATGGCATTTCATTGTCTCTGCCATGACTAGTGGCAGCAGCTTCAGCAGTAGGTGTAAGTGGATTTTGATCTTTCCCTATTTTACCCTCCATATTTTTGTTCTCCATTTTTTAATGTGTGTAATTATATGCCAGTAATATATCTGGAATTAGACGGCAGTAATGTATGGAATTAGATACCACTAGATAGATACCAGATACCACTGTGACTAGAATGATGATGACCTATGCACAGTGACAGGACACTACCACAGTACCCTACAGCAGCAAGATGCAGCACAAGACACTGGACTTTTAGTCACCACAATACTGAGCACAGATATTGAGCATTGTTGAGGATAATAGAACTGACACTGGCCAGCAAAATACAGCACTGGACTACTGTACTGTACTACTATATACTGGTAACCACAATGCAGCACTGATACTGACCACAGATATTGAGCACTGTTCAGGATAATAGAACTGACACTGGGCAGCGAGAACAGCACTGGACTACTGTACTACTATATACTGGTCACCACAATGCAGCAATGATAATAATGAGCACAGATATTGAGCACTGTTCAGGATAATAGAACTGACACTGGGCAGCGAGAAGAGCACTGGACTACTGCACTGTACTACTATATACCGGTCACCACAATGTAGCAATGATAATAATGAGCACAGATATTGAGCACTGTTCAGGATACTAGAACTGACACGGAGCAGCAAAATACAGCAATGGACTACTGCACTGTACTACTATATTCTGGTCACCACAATGCAGCAATGATAATAATGAGCACAGATATTGAGCACTGTTCAGGAAAATAGAACTGACACTGGGCTACGAGAAAAGCACTGGACTACTGTACTATACTACTATATACTGGTCACCACAATGCAGCAATGATAATAATGACCACAGATATTGAGCACTGTTCAGGATAATAGAACTGACATGGAGCAGCAAAATACAGCAATGGACTACTGTACTGTACTTCTATATATTGGTCACCACAATGCAGCACTGATACTGAGCACAGATATTGAGCTGATATTTAGCTGATATTTGGCTATTCAGGCAGAGAACTTTGCCACGTCCTCTCCGCTCAATCTACAATGCACGGGTGAAAATGGCGGCGACGTGCGGCTCCTTATATGGGATCCGAATCTCACGAGAATCCGACAGCGGGATGATGACGCTTTCCCCCGTTCGGGTTTTGCGACTAAGGCAGGAAGAACAGAGGCTGCCTCGGACCCGTGTAAACCACGTAAAGTTCGGGGGGGTTCGGATGTCGACGACCCGAACCTGGTCATCTCTAAAATAATATATATATATATATATATATATATACACTGCTCAAAAAAATAAAGGGGACACTAAAATAACACATCCTTGATCTGAATTAATGAAAAATTCTTATTAAATACTTTGTTCTTTACATAGTTGAATGTGCTGACAGCAAAATCACACAAAAATTATCAATGGAAATCAAATTTATTAACCCATGGAGGTCTGGATTTGGAGTCACACTCAAAATTAAATTGGAAAAACACACTACAGGCTGATCCAACTTTGACGTAATGTCCTTAAAACAAGTCAAAATGAGGCTCAGTAGTGTGTGTGGCCTCCACGTGCCTGTATTACCTCCCTACAATGCCTGGGCATGCTCCTGATGAGGTGGCGAATGGTCGCCTGAGGGATCTCCTCCCAGACCTGGACTAAAGCATTCGCCAACTCCTGGACAGTCTGTGGTGCAACGTGGGGTTGGTGGATGGAGCGAGACATGATGTCCCAGATGTGCTCAATTGGATTCAGGTCTGGGGAACGGGCGGGCCAGTCCATAGCATCAATGCCTTCGTCTTGCAGGAACTACTGACACACTCCAGTCACATGAGGTCTTGCATTGTCTTGCATTAGGAGGAACCCAGCATATGGTCTCACAAGAGGTCTGAGGATCTCATCTCGGTACCTGATGGCAGTCAGGCTACCTCTGGCGAGCACATGGAGGGCTGTGAAGGCCCCCCAAAGAAATGCCACCCCATACCTTTACTGACCCACTGCCAAACTGGTCATGCTGAAGGATGTTGCAGGCAGCAGAACGTTCTCCTTGGTGTCTCCAGACTGTCACGTCTGTCACATGTGCTCAGTGAGAACCTGCTTTCATATGTGAAGAGCACAGGGCGCCAGTGGCGAATTTGCCTGTCTTGGTGTTCTCTGGCAAATGCCAAACGTCCTGCACGGTGTTGGGCTGTACGCACAACCCCCACCTGTGGACGTCGGGCCCACATATCACCCTCTTTGAGTCTGTTTCTGATCGTTTGAGTAGACACATGCACATTTGTGGCTTGCTGGAGGTCATTTTGCAGGGCTCTGGCAGTGCTCCTCCTGTTCCTCCTTGTACAAAGGCTGAGGTAGCGGTCCTGCTGCTGGGTTGTTGCCCTCCTATGGCCTCCTCCACATCTCTTGATGTACTGGCCTGTCTCCTGGTAGCGCCTCCATGCTCTGGACACTACGCTGACAGACACAGCAAACCTTCTTGCCACAGCTTGCATTGATGTGCCATCCTGGATGAGCTGCACTACCTGAGCCACTTTTGTGGGTTGTAGACTCCGTCTCATGCTACCACTAGAGTGAAAGCACCGGCAGCTTTCAAAAGTGACCAAAACATCAGTCAGAAAGCATAGGAGCTGAGAAGTGGTTTGTGGTCACCACCTGCAGAACAACTCCTTTATTGGGGGTGTCTTGCTAATTGCCTATAATTTCCACCTGTTGTCTATTTCATTTGCACAAAAGCATGTGAAATTGATTGTCGACCAGTGTTGCTTCCTAAGTGGACAGTTTGATTTCACAGAAGTGTGATTGACTTGGAGTTACATTGTGTTGTTTAAGTGTTCCCTTTATTTTTTTGAGCAGTGTATATATATATATATATATATATATATATATATTAGAGATGTGCGACAAGCACTTTTCGTGTTTTGTGTTTTGGTTTTGGTTCTAATTCCATTTTCGTGTTTTGGTTTTGGCTTGGTTTTGCCAAAACCACCCTTTTGTGTTTTGGTTATGGATCTGGATGATTTTTTGAAAAAAAAAAAACCCAACATAAAAACAACTAAAATCACAGAATTTGGGGGAAATTTTGCTACTATGGTATTATTAACCTCAATAACAATCATTTCCACTCATTTCCAGTCTATTCTGAACACCTCACAATATTGTTTTTAGGCCTAAAAGTTGCACCAAGATGGCTGTATGA
The DNA here is from genome assembly GCF_028390025.1 of Pseudophryne corroboree. Taxonomy (NCBI): domain Eukaryota; kingdom Metazoa; phylum Chordata; class Amphibia; order Anura; family Myobatrachidae; genus Pseudophryne; species Pseudophryne corroboree. The sequence continues at coordinate 467,253,784 of NC_086450.1, read as the reverse complement.
CTAAGCTAAGTGACATAAGTGTGTGGCACAAACACCTGGCCCATCTAGGAGTGGCACTGCAGTTGCAGACAGGATGGCTCTTAAAAAAACTATCCCCAAACAGCACAACATGCAAAGAAGAAAAAAAGGTGGAATGAGGTAGCGACCAACAGCATCTCCTTCACATCCCTCTTATTTTTCAAAAAATTCTGCACCACCAAGTTAATGGTATGTGCACGCACAATATTGGTGGCGTTGTCCAATATCACAAATCCCCAAGAGAGTCCAATTCTGCGATGATGTTCCTCAGTTACCGTAATAGGTTGTCAGCTGTGTGCCTCTTATGGAAAGCGGTGATACATAGCGTAGCCTGCCTAGGAACGAGTTGGCGTTTGCAAGATGCTGCTACTGGTGCCGCTGCTGGAGGCCATACATCTACCCAGTGGGCTGTTACAGTCATATAGTCCTTAGTCTGCCCTGTTCCACTTGTCCACATGTCCTTGGTTAAGTGGACACTGGATACAACCGCATTTTGTAGGACACTGGTGACTCTTTTTCTGACGTCTGTGTATATTCTCGGTATCGCCTGCCTAGAGAAGTGGAACCTAGATGGGATTTGATACCGGGGACACACTATCTCCATCAAATTTTTAAGTGACTCTGAACTAATGGTGGATACCGGATGCACCTCTAACACCACATAGCTGTCAAGGCCTCAGTTATCCGCTTTGCAACAGGATGACTGCTGTCATATTTCATCTTTCTCACAAAGAACTGTTGGACAGTCAATTGCTTACTGGAAGTAGTACAAGTGGTCTTCTGACTTCCCCTCTCGGATGATGATTGACTCCCAGCAGCAACAACAGCAGCGGAAGCAACAGCAGGCATAACACTCAAGGATCCTATGGAGGAATCCCGGTTAGGAGAGGACTCCACAGTCTTGATAGTGGCATGGTCTGCAGGACTGCGGACGTTCCTGACTGAGGAGAAAGTTGATGTTGAGGGAGTTGGTGGTGTGGCTTGCAGGAGCTCTGGTACAGGAAGAAGAAGGGATTTAGGTGTCAGTGTACTGCTTACGCTCTTACCCAAAGTTTCTGAACATGACACTGACTTCTGATGAAAGTGCAGCAGGTGACGTATAAGGGAGGATGTTCCTAGGTGGTTAACATCCTTACCCCTACTTATTAAAGATTGACAGAGGCAACACAAGGCTTGACCCCTGTTGTCCGGATTTGTGGAGAAATAATTCCACACCGAAGAGGCACAGGCATCACAATGGGCTTCTTCATCCCAAGGACAACAGGTGTCTCCCCTGGTGCCTGACTTAAACAAACCACATCACCATCAGACTCCTCATCATCATCTCCCTCCTCAGTGCCAGCAACACCCATATCCTCATCCTGGTGTACTTCAACAGTGACATCTTCAATTTGAATTTCAGGAACTTGACTGTGGGTGCTTCTTCCAGCACTTGCAGGGGGCGTACAAATGGTGGAAGGAGCCACCTCTTCCCGTCCAGTGTTGGGAAGGTCAGGCAACTCAACTGCCGGCACACTTGGACTCTCCTTGGGAATTTGTGATACCATCTCAGACCGCACAGTTCTTTTCTGTGCTCTTTCTAGCTTAACTCTTTTAATTTTCCTAGTGGCAGGATGAGGGCTTCCATCGTCATGTGAAGTTGAACCACTAGCCATGAATATAGGCCAGGGCCTCAGCCGTTCCTTGCCACTCCGTGTCGAAAATGGCATATTGGCAAGTTTACGTTTCTCCTCAGACGATTTAAATTTCTTTTTTTGGTTCTATTTACTGAACTTTGGCTTTTTGGATATTACACGCCCTCTACTATCACATTGGGCATTGGCCTTGGCAGACGACACTGATGGCATTTCATTGTCTATGTCATGGCTAGTGGCAGCAGCTTCAGTAGTAGGAGGAAGTGGTTCTTCCTGATCTTTCCCTATTTTCTCCTCAAAATTTTTGTTCTCCATTATTTTTTGGTAGTTATATGAGACAATATGCGTCACAGGAATTACTGGAATTACTGATGACACAGGACACTACCAACGGTCTGATGCAGCCCAACAGGTTGTTATAATTGTTATACTGCAGCAGTGGATATATAGCAGCAGCGTATATTGTCACTGTAATTACTGATGTCACAGGACACTACCACTGGTCTGATGCAGCCCAAAAGGTTGTTATAATTGTTATACTGCAGCAGTCAATATATAGCAGCAGCGTATATCGACACAGGACAATTCCACCGGTATGATGCAGCCCAACAGGTTGTTAGAATTGTTATACTGCAGCAGTGGATATATAGCAGCAGTGTATATCGTCACTGGAATTACTGATGACACAGGCCACTACCACTGGTCTGAAGCAGCCCAACAGGTTGTTATAACTGTTATACTGCAGCAGTGGATATATAGCAGCAGCATATATCGTCACTGGAATTACTGATGTCACAGGACACTACCACTGGTCTGATGCAGCTCAACAGGTTGTTATAATTGTTATACTGCAGCAGTGGATATATAGGAGCAGCGTATATCGTCACTGGAATTACTGATGTCACAGGACACTACTACTGGTCTGATGCAGCCCAACAGGTTGTTATAATTGTTATACTGCAGCAGTGAATATATAGCAGCAGCGTATATCGTCACTGGAATTACTGATGACACAGAACACTACCACTGGTCTACACAACACAGCACCACTTTATACAGCTACACTGGATATATGGCAGCAGAGAACACCAACACTGTGACTGCCTGGATGTATACAGCACAATACACTGACTACACTGGACTGGACAACACAACACAGCACAAGACTTGCCACCCCACTTTCTCGCCCCAACACACAGATACTGAACACCGAGGACACGTCCTCTCTATACACTCTCCGATACTGGAGTGGAAATGGCGGGGACGCGCGGCTCCTTATATGGAATCCAAATCCCACGAGAATCCGACAGCGGGATGATGACGTTTTGCTGAGTCCGGGTTTCCGAGTTAGGAGGGAAAATCAAAGCCCGGCTCGGATCCTGACTCGGATCTGGACTCGGAAGGCAAAGTCCGGTAGGGTTTGGTTCTCTGAGAACCGAACCAGTTCATCTCTAATATATATATATAAACACAAACAAATATATAACCGCAGCACTTGCCACCCCAGATCCGGGGTACATGATTTCACTTACCACTCATAGGGTGGGTGCATGTAAATACAAACAGAAAATTCAGCACTCACCATAGCAAGCTCACTGATCCTAACCACATCAATAAATAAATTATGGGGGTATATAGTATGTATATATATATATATATATATGTGTATATATATATATATATATATATATATAAAACTTACAGTGTTTACTGACCACACTGAACGCAGTGTTTTGAGCATTTTCCTACAAACTACAATGTTACTACAAACACATTCTGAATTTACAGATGTTACTATTGTCCGTTTGCTTTTGTCAATACAGTAAGTATGACTTGGTTATGTCTTAAACATTGCGTGATTTGTCTACTGTTTTGCATTTTGTATTTCTTTGGTCTTCCCCAATACAATGTTACTACAAGCACATAACTTTTCTGAATGTACAGAAAAAATGTACAGAAAGAAGAACGTACAATATTCATTTTCAATTGTTGATATTTTTCTACAAAAACTTTATAATCAAATCCCGGGTGCAGGTTATGTGGGTGATGTAACTCTGCAATGTTCTCCAATTCCCCATAGTATCATCACCAATAATCACACACTGAATAGAGAGCCACACAGTATAAGTATGAGCCCGTCCTTCCCTATGTTCTCTTCTATGCTGATCATATGGTGAGTTATGATTCTTCTACTAATTTACACTGCACAATGTACTATTATTGTAACTGATTTACTGCTGTCATTCTTATGGGGAGATACTGTACAGTATGTCATAGCCTAGACAGAGATAAAGAGCAGAGAGATAAAATATTATTCCACAAGCTTCTGACTGCCATTTCTCAAACACAGCCTGTAAAATGACAGCGAGGAACTCATTGGTAAGTGCTTTCTCTCTTTACACTTTATCTCTCTCCGATCTGTGATAAATCTCCCTTTTATTATGAAACTTTTTGGCTATTTTGTTTTAAATTGCAGAGTCCACAGGCAACAACATAATAGTTTGTTTTTGTCAGTAACAGTATTTGTGATAGTCAAAAAAAAGGAGTTTAAAAAAGTTTTAGTAGATTAGATCAATTCTCAATAAAAATATGACTGTGATTATGAGGGAAAAACCTTGGACCTGATTCAGACCTGATCGCAGCAGCAAAATCTTTCTCTAATGGGCCAAAACCATGTGCACTGCAGGAGGGGCAGATATAACATGTGCAGAGAGAGTTAGATTTGGGTGGGTTATTTTGTTTCTGTGCAGGGTAAATACAGGCTGCTTTATTTCTACACTGCAATTTAGATTTCAGTGTGAACACACCCCACCCAAATCTAACTCTCTCTGCACATGTTATATCTGCCCCCCCCCCCCCCCCCTGCAGTGCACAGAGAGAGTTAGATTTGGGTGGAGTGTGTTCAAACTGAAATCTAAATTGCAGTGTAAAAATAATGCAGCCTGTATTTACCTTGCACAGAAACAAAATAACCCACCCAAATCTAGCTCTCTCTGCACATGTTACATTTTCCCCCCTGCACTACACATGGTTTCGCCCATTAGAGGCAGATTTTGCTGCTGCGATCAGGTCTGAATCAGGCACACTGGGGCAGATGTATTAACCTGGAGAAGGCATAAGGAAGTGATAAACCAGTGATATGTGCAAGGTAATAAAGGCAGCAGCCAATCAGCTCCAATACGTAAATTAACAGTTAGGATCTGAATGGCTGCTGCCTTTATCACCTTGCACATATCACTGGTTTATCACTTCCTTATGCCTTCTCCAGGTTAATACATCTGCCCCATTGTCTTTTATTGCTGTTTGGGGAGCTCTGTGTGATTCACTTTCAACTATAAGCAAAATGCTGATTACAGAGATTATTAGTTTGCACTGACTGGCAAGGTCACATGAAATACAGTACAGTCATACTTGCCTACCTGACCCTCTCCATGAGGGAGAAAATGCTCTGTTCCTGGACTTTCCTGGTAATGTATGATTGCCATCACCTGTGGTGAGCTAGTTAGTTGATAAGAAAGGTGTTTCACCACAGGTGATGGCAATCATACATTACCAGGAAAGTCCAGGAGCAGAGCATTTTCTCCCTCATGGAGAGGGTCAGGTTGGCAAGTATGAGTACAATATGGAAATGTTTTAATAGTTGGAAACTGACAAATATATAAATATTACAGGATGTTATAATTATATACATTCATACAGTAACTGCTGTATATCAGAGATAAGATATTAGTGTATGATACATTTATATGTACAGCGTATTGCCATTTTATTTTTTAATAACTCCAAATCATATTTTCAGTGAATCCAAATTGCAGCAACTATTTAAATTAATATACCCAACTATAAATCCTGTCCTAGTGTTCAAACAACATTAGATAATAAATATATGATGTGCATTTTAGATTATAAGAGGTCATTCAGCTGTTATAATAGTCTCTTTATAATCTCTACACCTGAGCCTACCGGTAAGTGTATTAATGTAGATCTTTAAACACAAAAGCTATAATCCATGTGATGATTAGATTTCTGGTGGCAGAATGAGCACTCCGTATGCAGCTACTTTTGCTTTATAATGGCTCAGGAATTACTGTGATTTATACAGTAAGTCACTAGCATCAATTGTTTTTACAACACAAAAGGGGAAATGTGTCCAGCCTGAAATAGACTTAAAATACTCAGCTTTATCCTTCTCCAATACTTCATTCTGTTCATCTCCACCCCTGTAATGAGAAACAAGTTTGATGTGTAAACTTTATTAAATATGTTAATGTGCTTAGAATCAATATTCTCCCACATCAATTTATAAATAGCCTTATATTAATACTACTATTACAATATTAGTAGCTACTATTACTAGTTACTACTCACATTATAAAAATTACCCTGGCACTCATAGAGGTAAATTTTCTAAAGCTTCTAACACAGAAAATTGGTGATGTTGCCCATAGCAACCAATCCGATGCTATCATTTCTCTATTGCCTTTTAGAAAATGTTAGACAGCATCTGTTTGGTTGCTATGGGCAACATCAACAATTCTCTGGTTAAAGAAGCTTTAGTAAATTTACCCCATGGATGGGTAACTGACTGTCACCGGAGTAACACATTTATCTTTTAAGCTACTCTGTGCTGCTGTGAACATTCTGATGATCTAATTATCTAGATTCAGGTTGTTGTTTCCCCAATCACTAAAAATCTGTGCTCCATGAACAGGGAACAGACGAAGAGTAGACATACTATATTGATTTATGCCTGACAAAGTCCGCAGTATAATCCATCACCTCTTCTCAAGGCTGGATTAAGGGTGTTGGGGCCCAAGGCAATGTAGACTGTGGCGGCCCCCACCTATGATTTCTGGCAAAGTCCTTGCCCTTCCCTCCTGGGGCCGTGCGCTTGCACGGACACATATACATACACACACACACACAAACACAAACACACACAAACACACCTTCACTTACATTGCAGCAGGGAGCGCAGGCTGTCCGGCGGCTTGCAGTCACTGACTTGTGGGATTTCCCTGTCCAGTGAGACTGACTGTGCAGGAGCTCCTCGGCGGCCACTGTTACTGAACAGCTCAGCCGCTAAAGGAAGACTCCTACAAAACATAGGGTGTGGGGGCCACGGGACGGCCGCCCCTCTCGCTCCTGCCTTAATCCAGCTCTGCCTCTTCTTATACAGATGACAGCAATAAATATGCTCACTAATATTTTGTTTTCGTAAAGTAACATACAACTCAACACATGCACTAATATACTTACTGTAATAAGTCAAACCACTGACTCACTGCACCTGTTGTAGGATGTAATACAGCATGACAATAGCAACTATATGTGCATCTCAGTGTATATGTAAGATTTATGGAGACCAGCACAAATTGTTTTATGCAGAAATATAAAGCAGCTGTTTATAAAACAAATACTTATGGACACAATAGTAATGATTATGCTGTCCACTATCAACGCCACTGTGTTTGCAGAAAAAATATATTTACTGTATATGGGAAGGGAGGCCTTGGACTGTACACCCCAATTCTAAATACAATAAGAGGTGTTACCATGCTGAGACTTGTAGTTTCATACAGTAAAAAGGAGGAAAATGCAGATGCACACACGATAGCACTGCTAATCAGAATAATTATAATAAACTCTGCAATCTAACTTAGAGCAAAATGTAGGTGCTTAGCATAAATGTGGGCCAAAACTATGGACCGACCGAATGTGAACAGGTGACTTCATCTAAAGGGTCTCTAACACTAAGGTTCATTTCCAGGGCACAAAGCCCCCTAGGCCAGTGCATGCCTACCACTCCATGGCATCACACTAATGAGAATTGTAAGTATTACTCTTAACACATACAGATGTAGCCATGCTCATTGTGGCTGTGATGTGGCTGCACGTGCACTACAGGCACACATAGTCACACCCGTGCCGTAGTACACGGGCTGTGACTAATTTCCCATTGTGTGCACATGCAATGCAGCAAATGAATTGCACCTGCGTCAAGTCACAGCCACGGTGAACATGACTACATCTGTAGCTGCTGCTTTTTACTCATATGTAACACATTTTGTTATCACTTAATCCTCTCACTAGTGTGATTCCTTGGGATTGTTGGCTTGTGCTAACCTGGGGGCACCGTGCCTTGGACTTGAACCTTAGTGTTAAGGACCCACCAGAAGAGGTTATCTGGTTGCTTTTGGTGGGCCCATATTTTCACCAAAAATTATGCTAAGCACCTCAATTTTATGGTTAGATTGTAGAGTTTATTATAATGATTATGATTAACAGTGCTTAGTACTATAGAGCATTCATCTGCATTTTCTTTTTTTCTGTGAAAATTCTCTTTATTCTGTATAGATATAAACTATTCAATGCTCCAGTAAATAACTGCCTTTATTTCTGACATAAGAGTGTGATTCAGAGATGGACACTGTGCAGTTGCATGTGCGAAAGTTTTTGCAGCCACTTTACTGGCATCTTCCTGGCATTGGATTCTCGCAGGACTTGGATTCTATGTAAGGTGCCGCGGCCGGGACTCAGCATAATTTCACTGTGATACACGCTTCTGAATGCTGCACTGTGCTCTGCTCTATTGGCTGTGCTGAAACTCAAGGCTCACAAGTGGCTGTGCTCACTCTAAGTGACTGTGTGGTGGCATGCTGCACACTGTTGTATGTTGTGCTGTACTCTGCTATATTGGCTGTACTGTGTACAGAGAATGCAGACTCACAAATGGCTGTGCTTTATATTCTGACTGTGTATAGGGGCATGCTGCAAGCTGCTACATGCTGTGCTGTACTCTACTGTATTGGCTGTGCTGTGTCCAGAAATTGCATTCTCACAAGTGGTTGTGCTCTATATAGTGACTGTGTATAGGGGCACACTGCATGCTTATGTATGCTGCACTGTACTCTGCTGTAAATTGTACTGATTAGTCTGCTTTATTCTAATGTACTTTTGTTGATATGCAACTATAAGCCCTGTAACTTCATGCAGTTTAAACTGAGCTGCATGTTAAAAAACAGAAACATTATTAAAAGATATTGTTAAGCTCTATTGTTTGTACTTTTTGGCACACTTTACCCTATTGCACTTTGTTCACATGCATCTATTTGCCCTGTGATCCACACAGTTTTATCTGAAAGGAAAATTAAAAAACAGAAAAATAAAAATAAATTGTTACGTTTTATTGTTTGTACTGCTTTGTGCACTTTACCCTAGTGTGCTTTGTTCACGTGCATCTATTAGCCCTGTGACTCCATGCAGCTTTAATAAAGCTGCAAGTTAAAAAACAGGAAAAAAATATAAAGATTTTTTGCTTATACTGTTTGGTGCACTTTACCCTAGTGTCCATTGTCCAAAGCTCTGTGACTCCAAGCAGTTTTAACCGAGTGTGAGTACAAAAAAGAAAAAGAAAAACAATATTGTATAGATCTATTGTTTATACTGTACTGTGCACTGTACCCCAGTATGCCATTGCAATGTTTCCTTGATAGTGCTATAAGCTGCTGTGTGTTTGTGCCGCTGCTCTGTCACTAAGTAACCAACCAGCTTGCTGCAGTCTTTGGCCAATATTGATGAAAACAATTATTGTAAGCTGTAAGGTGGTCAAAATTGACTAGAAATGACTGGAAATTAAAGTTGTATAGGTTAATAATACTCTAGGAACAAACAAGTATGTGATTTTACCTTTTGTTTTGTCTATTTATAAAAAAATAAAATGCAAATCAAAATCAAAATCTAGACACGGCAGTTTGGCAAATCCAAAACCAGACGATGAATCAGAACCAAATCCAGCAAAAATGGTCCTGTGCTCATCTTTAGTTAGGAAGAACATACAGACTAGAGATATTCCTGGGTTCCTGTGTTTTAGTTTTGCCAAAATCAAACACTGTGTTTTGGTTTTGGATCTGGAAAAGTTCTAAAAACAGCTAAAATCATGTAATTTTGGCCTGTTTTTGTTCCTACATTATTAACTTTAATAACATTAATTTCCCGTAATTTCAAAACAATGTTGACTACCTCTTAGCTCACAATACTGTTCACAAATATTGGCCAAACACACAGCAGTTTAAAAGCATATGGCACATCCATGAAACTTTGTAGCACAGTGTTATGAGCCACGGCTGTGGCTCATTCCTGTTTTGCATTTTGGTTATGTATTTTATGTTTATAGTTGTCTTGCAGGCCAGGATTTCCCGTTGCTCTGGTTTAAGAAGACTCTTGTTTGCTGCCGGTGGTGAGTCTGTGTAATTGCAGCTTGTTCCCATGTGTTCAGCCTCACCTGTCTGTTAATTGCAGCTCTCAGTTGTGCAGCAGGGCAGCTGCACCACATAATTAATTAGGACTCTCTGTTATATTCTGGCTCAGTGCAATACACAGACGCTGGTGATAGTTCCAGAGTTCTTGAGTTCTGAGCTAGTCCCTGCCAGTTCCTGAGCTCCTGTCTAGCAGTGTCTGTCTAGCAGTGTCTGTCTAGCGGCATCCAGTGTCGGTTCCTGTGTCGGTTCCTGTGTCGGTTCCAGTGTCTGATCCAGTGTCCTGCCGTGAAACGTTCATGTCCAGAAGTCCTGTGGCTTTGTCTGTGCCTGGACGAGTATCTGGCTTCTTGGTGTCCACCGGTCTGTCGTTTGGGATTCTGCCTGTCCTCCGGTTCTGAGAGTCTGTGTCGGCTACATTGGGGGTTCCTGTCCGTTTGCCAGTATTTGTACCGGTTCCGTGAGTAGCGGCTTTGCCGCGTCCGTCGGCCTAGGCCGCAATATTATTTGGTTATATTTGTTACTGGTGTTTTGCAGAGGGTTCTGCTTATGCTGTCACCGCCGGTACACAATAGTATTGTGTCGGCGTGTGGACAGCATTTCCTTTGTTGTTCTTTTCCTTTGGCGGCGTGCCGCACATATATTTAGTTTTAGGGTTGTTAGTAGCCCCTAGCCTTCTGTTTGCTTTAGTTAGAGGTCCCCTTGTTATTATCCTGTCTCGGTTCAAGCCTTGTCTTACTCTAAGACCTGGGGGCATCGGAATTGGGAAGACCTAATCCGCCCTTCAAACGTGGCTGCCGTGGGCCCAAGAAACCATAGTCACTCAGACATAAACTGACCACACGGGTGAAACAATGGAGGTAGGGTACTAGGGGCTATTTCCACACCACACCTTATTTCAGCGTCACGTTCTGGTGCTCTGGACTCACTACGCAACATCTCCCTTGTTCTGAGCACCAGGAACCTAACACACAGTAGTGGCAGAGAGGATAGTAACTTAATAAACTAGAAGATAATAACAATAAATAATAATAATAATAATAATAATTAATAATAATAAGTGTAATTTATATAGTGCTTTTTCTCCAATAGGAGCTTAACATAATTAACATGATACAGTGCAGAACCAATGAAGTACATAAAATACAGAGAGCATGGAGATATTAAAGGGACAATTCTGAAAATGCTTGAGTAAAGTCATAACTCTGTTTTTAAAGGATTCTAGAATGGAAGCCTCTTGAACTGTGCTGAGAAGTGAGTTTCATAGAGTCAGAGCTGCATAACTAAAAGCTTGACCCCCAGCTGAATTATGGGAGATTCTAGGTACTGCTAGAAGTCCGTAGTCTACAGATCATAGTAATCAAGCAAGGCAGTATGGAATCAGGAGCTGCTTCAAGTACTTTGGTTTCTGGTCATGTGACAGTCAGTAAGCCAATCTTGAAGATAATTCATCATCTTAATAGTAGCCAGTGCAGGGAGTAAAGAATTGATGTACTGTGACTGGAACAGAGCTAGTTGGTAAACAGCCCGGCAGCTGTGTTTTGTACCAACTGTAAGCAGTGCAATTTTTTTGCTGGAACACCAAGGTAGAGGGCATTACAGTAGTCTAATTGAGATGATCCAAATGCAGTGGCATAACTACTACCCCCACAGCCACTGCAGAGGCTTGGAGGCGCAGGGCTGCGGGGGCGCTGCCACTGATTGCTGCTGTGCGGGGCCAGGAAGGAAGGCACAGTGGACACCCAAGCGCCCAGCTGCAGCAAGAGAGACCACAGTGCCACATGACCCGTGCCGGCCAATCAGCTGCGTCCCCCTCTCCCAGCTCAATCTCCGTGCTGCTCCCTTCCTGGAGCACTGGCAGGGGGAGAGAGAGTCTGGCGGTTGTGTAATACCTGTTAGGGTCTCCTGCCCTGTGCTGCCACGTCGTCATGGCAACCGGGGGACAAGTGCTAGTGGAGTAACCTGAGCGCAGCTGATACTCCGGTTCGGGTCTTTTGCTGTGCAGTGGTTATAAGCTCTGTGCACAGCAGGGGATCCGGTGCTGGTTTTTGTGCTCACAGTCTGTGAGGTCTGAGTGGGGCGTGGACAGCACCTGCTTTATAAGGCCTCTTTTCAGGGAAAGCAGATGCTGCTGAATCTTTGTTGGTTAGTCAGTTCATGAAAGTTAGCCAGTAATGTGTAGCTTTGTATTTGTTTGTTGCTTACTGCAAATAGGCCTGGGGATTTGGTATTACACTCTGCCAATCCAGACCTAGCAGTAAGACTGGAGGCAGTCGTTTAGCTTGCTGGGGTTCTGTACTACTCTGTGAACTTAGCAAGTTTGCGGCTGTATTCTAAGACTTGCCTGTCTAATCCTGTCTCACTGTGCTAGGTGTCAGGGTTCAGTTTAGTGGCAGTAAGCTAAAACCTGTGCACTGCAAGTGAGAATCAGGATTGTGGAGACTCTCCTTGTGTCTATCATTCCATCTCTGACCAAGGAGTTTACTGCCACACCCGTTGGTAACCCTTTAGGGTTTTGCTGTTGCCCTTAGCAACAGCATTTCGGGTTCTCTACGTATTAAAACACAACATCTTGCTTTTTCCATCTGTGCAGTTCTAATACAAGGGAAATACCCAGTTCCTTAGCCTCTGGGCTTCTCTGTTCACTTTGTGTGTATTTTGTTACCCTATCACCTTCTGTGTACGTTATGTCATATTCCCCAGTTTGTCTGTGAGTCCATTTGTTTTGCATAACAGTTCAAACACCAGTACATTCCTGCAGGCACTGGTGTGCATAACATATTCAGCAGCCAAATACTCCTGTTGAAATTTTGTGGGAATATGGAGCATACCCCTCAAAATACGTTGCAACAGGTGGTCGATCAGGTGCAGGTCCTGACTCGACAATTTAATGATTTGTCCATTAAAATGCACACCTCCCAGGCTGCTGGCAGAGCTCCCGCAGCAGCAGCACCTTCAGGGGTTAAGGAGCCGAAAGTAAATCTCCCGGATCGTTTTTCTGGAGATCGCTCGCAGTTCTTTTGTTTCAAGGAGAGCTGCAAGCTATACTTCCGGCTTAGGCCTCAGTCTTCTGGGTCGGAGATTCAGCGGGTGGGCATAGTGATTTCCTTGCTACAAGGAGACCCACAGGTCTGGGCATATGGGTTGCAGCCTGACTGTCCGTCGCTTAAAAGTGTTGATGCTTTTTTTACGGCACTGGGCATGTTGTATGATGACCCTGACAAGACGGCCTCAGCCGAGGCTCAGATTTCGATCCTTAAGCAAGGGCGAAGGCCAGTTGAGGTTTACTGTACGGAGTTTCGGAGGTTGGCCCATGATACCCAGTGGAATGACCCAGCCCTGAGACACCAGTACCGAAGAGGTCTTTCTAACCAGATAAAGGACCAACTGGTACAATATCCCTTGCCTGATAGCTTGGATCAGCTCATGCAGTTATCCATCCGGGTGGATAGACGGCTGAGAGAGCGTAGGCTTGAAAGGGAGACTGAGGTTTCCTTCCTTCCCAAGGGAACCTCAGACTCTGAGGAATTTTCTGAGGAGCCTATGCAGATTGGGGCTACCCGCCTCTCCTCGCGTGAGAAGACGCGGAGGAGACAGCAGGGGTTGTGTTTGTACTGTGGGAATAAAGGTCATGTGGTAGTATCATGCCCAGAAAAGCCGGAAAACTTCAGGGCCTGAGGGTGATGGGAAATATCCTGTCAGGCCAGAAGTCAGAATTTCCCAAGAAGACTTTTATCATTCCGGTGACCTTGAAGATCCTCGGTCAAACTGTCAAGACTGAGGCCTTTGTGGACAGTGGGGCCGACGGGGTTTTTATGGACCGCCAATTCGCCCTGAAACACTCTGTTCCCTTAGTACCCTTGGCATCGGAAATTGAGATTTGTGGGTTAAACGGGGAACCATTATCCCAAGGTAAAATTACCTCTTGCACTAGCCAGATTTCTTTGTTTATTGGAGCCACACACTCTGAAAAATTGTCCTTTTATGTGACTGTCTGTGCTTTTGCCCCATTGGTGTTGGGGTTACCCTGGTTAAGGGCCCACAATCCTCAATTTGACTGGGTCTCTGGGGAGATTCTTAGTTGGGGTACTGATTGTTTCAGGAGTTGCTTGAGCCTTCCAGTCAGGCTCTCGCAGCTAAGTTTGCCAGGATTGCCAGGGTGTTATGCAGATTTTGCGGACGTGTTCTCCAAAAAAGTTGCAGAGGTACTACCTCCCCATCGCCCCTATGACTGTGCCATTGATTTGTTGCCCAATGCTAAGCTTCCCAAGAGCAGGTTGTACTCCCTGTCACGTCCTGAGACTCGGGCTATGGCAGAGTACATTCAGGAGAACTTGGCTAAGGGATTTATCAGACCTTCAGTCTCCAGTTGGGTCGGGGTTCTTCTTCGTGGGTAAAAAGGACGGTTCGTTGCGACCCTGCATCGACTTCAGGGAATTGAACCGTATCACGATTAAAAACTCATACCCACTGCCTCTCATTTCGGTCTTGTTTGACCAGCTTCGTACTGCCACCATTTTTTCTAAGATTGACCTACGCGGTGCGTACAATCTAATCCGAATAAGAGAGGGAGATGAATGGAAGACTGCCTTTAATACCCACTCAGGGCATTATGAATATTTGGTGATGCCTTTTGGGCTCTGTAATGCCCCGGCAGTCTTCCAGGATTTCATGAATGATGTGCTCAGGGAATATTTGGATAGATTCTTAGTTGTATACTTAGATGACATCCTAATCTTCTCCCATTCCCTGGAGGAACATCGGAAGCATGTACGCTTAGTCCTCCAGAAACTCAGAGACCACCGGCTTGGGGCGAAGCTGGAGAAGTGCGAATTTGAAGTTCAGCAAATCGCATTTCTAGGATATATTATCTCCCCAGAATGTTTCCAAATGGAGGGTTCCAAGGTACAGGCAGTCCTGGATTGGGTGCAGCCCACTAGTTTGAAGGCGCTTCAGCGTTTCCTGGGCTTTGCAAATTTTTATAGACGATTTATCGATGGATTTTCGTCTATAGTGGCGCCCTTGGTGGCACTCACTAAGAAAGGGGCGGATGTTGCTCACTGGTCTTGTGAGGCTAAAGCGGCTTTTGCCCGTCTCAAAAGGGCATTTGTTTCGGCCAAGGTGCTGCGACACCCAGATCCAGAGCGTCCTTTTGTGGTGGAGGTGGATGCCTCTGAGATGGGTATTGGGGCAGTGCTTTCTCAGATGGGAGTGTCTGATAATCGCCTTCATCCCTGTGCTTACTTTTCCCGTAAATTTTCGCCTGCCGAGATGAATTATGACGTGGGTAACCGGGAATTGTTGGCTATTAAGGATGCACTCGAGGAGTGGAGACACTGGCTTGAGGGGGCTAAGTTTGTGGTCTCAATTCTCACTGACCATAAGAATCTGGCATATTTAGAGTCAGCGAAGCGTCTCAATGCCAGGCAGGCACGATGGGCTTTGTTTTTTGCTCGCTTTAATTTTTTGATAACATATCGCCCTGGGTCAAAAAACATCAAGGCTGATGCGCTCTCGCAGAGTTTTGCTCCAATCCAGGAGACCACCGAGGAGCCGTTGCCCATTGTTTCCCCATCATGTATTAAAGTGGGCATTACCCAGGACCTCTTATCATTAGTCCTTAGAGCACAGGAGCAGGCTCCTCCAGACCTTCCGGTAGGTCTTTTGTTTGTGCCTCCTAGGTTAAGACAGCGAGTGTTCCTGGAATTCCATGCCAAGAAGTCGTCAGGTCACCCGGGTATTGCCAGAACTCGGGAGTTGCTATCTAGGGCGGTGTGGTGGCCCTCGGTGGCTAAGGATGTGGATCAGTGGGTTCGGGCATGTGACATCTGTGCCCGAAATAAGACTCCTAGAGGGGTTCCTGTTGGCCCATTACATCCACTCTCTATCCCATCTAAGCCATGGACCCACATTTCAATGGATTTTGTGGTGGACTTGCCCAAATCCTCGGGGATGACAGCCATCTGGGTTGTCGTTGACAGGTTTTCGAAGATGGCGCACTTCGTTCCACTGGTTGGGCTGCCATCAGCCAGATGCCTGTCTGAATTATTTATGCTGCATGTTGTGCGTCTCCACGGGTTGCCACTTGATGTGGTCTCTGACCGCGGATCCCAGTTTGTGGCCAAATTCTGGAGGGCATTTTGTTCCGATCTCCAGATTTCTGAAAGCTTGTCGTCAGGCTACCATCCGCAGTCTAATGGGCAGACTGAAAGGGTGAACCAGTCCTTGGAGCAGTTCCTCAGGTGTTATGTCTCCAAGTGTCAGACTGACTGGGTTGCTCATCTGTCCATGGCGGAGTTTGCCTACAACAACGCGGCTCACTCTGCTACAGGGATCTCTCCCTTCCTTTGTGTGTATGGGCATCATCCTAAGGCCAATTCTTTTGACCCCCTGGATTCCACGCCTGGTGGTTCCTCTGTGGTTTCGGTCCTTAGAGGTATTTGGCGGAAAGTGAAGAAAGCCCTTGTGTCTGTGTCATTAGTGACCAAAAGGGTTTTTGATAAGCGGAAAAGACCCTGCAGCTTCAAATTAGGAGACTTCGTCTGGTTGTCTACCAAGAATTTGAAGTTGAGACAGCCATCTCATAAGTTAGGGCCCCGGTTCATCGGCCCTTATAAGATCACCAGGGTTATCAATCCGGTGGCATTTCAGTTAGATCTGTCCCGTTCTTTGGGTATCAATAAAACATTTCATTGTTCCCTTTTAAAACGGGCGATTAGTAATCCTTCTTCCAGTGGAAGACCTTCCCCTCTTCTGATACGTGGCCAGAGGGAGTTTGTTGTTGAAAGGATTCTTGACTCCAAGGTGGTTCGGGGTCGGCTGTCATTTTTGGTGCACTGGAAGGGGTATGGCCCGGAGGAGCGGTCGTGGGTGCGCAGTTGTGATCTTCATGCCCCCAAACTGATACGCTCTTTCTTCTCGCAGTTCCCCGATAAACCCGGTGGTAGGGGTTCTTTGACCCCTCGTCAGAGGGGGGGTACTGTTAGGGTCTCCTGCCCTGTGCTGCCACGTCGTCATGGCAACCGGGGGACAAGTGCTAGTGGAGTAACCTGAGCGCAGCTGATACTCCGGTTCGGGTCTTTTGCTGTGCAGTGGTTATAGGCTCTGTGCACGGCAGGGGATCCGGTGCTGGTTTTTGTGCTCACAGTCTGTGAGGTCTGAGTGGGGCGTGGACAGCACCTGCTTTATAAGGCCTCTTTTCAGGGTAAGCAGATGCTGCTGAATCTTTGTTGGTTAGTCAGTTCATGAAAGTTAGCCAGTACTGTGTAGCTTTGTATTTGTTTGTTGCTTACTGCAAATAGGCCTGGGGATTTGGTATTACACTCTGCCAATCCAGACCTAGCAGTAAGACTGGAGTCAGTCGTTTAGCTTGCTGGGGTTCTGTACTACTCTGTGAACTTAGCAAGTTTGCGGCTGTATTCTAAGACTTGCCTGTCTAATCCTGTCTCACTGTGCTAGGTGTCAGGGGTCAGTTTAGTGGCAGTAAGCTAAAACCTGTGCACTGCAAGTGAGAATCAGGATTGTGGAGACTCTCCTTGTGTCTATCATTCCATCTCTGACCAAGGAGTTTACTGCCACACCCGTTGGTAACCCTTTAGGGTTTTGCTGTTGCCCTTAGCAACAGCATTTCGGGTTCTCTACGTATTAAAACACAACATCTTGCTTTTTCCATCTGTGCAGTTCTAATATAAGGGAGATACCCAGTTCCTTAGCCTCTGGGCTTCTCTGTTCACTTTGTGTGTATTTTGTTACCCTATCACCTTCTGTGTACGTTATGTCATATTCCCCAGTTTGTCTGTGAGTCCATTTGTTTTGCATAACAGTTCAAACACCAGTACTTTCCTGCAGGCACTGGTGTGCATAACAATACCATCTGTGCTGATGTCACCCATCCATCCTGCTACTCACTGAGTCTCTAGTTCAGTCTCAGCCTCATTCACAGTCACATAGTCTCCTGTCCCTGTGGCGCTCAGTCTCCTCACACGACCTCCTCCAAGTCCAAGCCTCCCAGCCTCCATCTGGCTGGTGGGCTGATGCAGTTTCTGGTAACAAGCACGACATCCAGCTCTTGAAATCCCTGGCAACAAGCATTACCCTCTAGCAACGAGCATGACACCAAGTGCATGAAACCCCTGGCAATGAATATTACCCCCTGGCAGTGAGCTTGACACACAGCACATGATACCCCTGGTAACAAGCATAACACCTAGCACATGAAACCACTGGAAACGAGCATAACACTCTGAGCATGAAAACCCCTGGCACTATGCATGGAACCAAGAGCATAAAATCCTTGGCAACGAGCAGGTAATTTAAATGTGATTAGAAGCCTTACTGTAGGGCTTAATGTGTAATGGGCATTGTGATATGTGGCATAATGTATTACGGACATTGCGGTGTGTTTCATAATGTATCACAGGCATTAAGGTGTGTGGTATACTATATCATGGGCATTGTGGTATAATGTCTCAGGGGCATTGCATTGTGTGGCATAATGTAAAACGGGCATTGCGGTGTGTGGCATAAGGTATAACGGGCATTGCATTGTGTGTCATAATGTGTCACAAGCATTACGGTGTGTGGTATACTATATCATGGGCATTGTTGTATGTGTTATATTGTCTCAGGGGCATTGCAGTGTGTGGCATAATGTATAATGGGCATTGCGGTGTGTGGCTAAGGTATAATGGGCATTTTGATTTGTGTCATAATGTGTCACAGCATGACTTTGTGTTGTGTACTCTATTACAGGAATTGTATGTGCTACAATGTCTCTGGGGCATTGCAGTGTGTAGCATAATATATAACGGGCATTGTGATGCATGGCATTATGTGTCACAGGCATTACGGTATGTGGCATAATATCAGGGGCATTACAGTGTGTGGCATATTGTGTAATGGGCATTATGGTGTGTTGCATAATGTCTAAGGGCCATTGCAGTATGTGTCATAATGCATACTGGGCATTACTATAAGGAGGTAAAATGACAAATAGTGTAAGGGGCATAAATCAGGATAATTTTTTTTCCTGTGGTGGCCAGTCTAGGCATGCAGGTTGAAAAACTGGGGTATAAGGTAGTCTTTTCCTGCAATACCACGCCCATTTCAGCAAAGCCACACCCACTTCAGCAGGGCCACTCCCCCTTATTTCCGGCGCACGTAGATTCATCACTTTTCTAGTACCAATTATGGGTAGGGGGGGCACCACAGAATTTTTTGGCTTGGGGGAGAAAAATTTCTAGTTATGCCACTGTCCAAATGCATGTATGACTTTTGACAGATCTTTCAAGGTAATTAAGTGCTTGATTCTGGCTATGTTCTGTAGGGATGGTTACAGGTAATTTTCAGTGTGCGGAAGGGAATTTAGGGGTGGGGAATTGCACCCCCCTCCTCTCTGTCTGTTGTTTGTCTGTGACCCCTCCCCCTTCCAGCACCTGATATATAATTATCTCCAGGTATGATTGAGCAACTGCCAAATTGTTTGTCTGCTTATGTTCTGTAGATGAAAGAATGAGGATTTGATTGTTGCTGATATCTGATGCTTATGTGTCAAGCCACCATACAGGACACCAAGCCTCCAAACACGATCAGTGGTTTGTAATAAGACATCATAGAAAGTACATTTTCATAAGAAGGGCATTACAGGGAAATTGAGGTTTAATATTTAGTGGCAGGCAGGTAAAGTATTGATTGATTTATTAAAATTATCTATTTAAAATTGATTCATTCAATTTATTTAAAAAAGGTTACAAGAGAAAATGACAAAAAAATAACAATATTAATACCCGAGGGTTGCCAAAAAAGCCAAGAAAATGAATTGTTGCACTGCAGAGTAGCAAACTCCAATTCAGCCTATCTTACACTAACAAATATTAGGAGGATTACCTGCTGGCCATACTACAGTCCCACCTCCTTCCTTATTGTGTAACACACCCTTTTTGTACATTTATGAGGTACACCAGAGAGTCTGAGTATGACAGATAATATCATGCTTTTTATATCCTAATTCTAGTCCACATGTGGTGCAAGATGGATTTGTCATTGGGCACTCCCACCATTTTGTTGTATATTAAAATAGAAATAAACAATTTAACAAACCAATCACTTCAGTGACACAAAATGACACTTTTGTGGATGAAATGCTTGGTATGTTTGGGCTCCCACAAACCAATTTTTTAGATGGACTACCTCTGATCATTAAAGAGGAAGGTGATTATGAGGGTGTTAGCAGTGGAGATTGCATGTGCTGGTTCAGACTTCTCATAGCTGATACTGAACTGCTTGTTATTATATTACAAGATTTTTTTCAGATTTTGATAAATAACTTGCATGAACTTGCTGCAGGGAGGAGGTGTCTAGATGGTTAACATCCTTACCTCTAGTAATTTTGGCCTCACAAATGGTACAGATGCATTCACAGAACTTTTTTTTTTGTCTTCTGCCCAGGCTTGACAATGGCCTTCTTGTAATAATGGGCAAGAACTGCTGCCACTGGTGGCTAACTAATATGGACACAAACAAAATCGCCATTGATAACATCCTTATTAGTATCAGATACACAAATATTCCCCTCATGCTGTTGCAATTCCACACTAGAATCCTCATTTTCTATGTCACCATCTTTATTTGTCATGCTCATACCCAAAGGATTTTCTACAAGTTCAATGTCAGAAATGTCAGAGTCACACATAGCTATCATAGGCATCCCTAGACTATTCGCAGATATTTGTGAACACATAGATTGTTCTTCAATGTAGTTTTTTGGGAGCACTGTGTTGTCTGTTTGAAAGGTTATATGACCACTAGACTAAGAGTGAGAAGGTGTTGCATCATTATATGAGGTCACAGAAGAAGTTGCCTGGTGCGTTTGGTCTGACCTTCCAAAATAGGCATTTCTTTAGTGCATGAAAGAACTGTGGCTCAGAACTACTCAGATATGACAAATTCAGGTGGGTTTGGTTTCCAGAAAACCAAACTCTTAAATGTTTAGAATGTTTAGCACAACAATGTTAATACAGAGAGCCAGAATAAATTAATGTGGCACAAAGTTAAATTTATGTGTACATTGAAGGGTACAAAAATGCATAATCTACACAGTTTGTGGATCCAGCCCCTACAACACAACCCCACACACACTTGGACTACTGTATTTAACACAAAAAGTTTAAACTATATCATTAGCTAGAGAAAAATAGAAGGTTTTACTCCAAATGGAAATTGGTAAATGGTATTTTTAGAAAAGTGTTGGTGAATTTTATTTTGTAAATATTTCTAGTACTTATTGAATTGGATGTGAACTACTTGTTTTTAAACTGTACAATCTTTTTCTTGTTTCTCATTATACTATTCAGCACCTCTCACCCACCTGCCAATTTTATCTCAAAAACATTTCCAGGATTAGACCCTTTCTCACCCATGATGCCACCAAGACCTTTATCCACTCACTGGTCATTTCCAGATTGGACTACTGTAATCTCCTCCCATCTGACATCCCTGACAAATACCTCTCTCCACTCCTAGCTATCCTCAATGCTGCAGCCCGGTTCATCTTCCTCACCAAATGCACTACGTCCACCACCCCTCTCCTAATAGCTCTTCACTGGCT
Organism: Pseudophryne corroboree; assembly: GCF_028390025.1. Taxonomy (NCBI): domain Eukaryota; kingdom Metazoa; phylum Chordata; class Amphibia; order Anura; family Myobatrachidae; genus Pseudophryne; species Pseudophryne corroboree. The sequence goes on along the minus strand of NC_086450.1, from coordinate 467,232,269 downwards.
TCCCATCCCCTCCAGAATCAAATTCAAACTTCTCACACTCACTTACAAAGCCCTCACCCACTCCTCTCCCATTTACATCTCTGATTTTATCTCCCTTTAAACTCACACCCATCCTCTTTGCTCTGCTAATGCATGCTGCCTCTCCAGCCAACTGATTACGTCCTCACACTCTTATCTTCAATATTTCTCATGTTCTGCTCCCTTTCTCTGTAATTCCATACCTGTCCCCCTCAGACTTTCCACCTCTCTACAAAACTTCAAACGGGCTCTCAAGACCCACTTCTTCACCAAACCCAGCCTAATCTCATCCTAACCCTCTGTTCCACGCTCACTGTCTACCCCATCGGTGCCACCTCTGTCTGTCTGCTCCTCCCCTTTAGAATGTAAGCTCTCACAAGCAGGGCCCTCAACCCTCATGTGCTTATCCTTCTCTTACTTAAAAATCCTCAATGACACCTAATCACACGGTTTCTGCCACCATGATATTTACAGTATGTCAGTGTCATCTGCTAATGAAGCTGTGGTTATTTACACTGTACTTGTCCTATATTGTCTTTAACTGTAAGTCACTATTGTCCTGTTTTGATTTTTCATTTATGTACTCTGTAATTGGGATCTGCGGATCCATTGTGGTGTAATATAAATAAAGGATAAAAAAAAAAAATAATAATAATAATAATAATAATAATAATAATAATAATACTATAGCTCTTTTTCTATCACCATGTACCTATTGGACTTTAATTGTACATGACTTCTGCTTATTTAAAGACATGAATGTATAAACAGCTTTAAAATTATACATTAATTATAAACTGTTAACTTTGTTAGATGTTGATAAATCAATAAAACTGTTTTAAATTAACTGGGCAAAAATACCTCCTAGGAGGTCTAAAAACCTTTGAAAAAGGTGAGCCCACAATCTCTTTAAAAAGTAGGCTAAGAAGAGAGATGTAAGTAACAGAATCTCCTCTAAGGACCTAAATGGTCTCCTAATATCTTGCCATTAAAGCTAAAAATGTTAAAATAATAATTAATAGATGTAATATACTAATATTTTTGTTGTTGTGGCAAAGACAGAAAAATTAAATGCAAATCAATGGTTCATAAAAATATTGATTATTCCTTTTTTGTAACAGGTAGAATAGTTTCTAATAAGAGCTCTGATTATTGCCAATCTGCTTTTATTACATATCTGGCTTATTGCAAATGTGGCATTCAGTATGTAAAACAAGGGGTAAATCCTCAAATTCACAGTGAACTTGCACTGTGAATTACATTTGCAATTCAATTCCAAACGTGCACTTCTTTTTCAGAATAAATGTGGGTGTTTTTGTTTGCACCCCCTTAGCAGTTTAAAAGGTAGGGGAAAACCTGTATTTTAAGGTAGTTACAGTATATAATGTAATTAGACACTTGGAAGTTTTTAATTAGCTTATTTGGGCTATAACTGCATGTCATTTTTTGGGTTAGAAAAAGAAAACATGGCCTCAAGTTATTCTACAGTCAACTGTTACATTAGATTATGAACCCCAAATGTAAGTAACATGTTTATTTAATAAAAAAACAAGATTTGTATATATATTTTTTAATTTGTTTAAAAAATTGCCTCAAATAACCCCACAAGCACTTTTTTTTACTTTTTTTTGCATTTCCATTTAATTTGTTTGTAAATATGTAAGCCTTTTATTTTTTTTATATTTTTATTTTTAAAAATGCACCAATCAGCCATTTCACTCCTTTTAACATCATTCAGAATTGTTCTTGAGTCCACTAACTGCCATCTATGTGGTCCTGCTAACAAAGTTGTCATTTTTGGGGGTCCAGGAAGGAACCTTGCTGCAAGTAGTGTGAATTGTCCTTTCTAATTGAATTGTGTGCAAATGAAATGATGTGAGTTTGCCTTTTGCAAATTCGCACCTAATTGAATCCCCCCAAGTATCATCAGCTACAGTGTAACATGGTCAGGGTGGTAATATTCAAGGACTGAAAGTTAAACATATAGAATTTATAACATCAAATAGTTCGGGACAGGTGTATTTATTTACAGATGTGTCCACATTCACCTTTCCTATATCCTGCCATGTATGGCACAGTTTGGCATGCCATAGACTCAGAGATTTAGCCAACACTATCCAGTGATCAAAAGACACATGATGTAGCCACAGCAATGTAATTTATCTAGTTCCCATGTGAACCCCAACCACATGCCACAAAAAAAAAAACATCTTTGTCAGAAACAGCCGTAGGCTGTCAACACTGAGAAGACACATGGGCTGAAGTACCAAACCAATTCATGTACTGAGAATCATAAGTTAGGATCAGCAAGTGAAAGCATGCACCTGCCAGCTGCACTACCTAATGACCACAAGTGACATGTGACAGCCCGATGTGTACACTCAAAATCTCCCACTCAAAAGAACACCCAGCCAATATTGTGACACAAGTCATGCCTTTGCCATTTGCTTTGAAACCACCATCTTCAGTAGATCACATATCCACTGATGATGATGCTTTTAAACCAAGCACAAAACTGTGTACTACATGAAAGAAAACAGCCATAAAAAGAACATAAAAAATTGCCTAACCACACTCCCACAATCCAGAAACATCAACCTGATATTGTACATCAGCCAAAACAGCATGAGTGCTCCAAGCACTCCAAACACACCGACATGCAATGTCCATTCCCAAACAATGTGTCAATATCAAATTGGTCATGGACCACAGCCAAGCAGTCTGCCTCCATTTCTCCTCTCACACTATTCACACTGTCAACAACAATGACTCTGCCACAATCAGCAAGGACAAATAGCCATGGACTCATTTCAAAAACACCCTCAAATAATCAGTTCAACCCCATTGATCAATAACAGCTCACAAAATGGAGGGAAACCATCACAACACACACCATGCATACAGCACCCAACCAATAGAGAAACACCAAGAGAGGTCACCAAATGCCACACAGAGCTCACTCCAGCAGACTCCTCTTATAAAGGAGAGGGGTAAGCAGACCCATCTGAAGGTGAAAAATCCCAAAATCTCTGTGTGAGCCATTAGCCTTGTCCGTCTTTACTGTATTTTTGGTTGCTCTTTTTTAATTGAAATTATTGGAGTTCATTATTGTATATTCCAAAGTAATAAGTAGAAAGTGCACAATCATACAGTAAGTCAATAGTAAATACTTAGGCAAATGAAGTGCAAAATAAATTATTAATATAAGTATTTACTGTACAACACATTTTGGTAATGTGGAAAGAAAAGAGAACAGGTAGAAAGAGAAAGGGAAAGAGACAGCAAAACTAAAACCATAAAATAAAGAGGGGACAAAGGAGGAGGAGAAGGAAGACAGAATTAAGAGAAGGAGAACTAGCATGAAAAAAGACAAACAGGGACCTGAAATCTTGTCAAAGAACCTGAAGGAGTTCCAATAAATGCTAGTCATCAATTCCAAGCAATAAGCATGCCAGACCCTACTAACATTAGATTGAAGGGATAGTTGATTCCAGTTAGTGACAGGTGACTGCTGAAAGAATATACCTAATAAGTTTTTCTTCTTCAGGGTCCATAGGGAATCAAAGGAATATTTGGCGATGGGGAGTTTCAGGAAGAGCCAGGTGTAAGAGATGAAATTTAGGCTATAATGAGACCGCAAGTTGGAGAATCGCCAAAATCAGGTTTCTAATATCTATCCTGAAACCAGTAAGTTTCGGACAGTTCCACCAAATATGGAGGAAAGTTCCCTCTAATCTGAAGGGATCGGGAAATATATTTTTAAGATGGACAGGGATGTATTACCATCTACAGTATATAGTATTTTATATAAATTCTCTTTTATCCTCATGCAAATTGAACAAGAACTGGCATGTTTCCGAATCTCTACAATTCATCAGCATTTAGAGACTTGGCCAAGTAATTTGGGTTATGTGTGGCAAGAGTGAGCTAGGAGTATAATGAAGTATAATGAAGAGATCAGTACAGCAGTGGAAGTCTGATGTAAACATAACAATTTAACCGTAGTAAGGAGATGGAGTGTAAGACAGCTCTTTACTTTGCTGTGGTAATCTCGTAATTGTAAACATTGTAAGACAATTTTGGAGAAAATTTTAAACATAGATGGAATGTTGGAGAATTCAGGAAAGGAGGTGTCATGGAACAAATCATTCAGGAATCTAATATTACTTTGCAACCAAGAGGCAAATGTTAGTGGGACAAGGTCAAGTGGAAATTCTGGAGAGTTTAACAATAGTGTAACTGGGAAGGGAGATGGGGATAAACCAAATTCCGCAGAAGTGAAATGCCACATTATCAGGGAGTGTGAGTCTAAGGGGTGGCCTTAAACCTTTTTTGGGAGCCAACAGCCATGTCCATGTGAGCCAAAAAATGGAAGAGAGAGAAGCCCCAAACCCTCAGCCTCAATATGGACCCAGACTCTAAAAGAAACCATAATATGCATTAAGCAAGCAACACAAAGAGATAACAACATTTACAATTAAGCATTCCCAATCCATTACACAGAGCAGACCTACAGTATGGTGGTCTTGAAGATGCACCTGAGAATGCCAACCTGCTCAAATTAATTGAGAGATCTGAAATTGAAGGACTTTGAAGATATATGGGGGACATAGATAGAGTCTGGAACAAGTATAAAAGTCTTCTAATGCATTCATTTTGGTAATGTTGATACAGCCTACCTAGGATACAAAGTGATGTGATGGGAAAGTTACATAGAGAAAGTTGGTCTGAAAAAGCTGATTTAATTTAATAAAACAATATTTGAAAATATTTGATCTTCCAGAGTCACCAATTGAATGAGAATAGACTTTCCAAAGAGGTTTTATTGAGTTGTGGAATATAAAACATTAAAACTTCAGTTTTAACAAGGTTAAACCTATATCCTGAAAAATTACCATACAATTCATGTTCCGTCATGGATGCTGGGAGGGGTAATCAGAGTTGATTGGTGATGGATAACAATGCGTTACCTACAAATAAGGCAAAATTATGCTCAGTGGTACCCTACAAAAAAAAACATATGTATCTGTGTTAGCCCAAATTCTAAATTTATGAAGACTGAAATAATTAACAGTATGAGAGGACATCCTCACTTGTACAATTGGAAGACAATGGGGCTGAAGACAGACCATTACATACTGTAGAAACCAGTGCCGTAACTAGACATTTTAGCGCTGTGTGCAAGAAACGGCCTCGGCGCCCTCCCTATGCAAAACAGGTGCAGTGCGCTGCGTAGACGCGGCAAAAATATATAGGGGCGTGGCAGACAGAGTCCTCTTTTTTACACATTATGGCAGACAGTCCCCCTTTTTACACATAACGGCAGCCAGTCCCCCTTTTTACACATTACGGCAGCCACTCCCCCTTTTTACACATTACGGTAGACAGCGTCCCCTTATTACACATTACGGCAGAGAGCGTCCCCTTATTACACATTATGGCAGACAGCATCCCCTTTTTACACATTATGGTAGACAGCGTCCCCCTTTTTACACATTACGTCAGACTGCGTCCCCATATTACACATTACAGCAGATGGTGTCCCCTTATTACACATTACAGCAGACAGCGTCCCCTTATTACACATTACGGCAGACTGCGTCCCCATATTACACATTACGGCAAACTGCGTCCCCTTTTTACACATTATGGCAGACAGCGTCCCCTGTTTTAAACATTACGGCAGACAGCGTCCCCTGTTTTACACATTACGGCAGACAGCGTCCTCTTATTACACATTACGGTAGACAGCGTCCCCTGTTTTACAAATTATGGTAGACAGCATCCCCTTATTACACGTTACGGCAGACAGCGTCCACTTTTTACACGTTACGGCAGACAGCGTCCACTTTTTCACACATTACGGCAGACAGCGTCCCCTTATTACACATTACGGCAGACAGTGTCCACTTTTTACACATTACGGCAGACAGCGTCCACTTTTTACACATTACGGCAGACAGCGTGCCCTTATTACACATTACGGTAGACAGCGTCCCCTGTTTTACACATTACGGCAGACAGCGTCCCCATATTATACATTACGGCACACAGTGTCCCCTTATTACACATTATGGCAGACAGTCCCTACACACACTCACAGCCTGTCACCTCCAGTCACACCACACACACACACACACACACACACAGCCTGTCACCTCTAGTCACACCACACACACACACAGCCTGTCACCTCCAGTCACACCACACACACACACAAGCACATCCTCCCCCCTTCCCCTCCCCTCCCACCAACTTTACCTCCAGGAGAGCTGTAGCAGAGATGGCTGCAGAGTGAGAGACCAAACAGCAAAGTCGGGGGGGGGGGCTTGGCCTAATTGCAGACCCGTGGCCACGCCCCCTTTCAGCACCGATGGGTAGGCTGCGAGGAGGAGGCACAGGAGACGAGGAGGCGCAGGATGGACTGGACATATGTCAGTCACTTCCAGCATCCTGATCTGTCGCTGCAGGTACAGTGCTTCTGCAGACAGCGCGGACCTGCAGGTGTTGCTGGCGGTCCAGCGCCCTCAGTGCACATGCGCTGTGTGCCAGGCACCGCCAGCACACACCTAGTTACGGCACTGGAAGAAACATAGAAACGTAGAATTTGACGGAAGATAAGAACCACTTGGCCCATCTAGTCTGCCCCTTTTTTATCCTTTAGGCAATCTCAATCTTTTTTGAACCTTAATTCTTTGTAAAGATATTCATATGCCTATCCCAAGCAGGTTTAAATTGCTCTACAGTCTTAGCCTCTACCACCTCTGATGGGAAGCTATTCCACTTATCCACTACCCTTTCTGTGAAGTAATTTTTCCTTAAATTTCCCCTTAACCACCCCCCTCCAGTCTCAGTGTATGTCCTCGAGTTCTATTACTTCTCTTCCTTTGAAGAATGTTTCCCTCCTGAACTTTAAGACCCTTGATATATTTGAAAGTTTCTATCATGTCCCCCCTTTCCCTTCTCTCCTCCATACTATACATGTTAAGATCTTTCAGCCTTTCCGGGTAAATTTTGTGATGTAGGCCATGCACCATTTTAGTTGCCCTTCTTTGCACACTCTCTAATGTATTTCTAACTTTCTGGAGATATGGTCTCCAGAACTGGACACAGTATTCTAGATGGGGCCACACAAATGACCTATACAGTGGCATTATCACTTCTTTTTTCCTGCTACTGATTCCTCTTCCTATGTAACCAAGCATCTGACTTGCCTTTCTCATTGCTTTGTTGCATTGCTTTCCTGCCTTTAAGTCACTTGAAATAGTGACTCCTAAATCCCTTTCCTCCTCAGTAGTTTCCATTATAGTACCCTTGATACTATATTTAGCCTTTGGGTTTTTGAGACCCAAGTGCATGATTTTGCATTTTTTAGCATTAAACTATAGTTGCCACGTTCTTGACCATTTCTCAAGCCTACCTAGGTCATCAATCATTTGTTTTACCCCTCCCGGTGTGTCTACCCTGTTGCATATCTTTGTATCATCTGCAAAAAGGCATACTTTCCCTTCAATACCATCTGCAATGTCACCAACAAAGATATTAAAGAGAACTGGACCAAGTACAAATCCCTGGTGTACTCCACTGGTAACATTTCCCTCCATAGATTGAACTCCATTTACTACAAATTGAACTCCATTAACTATCAGAGAAAGTACTGTAGCAGAAGGAGAATGATATAAGGCCCTAATTCACTTTAGGATAATTTAACACAAGAACCCCATACATGAATGGACAGGATATTTAATCAAATGCCTTTTTGGTATCCAATGACATAATCAGTGTTGGATTTTTACTATTGTGGATGTATTGTATCAGGTCAATATACCTCTGAAGGCCTACGTTCCCATTATAAATCCCCCCTAATTTAGGTGGATTAGAGATTGTAATAGATGGTAGGATTAGAGATGGTACAGTAGGAGGGAATTTAATGTGTTGGCTAAAATTTTGACATAAAGTTAAAATCCATATTAAATAAATAAATCAGTCTGCACAGCCTCCCAGTTCTGGTATGCCATGGCATGGCATCCTGAGGCTATGCCACAAGATAATATATTCCATACAATACACAGTTAAACCTGAGTAGCGAATGCTCCACAGATGAAAACTACAGTACTGAAAACTTTACTGTGTCAGTGGATGATGAATCCTGATAAGCCAACCAATTACATCAAGGCATATCAATGGGCTCGGCACATCCTCCCAAGCTTAATTTCTACAGTTTGCTATTCTATTGTAAGCCACCATGCTGCATTGGACTCTAAACCACTATTGACTTTGTAGTGTACCTTACTGTTGCAATGACGCAAACTGTGTTCAAATCATGTTTACTAATGTTCGGGTATTCTGCTGAGCTTTCACCACCTCCCGCCATCTTTAACTTCTATCTAATGCCACTTTATGTGTTGCTCTGCACTTTCCCCCTCCTTTCCTCACTGTGTTAGGCCACCCAGCTGCATAACACTCTAAACTGCTATTGATGACATTGTATTATACACCAAATGTGGCATAAAGGTGCATTCATAAAATCACATTCTAAGCAGGTTTGACTGCTGCTACACATGGCTTGCATACCCAAGTGGGCAAGTTGAGCACCTTACATAACCGGTGTCTCAGGTTCGAGGCCTGGACAGAGACAATGTGAATGTGTAAATAATGTATTATTTATTTATTAATTATTATTATTATTATTATTATTATTATTATTATTATTATTAACTTCAATACAGAAATAAATAAAGGATTAACTCATTTGGTGTGTGGAAGGGGGATAGTGAGGAATAAAACAAAGTCAAGCAGTGTATTTTAAGAGTATTGAACCTGAAATGATCTCTATTTCTGAAAAACTTCCTGTGCGTCTTTACAACAGGCTTATTTACATCATGTAACGACAGTTTACGGATGGCCCGGTAAAGTGTCGAATACAATATCAGTAGTGGTTTAAGAGCAAGAAATATGGTTTGCTGGCACTATGTAGGCCGGTGTAGGTGCAAGCATGCAAATCAGCAGCCACCTAGTGAAGAGGTAACCAGCCTCTTCTAAATGATAGACAAAGAGAAGGAAATTGCTAGGTGGTGCTTAATAATGCATAGTCCTTTTAAAACATAGAACACAGTTTATTATGTAGCATAAAAAACAAAAATACACATTTATCTAAAAAGCACACAGAAAATTGCAAAAAACCAACAGATGATACATGTGTATCAAATCCGGGGTCACAAGATGACAATTATACTCATAGTAAGCAATTAGTATGTGTATTAGAGGGTTAATTCTGGAGTACAAAAAATCGACAATGGTGCACAAAAATAGTTTGGTTGAAGTGGGCACTGGGTAAGTACTCGGGTATAGGTAACAATTTAAATGGTGGCAAGTGGAGACTCTCATTTCATGGTCAGTTGGTCTCAATGCTTAGTCCACACACCTGATAATTAAGGTCCCTTAGCTGGTGTTCCATGCAGCGTTGTGTAGAATAGTAATCCACCAGGACTTGTAGTGCAGTTGTAGTGGACCGCCTGATATCCCAAGTGTTTGGCTCCATATTGTGCTTGTGCTGGTATAAACTGTTAGGCTATAAATAACCGGTCCCCAGCTCCACGTTTCACTGATGTTTAAGATGAAAGCATACAGGGGCAGCCCGACTTTGCAGGTACTCGGTAAGCAGGTTCTTTTATATTGGACTTAAAGCTCTCAGTTGTTTTGAAGTTATGGCAATAATCCCCACAACTTTTAAAAATGACATTTTAAAAATCATATGTTAAACATACAGAAGGCAAATTTATAATAGTGTAGCGTACTATCAGGGCAAAAAGACTGATGTCAGTACCATATGCCCAGCATTAAAAAGTGCAAGGCATATAGGTTAGCAATGCAGAGCATATGTCAACATAAAACAAAGTAAAATAATCCTACTCCAAATCCTAATAAAGATAACAAAAATCAAACAGTAAGGGCAAAAAATTAAGACTTCAATCTTGCATTTACATCTAAGTACAATATAGGAGCTAATAAAATCTCTTATATTTTTAAACTTAATTATAAATTACTCTTTACAGATCCGATACTTCATACTGCATTGCCTAGAAACCCCACAATTGTTTTTAAAAAAGCAAGCTCCCAGCTTCTTTAAAAGCCATCAAAGTCTATGTAATAAGTCAGATCAGAAAATTTTGGTAGAACCTAAAGTTGTGGGCTTTTTTAGATGCAATCATAGTTGGTGCACCACATGTTCATATGCTGTTAACAAAACCAAAAGGGTTGTATCTTCACAATCTAAAAAATAATACAAGATTGAAATATTTATTTATTGCAGTAACCATTTTGTAGTATACTTGTTGAGATGCTCTTGTCAATTGTACTATGTGGGATGTACAAATTGATCATTATGACAATGCTTTATGGAACACAGGAGGAACATTCTGAACAAGTGCACTAATCATAGCATTCCCTGACATTTTCTGGAGGCACATGCCAGGGATCCCTCAAATTTAGTACTGGTTGAATTAGAACACATTGCTACTAGTAGTAGAGGAGAAGACCGCTTCAGGACACTGTGCAGACAAGAAGCTGCATGGATCCTCAAGCTGCAGTCCCTCAAAACCACAAGGGCTAAATGAGACAATTGATTTAGAGTTCATATAAGAATTCATAAACGTTAAAATCAATTGAGCATGTTTCAACGTAATGTTCCCTTGCACTTAGGAAGTTTTCCTCTCACCTTTTTCTTTCTTCTCTCTCTCTATAAATATGTATTCCTGTACTTCCTCAGTTTTAATTTTTAATAGGCTGTACTAATATTTTCGCGTCCACTCCTGTTGCTAGGCTCATCGCCTCAAATTTATGTAGGAGATTCGCCCAGAGCCACAAACTTATGCACCCCAAAACGATCCTGGTCTCCTAGATAGGATCAAGTGGGTTCGTGTATGTCCATGAAAAATAGAATCAGGTCTTTTTTTAAATGCTATTTGCATCTATATGCAGCTATTACTATATCAGTATAATCGCTTCCCATAAGTGTTATTGCCTTTAGGTATTGCTCACTCTTTAACTGTGCAATTCCCTCTTGGTTTTCCCCTTTTCCTTTTTCTACTAATTATTAATTTTTCTCTTACAAAATATGTCAGATCTTTAAAGTATGAACACTTGTCTTGAAATTAAATAGATCAAGCTGTATAAGTAGCTGATCATGTGATGTGATTGATACCTGTTCTGATTACCATTATTGATTTGATAGTCCATATCTTAAAAATGGGGCTGTAATCTTACTTTGTTTTATGTTGACATATGCTCTGCATTGCTAACCTATATGCCTTATGCTTTTTAATGCTGGGCATATGGTACTGACATCGAGCTTTTTGCCCTGATAGTACTCTGCAATATTATAAATTTGCCTTCTATCCATTTAACATATCATTTTTATAATATAATTTTTTTTTTAAATTGTGTGGATTATTGCCATAACTACAAAACAACTGAGGGCTTTATGGCCAATATAAAAAAAACATTTTTCCATATATTTTTACACCTGAGATGTGAAATGAGGACCGGCTATTTACAGCCTAACAACATATACCAGCACGAGCACAATACAGAGCCACACACTTGGGATATCAGGCGATGCACTACAACTGCACTTCCGGTCCTGGTGGATTACTTTTCTGCAAGGAACACCAACTCAGGGACCTTAATTATCAGGTGTGTGGACTAAGCATTGAGACTGACTGACCACGAAATAAGAGTCTTCGCTTGCCACCATTTAAACTGTTACCTATACCCGAGTACTTACCCAGTGCCCACTTTAACCAAATTATTTTTGTGCACTGCTGTCGATTTTGTGAACTCCAGAATTATCCCTCTAATACGCATATTAATTGCCTACTACGAGTATAATTGTCATCTTGTGACCCCGGATTTGATACACATGTATCATCTGTTGGTTTTTTGCTATATGCAATTTTATATGTGTGCTTTTTAGACTAATGTGATTTTTTTTTATGCTACACAATAAACTGTGTTATAGTTCTTAAATTGTCTGTGCATTATTAAGCGCCACCTAGCAATTTTCTTCTCTGTAGTGGTTTAGCTAAAAATGCAGCAACATACAGTTGAAAAGACAGGTGACGGCAAGTTGTGAGCAATGTATTGAGTTCAATAGAGTTACCTTACAAAATGGAACTCGATTTGCTCTGCCTACAGTATGTGGAATGTTGGATGTGCATTTTCACACAAATAAAGATATCAGATATGTATTATTATCAAACACAGGACTCACACACCAAATGATTTAATCCTTTATTACACAATCAACTGCAGCTCTGCCTTCATGACAAAACGCTGTTCAGTACTACTATATAGTGTAATGAATGACGGGTTCCATACGCCAATCAGCAACCAGCGCAGCAGAAGCTTTGTTGGCTATTTGATGCATGCGCTGTGCAGTTTAGGAAAAGCATGTTAAGTTGCAATGTTATGTTACATTAAGCAACTTTGAACGGCAGGCAGCAACATGGAAGGGCACAAATAGCAGGGTGCGCTACATGTCTTAAGGAACAAAGGTATTTCTGAATTGTTGGTATGTATCAACATTATATTTAACTGTGTTGTGGCACAGTCAAAAGAAGCCCACTCTAGTATTGCATTAAATAAGTATGTTACGTGAGGTACTAGTACCTCTGTATTTTTTTATAATATTGGGTCAAGATGCCATCAGGACCAAGGAAGGAGCTTCTCAGGTCTCGTCCTGTTAAATATCAGCAATTATTGAGTAGAGTTGGGCCAGATAATTTTTAATATGTAAATATGTCTACGGATCGCTAAAGGCAGGTACCACCTGAGGAGGTGGGTCAGAGAGATTATATAGGGAGTTTTAGAATTGCTGGAATTCATGGACAATTTCTAAGGGCAGTTTCGCCCTGGACCATCCAGGACATGATTACTACTACGGCACATAATCTTCAAACTCATCATACATCTCTGACACAGTGACCAAAGAAAGAGCAATAATAATGTTTCTTTATAGAGATTCCTGACATGAACATGAGGAACCAGACTGGTATTACAGACTTCCGCTTGGTGACATTTTCCGAAATAAATACATTTACACCATTATTTAGCTCTCTATTTTTCTTCCTATATTTATTTGGAGTGATAAGCAATTCTATTATTTTAACAGTCATCTATATTAATGTGCAGTTACACACCCCCATGTATCTATTTCTCTGTAACCTGGCAATAGTAGATATCTGTTATACAACCACTACTGTCCCTAAACTGCTGTACATGTTACTGTCTGGAGATAATACAGTGTCCTTCATACAATGTTTCTCCCAAATGTACTTTTATGTTTTGGCTGCTTCCACAGAAGATATTCTAATCTTTATTATGGCATATGACCGGTATGTTGCTATATGTGATCCTTTACATTATAATTATATTTTAAATAGGAAAAAGTGTCTCTTATTGGCATCCAGCACTTGGATAACAGGAAGCTTAAATTCATTAGTATTTTGTATCCCAGCATCACACATGTCCTTCTGTCAGTCTCGTACCATACACCAGTTTTTCTGTGACACTAAAGCTCTCACTAACATCTCCTGTGCTGGCGGTGAAGACTTATTTATTGTCTTCTTTCTAGAAATATTGGTATTTGGAGTCTTCCCAGTTATGTTCTGTTTGGCATCTTACATAAAAATTTTCAGGATCATCCTGAAGATAAAATCTAAGGACGGCAGAAAGAAAGCCTTCTCCACCTGCTCATCCCACCTCACCGTTGTCACTATATACTATATGACAAGTTTGTCTGTGTACATGCTGCCACCATCTGAATATTCCAATGTGCTAGAACCAGTCTTTACTGTACTGTATGCAGTGGTCACTCCCATGATCAACCCACTAATCTACAGTCTACGGAATAACGATGTGAAGAAGGCTCTGCTGAAAGTACTATGTTATAAAAAGAAGTATTAAAAGAAAAAGTTGGGATAAGCAGACATTTAAGGTTGAGTGAACTGAAAATTAATTTTGTAACTGTGCATTTGTTTTGATGTTATAGGGCCTTAAATAAGTAATATTTTTGTGCCACTTTCTTTATATGGAAAAATAAAAATGTTAATTAGAAGCAACACAAATAGGACAAATAGACACAGCGGGATATATTTATTAAACATCAGCTTTTGTTTGCTTCTATAAGAAATAGCTTCCATAGAAAATTCTGTAAAATTCTTCAATTTACTGCCTTTTAATCTTTTATAAATGTATTCCTGTTGGAGACAGTTGGAAATGACATTGTAGTCCTTTCAGAATGATTGTGGCAGTAAAAAAACCACACCCAACATCTTATAATGCATGATTAACTGCAGTACTAATGTGTATATTTTTATTCCCAGTGGTATACCTAACTAGCTGCTAGTAGCCTGGACCAATTTATATTACTTAACTGTGTTACCATTTGCGCTGTGGGCCTGATTCAGATGTGGACAGATTAGCAATTGCTGCTTACATGAAAGCAGCAGAGATAACACTAAGGCTAGAGTCACACATAGCGGCCAAGCGGGTCCCGTTCAGCAGGACCCACTTGGCCGCGAGGAGACTGCACATGGGCGTTCACACATTTGTGGTAGTACCGCTGCCGCCGGATCTAACCCCAGCATGCTGCGGTTGGGCCAGATGACAGGACAGCGGGATTTCAAAGAGAACACATACATTTAAATGTATGTGCTCACACAGTGCAGCCATGCAGAACAGGATCCATGTGCACACAAAAATCCCCTCCCGGCCAAGCGGGTCCCATTCAACAGGACCCGCTTGGCCGCTATGTGTGTCCCCGGCCTAATATGGTAATGCATCAGGGGGTGTCACACCTCCTACTTGCATTGGTGATCCGTGCTGTATCCTAGGACACAGGATTTGATCACCTGCAACAACATTGGCCAGCTACGTAACCCATGAGGTCACACAAGCCAACACCCACAGATCCAACAAATCTCCACCTTCCAACAGAGAACTGGCCTTATCACTCACCAAAAACAGAGTTTATCACCACCACCCCCATATCCCCAAATAGCAGCAGATTGTCAGCCACTGATCTGCTTCTGATGTTGTCAACCCTACTACACATGTGTAGTTTGTCATCAGTCTTGTGCAACTCTCTTGTACTCTCTCTCTCTCTATCCTTTAAAGAAAACCTCTTTCTACCAATCGTCATCTCAGGCACATTTCGAGAGAAGTCCTCTCATCCTCTCTTTCAACCTACATAAATGAAATCAGACAGTGTGAGATAAACCATTACATAAAAACAAAATAAACATTCCTTATCCTTCTGCTAATATCTCTTCTACCTGTTTCTATTTCTATTACAGTGCTAAACATTTTATACAAAGCAACCTAATCATTAATGTGTGTGTTTGTGTACCAGATGTACCAAAAAGTTCGATATTTTGCCTCCACCGGTTAACAAAACATACATACAGTCTGGTTTAAATCCGATTTGTTTATATGAGCATTCCTGTTTTCTAAACAATACATCCATTCAATCAGTTATACTGACGTCTGCTTTGTGAATAATATAGATCATAGAAAACCCAATATACTTCATATTGTTTTGGTAAATACTGTATGTGTCTCTCGTCTGAATCTTATTGGTATTTCCATAATAAAATCAAGAAGTATTGAAATGTCTGTCGGCTTCAGGATAGTCTCCTATCATTTATCACTCTGCTTGAGAAAAATTCACTTCTGAATGACAGTGTTCTGTAGTTCTTCAATTCAGCACATGTATCCATCTTCTTGGCAGCAAACAATGATGTCAAATTGCCATACTTGTTCAGCTTTTATTTCAAAATGCATATGGCCTTTATCAGTTTTAGGCAAGATAGTTCACATTTTCAACTGCTGGAAAAACTTGACAGTTCCATGTAATGGGCCTAATTCAGACCTAATCACAGCAGCAAATGTGTTCTGTAATGGCCAAAACCATGTGCACTGTGGGGGGGGGGGAGCAGATGTAAAATATGCAGAGAGAGTTAGATTTCGGTGGTTTATTTTATTACTGTGCAGAGTAAATACTGGCTGCTTTATTTTTACACTGCAATTTAGATTTCAGTTTAAACACACCCCTCCCAAATCTAACTCTCTCTACACATGTTATATTTGCCCCACCTGCAGTACATATGGGCCCTCATTCCGAGTTGTTCGCTCGCAAGGCGATTTTAGCAGAGTTACACACGCTAAGCCGCCGCCTACTGGGAGTGAATCTTAGCTTCTTAAAATTGCGAACGATGTATTCGCAATATTGCGATTACAAACTACTTAGCAGTTTCAGAGTAGCTTCAAACTTACTCGGCATCTGCGATCAGTTCAGTGCTTGTCGTTCCTGGTTTGACGTCACAAACACACCCAGCGTTCGCCCAGACACTCCTCCGTTTCTCCAGCCACTCCCGCGTTTTTTCCGGAAACGGTAGCGTTTTTATCCACACGCCCATAAAACGCCGTGTTTCCGCCCAGTAAAACCCATTTCCTGTCAATCACACTACGATCGCCGGAGCGAAGAAAAAGCCGTGAGTAAAAATACTATCTTCATAGCAAAATTACTTGGCGCAGTGCGAACATTGCGCATGCGTACTAAGCAGAAAAACGCTGCGATGCGAAGAAAATTACCGAGCGAACGACTCGGAATGAGGGCCCAGGTTTTGGCCATTAGAGAATAATTTTGCTGCTGTGGTCAGGTCTGAATTTGGCCCTATGTATCATGCAAAAAACACTATCATTTTAAACCTCTGATAACATTACGTATAAAGGCCTTACAGGAAAAAGATTGAACAGCGCTGCATACAGTGTATAATAAATTAATAAATAAATAAAAAATAATGCACAATGCTGTAACTATTAAACATATATAATTATTGACAATCATTTTTGATAATGGCAATGTATTATCAACAATACACTACTAATTACAAATATACAATTAGAACCAGTAAAATTATGCATTGAAATAAGGTAATGTTAAAAGTTGCAACAATGCAATATAATGTCTCTATACATATTAATTTGCAATTAATAGATGTTTAATGTTCAAATTAACATAGATAAAGGATCCCCTTGAAAATAAGATACTGTACAATGTTTTAAGATTCAATCTGAAGATGTATGAGTCATTAGAATGTGGATTTTTAATGTGGCAATTGTCTGACTGTAATTTTTAATCTGAAATTTTATTACAACTTCTAAACAAAAAGTATTGTGCTTTTACACTTATTGTATTTTAGAAAACTTGCCTGATCTCTATTTGCTGGTTTCTAGAATGTAAAATTAATAAAAAATGTGTTTTAAAACTGTGCACATTGGGGGTCATTCCGAGTTGTTCGCTCGGTAAAAATCTTCGCATCGCAGCGATTTTCCGCTTAATGCGCATGCGCAATGTACGCACTGCGACTGCGCCAAGTAAATTTGCTATGCACTTAGGAATTTTACTCACAGCATTTTCATCGTTCTGGCGATCGTAATGTGATTGACAGGAAATGGGTGTTACTGGGCGGAAACAGGCCGTTTTATGGGCGTGTGGGAAAAAACGCTACAGTTTCCGGAAAAAACGCAGGAGTGGCCGGAGAAACGGGGGAGTGTCTGGGCGAACGCTGGGTGTGTTTGTGACGTCAAACCAGGAACAACAAGCACTGAACTGATCGCAGAAGCCGAGTAAGTCTGGAACTACTCAGAAACTGCTACGAGGTGTGTAATCGCAATATTGCGAATACATCATTCGCAATTTTAAGATGCTAAGATTCACTCCCAGTAGGCGGCGGCTTAGCATGAGCAAATCTGCTAAAATCCGCTTGCGAGCGAACAACTCGGAATGACCCCCATTATTCACAAAACATAAGAGCACTGCATTTTAATTTTCTGCAATACTACATAAAAATCTAGCCTTTTAGGCATGTTCCACAACCTGATTCAAGGACAGTGATGTGGCAGAACAACTACAGATGTGTTTACACTCATAATGCTTTCACATGTGAACGCATTGCGGGAGCGTCTATTCAAGGCAGGATGCAAATAGCTGTATTGTGCATACACAATGCAGTCCATATGGAAACGTTGCATACACAAGTGCCCGTGTACAGCCGAGGGCCCACTCTTCATGGCAAACAAATTACATTTGCCAAAAATAGCCACTAGATGAGAGTGGACATGTCGGTAATTGTTTCTCTAGATATATGTTCCTGCCTCACCATTTAAGAAGTATGCAAACCATTGTGTTTACATACTGTATATCTCTTATTGGCATCTGCCACTTGGTAAATGGAAACTTGCATTTATTTGTGCTTACAATTACAGTATCAAACATGTCCTTCTGTTATTCTCATGCCATACATCAGTTTTTCTGTGATACTAATTAGAGATGAGCCGATTCGGTTCCTCGAGATCTAAACCCCCCCCCCCCAACTTCACCCATTTTACACGGTTCTGAGGCATACTCCAATCTTCCCGCCTTGCTCGGTTAACCAGAACACGCCCGAACGTCATCAACCTGCTGTCAGATTCTCGGAAGATTCGTATTCTATATAAGGAGCCGCGCGTCGCCGCCATTTTCACTCGTACATTGGGGATGATAGGGAGAGGATGTGGTTGCATTCTCTCAGTTTCTGTGTTCAGTGTGCTGCAAATATCTGTGCTCAGTGTGCTGCAAATATATGTGCTCAGTGTGCTGCAAATATCTACGTTCTCTGCTTAAAACGCTACATATCTGTGCTGCATTGTAGTTGTACGCAGTATATAGTAGGGGGACAGTGCAGAATTTTGCTGACCACCAGAATATATATAGCAGTATGGTACAGTAGTCCATTGCTCTACCTCTGTGTCGTCAAGTATACTATCCATATCTCTGCTGCATTGTAGTTGTGCGCAGTATATAGTAGGAGGACAGTGCAAAATTTTGCTGATCACCAGTATATATATAGCAGTACGGTACAGTAGTCCATTGCTCTACCTCTGTGTCATCAAGTATACTATCCATATCTGTGCTGCAATGTAGTTGTGCGCAGTATATAGTAGGAGGACAGTGCAGAATTTTGCTGACCACCAGTATATATATAGCAGTACGGTACAGTAGCCCATTGCTCTACCTCTGTGTCGTCAAGTATACTATCCACATCTGTGCTGCATTGTAGATGTGCGCAGTATAAAGTAGGAGGACAGTGCAGAATTTTGCTGACCACCAGTATATATAATATACATATAGCAGTACGGTACAGTAGTCCATTGCTCTACCTCTGTGTCGTCAATTATACTATCCATATCTGGGCTGCATTGTAGCGCTGAGGAGGAAATTGACAAGGAGGATTCTGATAGTGAGGTGGTTTGTTTAAGTCAGGCACCCGGGGAGACACCTGTTGTCCGTGGGACGAATATTTCCATTGACATGCCTGGTCAAATTACAAAAAAAATCACCTCTTCGGTGTGGAAATATTTTATCAGAAATGCGGACAACAGGTGTCAAGCCGTGTGTTGCCTTTGTCAAGTGTAATAAGTAGGGGTAAGGACGATAACCACCTAGGAACATCCTCCCTTATATCTCACCTGGAGCACATTCATCAGAAGTCATTGACAAGTTCAAAAGCTTTGGGTGACAGCGGAAGCAGTCCACTGACAACTAAATCCCTTCCTCTTGTACAAAAGCTCCTGCAAACCACACCATCAACTGTGGGACAGTGTCAATTTCATCCTTAGACAGGAAAGCCAATAGTCCTGCAGGCCATGTCACTGGCAAATCTGACAAGTCCTCTCCTGCCTGGGATTCCTCCGATGCATCCTTGAATGTAACGCCTACTGCTGCTGGCGCTGCTGTTGTTGCTGCTGGGAGTCGATCGTCATCCCAGAGGGAAGTCGGAAGACCACTTGTACTACTTCCAGTAAGCAATTGACTGTCCAACAGTCCTTTGCGAGGAAGATGAAATATCACAGCAGTCATCCTGCTGCAAAGCAGATAACTCAGGTCTTGGCAGCTGTGGTGGTGTTAAACATGTGGCCGGTATCCACCGTTAGTTCACAGGGAATTAGAGAATTGATTGAGGTACTGTGTCCCCGGTACCAAATACCATCTAGGTTCCATTTCTCTAAGCAGGCGATACCGAGAATGTACACAGACATCAGAAAAAGAGTCACCAGTGTCCTAAAAAAATGCAGTTGTACCTAATGTCCACTTAACCACGGACATGTGGACAAGTGGAGCAGGACAGATTCAGGACTATATGACTGTGACAGCCCACTGGGTAGATGTATTGCCTCCCGCAGCAAGAACAGCAGCGGCGGCACCAGTAGCAGCATCTCGCAAACGCCAACTCGTTCCTAGGCAGGCTACGCTTTGTATCACCGCTTTTCATAAGAGGCACACAGCTGACAACCTCTTACGGAAACTGAGGAACATCATCGCAGAATGGCTTACCCCAATTGGACTCTCCTGGGGATTTGTGACATCGTACAATGCCACCAATATTGTGCGTGCATTACATGTGGGCAAATTCCAGCACGTCCCATGTTTTGCACATACATTGAAATTGGTGGTGCAGAATTTTTTTAAAAACGACAGGGGCATGCAAGAGATGCTGTCGGTGGCCCGAAGAATTGCGGGCCACTTTCGGCATTCAGCCACCTCCTGCCGAAGACTGGAGCAGCAGCAAACACTCCTGAACCTGCCCCGCCATCATCTGAAGCAAGAGGTGGTAACGAGGTGGAATTCAACCCTCTGTATGCTTCAGAGGATGGAGGAGCTGCAAAAGGCCATTCAAGCCTATACAGCTACCTACAATATAGGCAAAGGAGGGGGAATTCACCTGACTCAAGCGCAGTGGAGAATGATTTCAACATTGTGCAAGGTTCTGCAACCCTTTGAACTTGCCACACTTGAAGTCAGTTCAGACACTGCCAGCCTGAGTCAGGTCATTCCCCTCATCAGGCTTTTGCAGAATAAGCTGGAGAGATTTATGGAATAGCTAAAACGGAGCGATTCCGCTAGGCATGTGGGACTTGTGGATGGAGCCCTTAATTCGCTTAACCAGGATTCATGGGTGGTCAATCTGTTGAAATCAGAGCAGTACATTTTGGCCACCGTGCTAGTTCCTAGATTTAAAACCTATGTTGTATCTCTCTTTCTGACAGACACAAGTCTGCAGAGGTTCAAAGATCTGCTGGTGAGACACTTGTCAACTAAAGCGGAACATGACCCGTCAACAGCTCCTCCTTCACATTCTCCCGCAACTGGGGCTGCGAGGAAATGGCTAAGAATTCCGAGCCCATCCATTGGCGGTGATGCAGGGCAGTCTGGAGCGAGTGCTGACATCTCGTCTGGACTGAAGGACCTGCCAACGATTACTGACATGTCGTCTACTGTCACTGCATATGATTCTGTCACCATTGAAAGAATGGTGGAGGATTATATGAGTGACCGCATCCAAGTAGGCACGTCAGACAGTCCGTACGTATACTGGCAGGAAAAAGAGGCAATTTGGAGGCCCTTGCACAAACTGGCTTTATTTTACCTAAGTTGCCCCCCCTCCAGTGTGTTCTCCGAAAGAGTGTTTAGTGCAGCCTCTCACCTTGTCAGCAATCGGCGTACAAGGTCACTTCCAGAAAATGTGGAGAAGATGATGTTCATCAAAATGAATTAGAATCAATTCCTCCGTGGAGACATTCACCAGCAATTGCCTCCCGAAAGTACACAGGGACTTGAGATGGTGGATTCCAGTGGGGACGAATTAATAATCTGTGAGGAGGGGGATGTACACAGTGAAAGGGGTGAGGAATCGGACGATGAGGAGGAGGTGGACATCTTGCCTTTGTAGAGCCAGTTTGTGCAAGGAGAGATTGATTGCTTCTTTTTTGGTGGGGGCCCAAACCAACCAGTCATTTCAGCCGCAGTCGTGTGGCAGACCCTGTCGCTGAAATGATGGGTTTGTTAAAGTGTGCATGTCCTGTTTATACAACATAAGGGTGGGTGGGAGGGCCCAAGGACAATTCCATCTTGCACCTCTTTTTTCTTTCATTTATCTTTGCATCATGTGATGTTTGGGGCCAATTTTTTCAAGTGCCATCCTGTCTGACACTGCAGTGCCACTCCTAGATGGGCCAGGTGTTTGTGCCGGCCACTTTGGTCGCTTAGCTTAGTCATCCAGTGACCTTGGTGCAAATTTTAGGACTAAAAATAATATTGTGAGGTGTGAGGTGTTCAGAATAGACTGTAAATGAGTGGAAATTATGGTTATTGAGGTTAATACTATGGGATTAACATGACCCCCAAATTCTATGATTTAAGCTGTTTTTGAGGGGTTTTTGAAAAAAAAACACCCGAATCCAAAACACACCCGAATCCGACAAAAATTTTTCAGGAAGGTTTTGCCAAAATGCGTCCAAATCCAAAACACGGCCGCGTAAACCGAATCCAAAACCAAAACACAAAACCCAAAAAATTTCCGGTGCACATCTCTAGTTATAGGTGTGTTGACTGCACAACGTGCAGCTATATGGAGACAGGTTTGGGGTTTTCGCACCCACATACTGGCAAGCTGATTAAGATAAATAAGATCCTTACATGCACGAGTACCCACATTATATGCTTCATTAGATGCCCCTGTGGGCTCTGTTATGTGGGGAAAACCGCACGCCAGTTCCGAGAGAGAATGGCGATGCATAGGTCGGCCATTCGGGTGGCCCTGGAGGGACATGGGCCCTCATTCTGACTTGATTGCTATCTGCCGTTGTTCGCAGAGCAGCGATCAGGCTAAAATTCTGCATTTCTGCGCATGCGTATGGTGCGCACTGCGCACGCGCGTCTTACTTTCACAAAATCCAACGTAGTTTCACACAAGGTCTAGCGACGCTTTTCAGTCGCACTGATGACCGCAGAGTGACTGACAGGAAGTGGGTGTTTCTGGGTGGTAAAAAAACGTTTTAGGGGAATGTGTGTAAAAACGCAGGCGTGTCAGATACAAAAGCGGGCGTGCCTGGAAAAACGCAAGCATGAATGGCCGAACGCAGGGTGTGTTCGTGACGTCAAAGCAGGAACTAAACAATTTTAAGTGATCGCTAGCTAGGAGAAAGTTTCGAGCTACTCTGAAACTGCACAATCTTTTTTTGTAGCAGCACTGCAATCCGTTCGTTCGCACTTCTGCTAAGCTAAGATACACTCCCAGAGGGCGGCGGCTTAGCATTTGCACTGCTGCTAAAAGCAGCTAGCGAGCGATCACCTCGGAATGAGGGCCATAGTAAAGCACACTTTTCTCAACATAGACACAGTCTGGCGACATTAAAGTATGAGATCATTGACCAAGAACCTAAAAATATTAGAGGGGGCAACAGAAACAAATTATTGTTGCAAAGAGAGGCAAGGTGGATACAGGGCCGGAAACAGAAATATTGGGGCCCGGTACACTGATATCTCTGCGCCCCCCCCACCGACACCAGGATCCCCACGAGTGAGAATATGCCTGGGCCCCCTGCCGGCATTCTGGAGGCCAAGATCCCGGCGTCGGCATGCTGACCGCCAGGGGATCCTGGCCCCTGGGATCATAACTACATCCATCAGTCACCACCACAGCATAGACATTCTGCTGTCATCCGACATGCACATGCATGCAGATGCATCCATATGTGCAGAATGCAGATGTATGCATAATGTGCAGAATGTGCCTTGCTACATTCCACCCCAAACCAATCTTAAAGCCCTAAACTAAACCCAAATCCCTATACATGCATGAAGTGATAAAAGCCGTACCAGCAGGATGCAGCAGCAACACACTGACACAGCCGCCGGCGCTGCTAATTGACCAGGCTCGCCTCCCCAAGTCCCGCCACAGTATTGTCTGTCCCGGGCCACTCCTGCTTGGGGCTCCGTCCGGCTCCTCACTCACACAGCAGAGACAGGGAGGCCGCGTGCGGTGAGGACTCTGGAGGGGCGGTCCGAACTAGCTTCCTGCTGTGTGACTGGTGCTGAAGTACAACGTCAGTGCACTGCACAGCACACGGCATGGTCGGGGATTGGCTGACAGGATGGCAGGTGACCTGGGGGCACTGAGGGGTGAACACAGGACTCAACCACACAGCGGGCGGCCAGCGCCTACCGTGATGCTGGGAGCAATATATAATTATTTACACTTATGATGAAATGCAGCCGCTGCTGCCCACTGCCTGGACCTTGGGGCCCCTCACAAAGAATGGGGCCTGGGATGGGTGTCCCCTTTGACCCCCATGTCGCCGGGCCTGGGTGGATACACCATCTAAATACAATGACCCCGGCCGGACTTAATGAACAGCTTAGCTTAAATTGCTTTATTGCCTAAATATTAATGCATTAGGGGCGTGGCTCTTTTGGTCGAGTAGATACT
Organism: Pseudophryne corroboree; assembly: GCF_028390025.1. NCBI lineage: Eukaryota > Metazoa > Chordata > Amphibia > Anura > Myobatrachidae > Pseudophryne > Pseudophryne corroboree. The sequence goes on along the minus strand of NC_086450.1, from coordinate 467,207,880 downwards.
ATTATTGTATAGTCTGATCAGGGTATATGAAGATAATTATACCTGCAGTACAGTCTATATATTATTTTGTGCATTTCACTGGCTATCCAGGATCTTTTTGTTTTTAACATTGTGGTATTTTGTTTACAACAGTCCCTGTGGTAACCGGAGCGACAACGGTGAGGAACACCCTGCAAGTGTTGCAGATTGATGACGTCACCCTTCCACCGCTGGCGTGACCGAGCCACGGGCAGCAATCACATGTAATGGTGAAGGTATAAAGGTATGTCACTGTATTTTGTTTGGTGTTCTGACGAAAGTTCTAAAACTGAAACGTTAACTTTGGATTAGAGTTCAGTCTCTTCCTTTTTTGACGCTGATTAAGTCCCATTTGAGTGCCGCCGCTGGATGATTCGCTATACTTATATATATATATATATATATATATATATATATATATGTTTTTTTATATATAAAACTTACAGTATTTGCTGACCACACTGAACGCAGCGTTTTGTGCTTTCTCCTACAAATTTCAATTTTACTACAAAACCATACATTTCTGAATGTACAGGTGTTACTAATGTCCATTTGCTTTTGTCAATGCAGTAAGTATGACTTGGCTATGTCTTAAAGCATTGTGTGATTTGTTTACTGTTTTGCTTTTTGTAATCCTTTGGTCTTCCCCAATACAATGTTACTACAGATGGGTCCACAGTTATCTTGACTAGTTTGCTGCGCCTAGGCACAACTTGGTTTATTAACATTAACCCTTCATCTATTGTTCTCAACTGCAATACAATACAGAGAACAATACAGCAGGGGATTAAGTCATTACAGCAGGGGATTACGTCTGATTGGCCAGTCTCAGTTAATCCTATTAAAAGTCAAGATAAACGTGGACCCATCTGTACAAACACATTACTTTTCAGAATGTACAGGAAAAATGTACAGAAAGAAGAACGTACAATATTAATTTTCATTTGTTGATATTTTTTTCCACAAAAACATTATAATCAACTCCCAGGTGCAGGTTATGTAAGTGATGTAACTCCGCAATGTTCTCCAATTCCCCATAGTAGCATCACCAATAATTACTCCATGAATAGAGAGCCACACTGTATAAGTATGACTCTGCCCTTTCCTATGTTCTGTCGTGTGCTGATCTCATGGTGAGTTATGAGACTTCTACTAAGTTATACTGCACAATGTACTGTTATTGTAACTGATTTACTGCTGTGATTCTTATGGGGAGATTCTGTATGTCATAGCATAGAGAGAGTTAAAGTACCATTCAACCAGCTTCTGAAAGCCATTTCTCAAAGAAAATGATTTACAGAAGACTCTTGTGTGGGTGCACTCTTATTTTGATTTGTTAGTATGAAAATATTAAAACATAACTTTTATTATCTCATTATTTTAAGATGCCATATCTAATTGATGTGGCTGATTAATCATCCACATCAATTAGATATGGCATCTCTCAGAGATGCTGGTGGGCTGAATCATATATATGTGTACTAATATATTTAGTTGAATTAATTGTGGTGGATTATATAAGTGTGGATTTTTTCTTAAAATAATGAGATAATAAAAGTTATGTTTTAATATTTTCATACTAACAAATCAAAATAAGAGTGCACCCACACAAGTCTTCAGTAAATCATTTTCTTCCTAGTTTATCTCTGACTCTGGGTGCACCACCAGACCTATTCATCAAAATACGAATTATTTGTGCATATCATACGTTATTCTGGTACTCTATTATTGTTATTATTATTACTACTTCTTTCGAACCTTCAGAACTGGTGCGGAATCATGTCTACTCTGTGACTGCCATTTCTCAAACACAGCCTGTAAAATGACAGCGAGGAACTCATTGGTAAGTGCTTTCTCTCTTTACACTTTATCTCTCTCCAATCTGTGATAAATCTCCCTCTTATTATGAAAGTTTTTGACTATTTTGTTTCAAATTGCAGAGTCCACAGGCAACAACATAATAGTTTGTTTTTGTCAGTAACAGTATTTGTGATATTCAAAAAAAGGAGTTGAAAAAAGTTTTAGTAGAGTAGACAAATTCTCAATAAAGATAAGACTGTGATTATGAGGGAAAAGCCTTGGGCCTAATTCAGACCTGATCGCAGCAGCAAAATCTTTCTCTAATGGGCAAAACCATGGGGGTAATTCCAAATTGATCGCAGCAGGATTTTTGATAGCAACTGGGCAAAACCATGTGCACTGCAGGGGAGGCAGATATAACATGTGCAGAAAGAGTTAGATTTGGGTGGGTTATATTGTTTCTGTGCAGGGTAAATATTGGCTGCTTTATATTTACACTGCAAATTAGATTGCAGATTGAACACACCCCACCCAAATCTAACTCTTTCTGCACATGTTATATCTGCCCCCCCTGCAGTGCACATGGGCCCTCATTCCGAGTCGTTCGCTCGTTCTTTTTCATCGCATCGCAATGAAAATCCGCTTAGTACGCATGCGCAATGTTCGCACTGCGACTGCGCCAAGTTATATTGCTATGAAGAAAGTATTTTTACTCACGGCTTTTTCTTCGCTCCGGCGATCGTAGTGTGATTGACAGGAAATGGGTGTTACTGGGCGGAAACACGGCGTTTTATGGGCGTGTGGCTGAAAACGCTACCGTTTCCGGAAAAAACGCAGGAGTGGCCGGAGAAACGGGGGAGTGTCTGGGCGAACGCTGGGTGTGTTTGTAACGTCAAACCAGGAACGACATGCACTGAACTGATCGCACAGGCAGAGTAAGTGTGGAGCTACTCTAAAACTGCTAAGTAGTTTGATATCGCAATATTGCGAATACTTCGGTCGCATTTTTAAGAAGCTAAGATACACTCCCAGTAGGCGTAGGCTTAGCGTGTGTAACTCTGCTAAATTCGCCTTGCGACCGATCAACTCGGAATGAGGGCCATGGTTTTGCCCAGTTGCTATCAAATATCCTGCTGCGATCAACTTGGAATTACCCCCCATGTGCACTGCAGGAGGGGCAGATATAACATGTGCAGAGAGAGTAATAGGACCTACACACTGGGCGATATTACTAAAAGATATGAACGATCTTGTTCATTAATGAACGAGAAACCGTTCATATCTCTCAGTGTGAAGGCAGCAACGATGAACGATGCGCAGCCCCGCGCTCTTTCATCATTGGTGCCCCGTCACTTGAGCATGCAGGCCAATATGGACGATCTCGTCCATATTGGCCTGCACTGCTATGGAGCCGGGTGACGGGGGGTTACTCCCCCCGTCACTGACCCCCGCTGCCGGGTTGCCCTGTCGGCCATATCCGCCATCGGGTAGCTCGGTGTCGGATCGCATAGTGTGTAGGGCCCATTAGATTTGGGTGGGTTATATTGTTTCTGTGCAGGGTAATTTCTGGCTGCATTATTTTTACACTGCAATTTATATTTCAGTTTGAACACACCCCAACCAAGTCTAACTCTCTCTGCACATGTTATATCTGCCCCTCTTGCAGTGCACAGAGAGAGTTAGATTTGGGTGTGGTGTGTTCAAACTCAAATCTAAATTGCAGTGTAAAAAAAATGCAGCCTGTATTTTCCCTGCACAGAAACAAAATAACCCACCCAAATCTAACTCTCTCTGCACATGTTATATCTGCCCCCCCCCCTGCACTACACATGGTTTTGCCCATTAGAGACAGATTTTACTGCTGCAATCAGGTCTGAATTAGGCCCATTGTCCTGTATTGCTGATTGGGGAGCTCTGCGGGATTCACTTTCAACTATAAGCAAAAGTCTGATTACACAGATTATTAGTTTGCACCGACTTGCAGGGTCACATGAAACACTGTATAATATGGAAATGTTTTAATTGTTGGAAACTGACAAATATATAATATTACAGGATGTTGTTATTATATACATTCATACAATAACTGCTGCATATCAGAGATAAGATATTACATTTTTATGTACAGCGTATTGCCATTTTATTTTTTCCTAACTCCAAATCATATTTTCAGTAGAGATGAGCGGGTTCGTTTTTTTGAGATCCGAACCCCCCCCGAACTTCACCCATTTTACACAGGTCCGATGCAGCCTCGGATCTTCCCGCCTTGCTCAGTTAAACCGAGCGTGCCTGAACGTCATCATCCCGCTGTTGTATTCTCGCGAGATTCGTATTCTATATAAGGAGCTGCGCATCGCCGCCATTTTCACTAGTGCATTGGAGATGATAGGGAGAGGACGTGCAGCGTTCTATCAGTTGTGTTCAGTGTGCTGCAAATATCTGTGCTCAGTGTGCTGCAAATATCTGTGCTCAGTGTGCTTGCAAATATCTGTGCTCAGTGTGCTGAAAATATCTACGTTCTCTGCCTGAAAAACGCACCATATCTGTGCTGCATTGTAGTATATAGTAAGAGGACAGTGCAGAATTTTGCTGACCAGTGACCACCAGTATTATATAGTAGGAGGACAGTGCAGAGTTTTGCTGACCAGTGACCACCAGTATTATACATTCTCTGCCTGAAAAACGCTCCATATCTATGCTGCATTGTAGTATATAGTAGGAGGATAATGCAGAATTTTGCTGACCAGTGACCACCAGTATTATATAGTAGGAGGACAGTGCAGAATTTTGCTGACCAGTGACCACCAGTAATATATGTTCTCTGCCTGAAAAACGCTCCATATATGTGCTGCATTGTAGTATATAGTAGGTGGACAGTGCAGAATTTTGCTGACCAGTGACCACCAGTATTATATCAGTACGGTACAGTAGTCCACTGCTCTACCTACCTCTATGTCATCAAGTATACTATCCATCCATACCTGTGGTGCATTTTAGTTGTGCGCAGTATATATAGTTGGAGGACAGTGCATAATTTTGCTGACCACCAGTATATAATATATAGCAGTACGGTACAGTAGGCCACTGCTCTACCTACCTCTGTGTCATCAAGTATACTATCCATCCATACGTGTGGTGCATTTTAGTTGTGCGCAGTATATATAGTAGGAGGACAGTGCATAATTTTGCTGACTACCAGTATATAATATACAGCAGTATGGTACAGTAGGCCACTGCTCTACCTACCTCTGTGTCGTCAAGTATACTATCCATCAATACCTGTGGTGCATTTTAGTTGTGCGCAGTATATATAGAAGGAGGACAGTGCATAATTTTGCTGACCACCACTATATAATATATAGCATTACGGTACAGTAGGCCACTGCTCTACCTACTTCTGTGTCGTCAAGTATACTATCCATCCATACCTGTGGTGCATTTTAGTTGTGCGCAGTATATATAGTAGGAGGACAATGCATAATTTTGCTGACCACCAGTATATAATATATAGCAGTACGGTACAGTAGGCCACTGCTCTACCTACCTCTGTGTCGTCAAGTATACTATTCATCCATACCTGTGGTGCATTTTAGTTGTGCACAGTATATATAGTAGGAGGACAATGCATAATTTTGCTGACCACCAGTATATAATATATAGCAGTACGGTACAGTAGGCCATTGCTATTGATATATTACTGGCATATAATTCCACACATTAAAAAATGGAGAACAAAAATGTGGAGGGTAAAATAGGGAAAGATCAAGATCCACTTCCACCTCGTGCTGATGCTGCTGCCACTAGTCGTGGCCGAGATGATGAAATGCCATCAACGTCGTCTGCCAAGGCCGATGCCCAATGTCATAGTAGAGAGCATGTAAAATCCAAAAAACAAAAGTTCAGTAAAATGACCCAAAAATGAAAATTAAAAGCTTCTGATGAGAAGCGTAAACTTGCCAATATGCCATTTACGTCACGGAGTGGCAAGGAATGGCTGAGGCCCTGTCCTATGTTCATGGCTAATGGTTCAGCTTCACATGAGGATGGAAGCACTAATCCTCCCGCTAGAAAAATGAAAAGACTTAAGCTGGCAAAAGCACAGCAAAGAACTGTGCGTTCTTCTAAATCACAAATCCCCAAGGAGAGTCCAATTGTGTCGGTTGCGATGCCTGACCTTCCCAACACTGGGCGGGAAGAGGTGGCGCCTTCCACCATTTGCACGCCCCCTGCAAGTGCTGGAAGGAGCACACGCAGTCCAGTTCCTGATAATCAAATTGAAGATGTCACTGTTGAAGTACACTAGGATGAGGATATGGGTGTTGCTGGTGCTGAGGAGTAAATTGACAAAGAGGATTCTGATGGTGAGGTGGTTTGTTTAAGTCAGGCACCCGGGGAGACACCTGTTGTCCGTGGGACGAATATGGTCATTGACATGCCTGGTCAAATTACAAAAAAAATCACCTCTTCAGTGTGGAATTATTTTAACAAAAATGCGGACAACAGGTGTCAAGCCGTGTGTTGCCTTTGTCAAGCTGTAATAAGTAGGGGTAAGGATATTAAACACCTAGGAACATCCTCCCTTATACGTCACCTGGAGCGCATTCACCAGAAGTCATTGACAAGTTCAAAAACTTTGGGTGAAAGCGGAAGTAGTCCACTGACAACTAAATCCCTTCCTCTTGTAACCAAGCTCCAGCAAACCACACCACCAACTCCCTCAGTGTCAATTTCCTCCTTAGACAGGAAAGCCAATAGTCCTGCAGGCCATGTCACTGGCAAGTCTGACGAGTCCTCTCCTGCCTGTGATTTCTCCGATGCATCCTTGAGTGTAATGCCTACTGTTGCTGGCGCTGCTGTTGTTGCTGCTGGGAGTCGATCGTCATCCCAGAGGGGAAGTCGGAAGACCACTTGTACTACTTCCAGTAAGCAATTGACTGTCCAACAATCCTTTGCGAGGAAGATGAAATATCACAGCAGTCATCCTGCTGCAAAGCGGATAACTCAGGTCTTGGCAGCTTCGGTGGTGTTAAACGTATGTCCGGTATCCAGCATTAATTCACAGGGAACTAAAGAATTGCTTGAGGTACTGTGTCCCCGGTACCAAATACCATCTAGGTTCCATTTCTCTAGGCAGGCGATACCGAGAATGTACACAGACATCAGAAAAAGAGTCACCAGTGTCCTAAAAAATGCAGTTGTACCCAATGCCCACTTAACCACGGACATGTGGACAAGTGGAGCAGGGCAGACTCAGGACTATATGACTGTGACAGCCCACTTTGTAGATGTATTGACTCCCGCAGCAAGAACAGCAGCGGCGGCACCAGTAGCAGCATCTCGCAAATGCCAACTCGTTCCTAGGCAGGCTACGCTTTGTATCACCGCTTTCCAAAAGAGGCACACAGCTGACAACCTCTTACGGAAACTGAGGAACATCATCGCAAAATGGCTTACCCCATTTGGACTCTACTGGGGATTTGTGACATTGGACAACGCCACCAATATTGTGCGTACATTACATGTGGTCACATTCCAGCACGTCCCATGTTTTGCACATACATTGAATTTGGTGGCGCATAATTATTTAAAAAATGACAGGGGCGTGCAAGAGATGCTGTCGGTGGCCCGAAGAATTGCGGGCCACTTTCGGCATTCAGCCACCGCGTGCCGAAGACTGGAGCACCAGCAAACACTCCTGAACCTGCCCCGCCATCATCTGAAGCAAGAGGTAGTAACGAGGTGGAATTCAACCCTCTATATGCTTCAGAGGATGGAGGAGCAGCAAATGGCCATTCAAGCCTATACAGCTACGTACGATATAGGCAAAGGAGGGGGAATGCACATGACTCAAGCGCAGTGGAGACTGATTTCAACGTTGTGCAAGGTTCTGCAACCCTTTGAGACACTGCCAGTCTGAGTCAGGTCATTCCCCTCATCAGGCTTTTGCAGAAGAAGCTGGAGAGATTGAAGGAGGAGCTAAAACAGAGCGATACCGCTAGGCATGTGGGACTTGTGGATGGAGCCCTTAATTCGCTTAACCAGGATTCACGGGTGGTCAATCTGTTGAAATCAGAGCACTACGTTTTGGCCACCGTGCTCGATCCTAGATTTAAAACCTACGTTGTATCTCTGTTTCCGACAGACACAAGTCTGCAGAGGTTCAAAGACCTGCTGGTGAGAAAATTGTCAAGTGAAGCAGAACGTGACCTCCTTCCCATTCTCCCGCAACTGGCGCTGCGAGGAAAAGGCTAAGAATTCCGAGCCCACCCGCTGGCAGTGATGCAGGGCAGTCTGGAGCGAGTGCTGACATCTGGTCCGGACTGAAGGACCTGCCAACGATTACTGACATGTCGTCTACTGTCACTGCATATGATTCTGTCACCATTGAAAGAATGGTGGAGGATTATGTTGAGTGACCGCATCCAAGTAGGCACGTCAGACAGTCCGTACGTATACTGGCAGGAAAAAGAGGCAATTTGGAGGCCCTTGCACAAACTGGCTTTATTTTACCTAAGTTGTCCCCCCTCCAGTGTGTACTCCGAAAGAGTGTTTAGCAGTGGCGTGCGGTGAGGTCAGAGGCTGGTGAGGCACTACAGCCATAATGGAAATTGGACCGAGCGCTTATGTGTGCAAATTTGTAGTGTTCAGAAAAAAGTTTATATGTTGTGAAAAAATATATATATAAAAAATGTGTATATAAAAATAAATTAAAATAAAAATAAAAATTGAAAATAAAAAATAAATAAATAATAAAAAGGGGGGGGAATAGGAAAGGGAAAAGGGGGAGAAGTGCAATGTTTACTGCTCCTTTTTGAAAAATTGTGGAGCTTGTGGACACTTTTATGGAAGGGTGCAGTCTGTTCTTTTATAATGGAACCTTTCCCTGACTTACCCTATGCAGATGCGGATGGAGGCTTTTGGTGTCTCTAACAGCGTTCAAGTGCTGTAACCCACAATTTCCTCCTCTTAGCCGCACTGTTAGCCGCTGCTCCGTTCGTCAGACCGAAAGTTGCGATGTTTACTTCCGGTATTCGGGCGCTTGCGGCGGCTAGCTTCGTGTCCTTGGTGTCCTCAGTGTTAGCTTGATTCTTCTTATACTCCAACGCGTTTCGAATCTCAGCAGGATTCTTTTTCAAGGAGATGGTACAAATGTTTATAAAATGTCTATTTTTATATCAAAACTTTATTGATAAAACAGGATGTGCACGTGACCGGAAGTGCGTTCTTTCGGCGGCATCCTCATGGTAAAAACTTCAATAGAGGAAGGAATATAGATTCTTCCTCTAGATCAATTAAAAAATGTATATCATTGCACTTAGGATAGGGAAAGGGTATGGGAAGTATAAAAAAGAAGAAAAATGAAAAAAATATAAAATAAAATAAAATGAAAAAAGATTAAAAATTAATTAGGTGATGAAAAAATAAATAATTAATATAAAGATATAATTGGTTTTTTGAAAGTCTTTTTGATCATATGCAATTATAGAAAGACATATAGTTCTATGTCGATATTCAGACCGTATGGTTCTAGACTCTTCATTTTGTAGATCCATTCGGTCTCTTTTTTCTTCAATATTTTTACAATGTCTTCTCCTCTCCAGTGAGCTTCAATCTTTTGGATTCCGATGAATTTTAGCCCGGTGGGGTCTTGATTGTGTTTAGTTAGGAAATGTGCTGAGACACTGTGTGTTTTCAGGCCTCTCTTTATGTTGTACACATGTTCTGCTATCCTTGTTTTTAATTTACGTTTTGTTTGTCCTATGTATTGTTTTCCACATATACATTCCAGCATATAGATAGCTCCCTCTGTGTTGCAGGTTACATGATTGTACACTGTGAATTCTTCTTTTGTTATATTGGACTTGAAAGTAGTTATGGGTTTAGTTGACGTCTTCTGGTTTCTGCAGCCAATGCAGGTCATGCACTGGTGGAATCCTTTTGTTTTTGTTTGGTTTTTTGGTTCTTGTGGGATCGGTAGGAAGCTGTGAGTCAATTGTTGTTTTAAGTTATTTGCTTTTTTATAGATTATTTTTGGTTTCTTGGGAATCCATTCCCAAGAAACCGAAAATAATCTATAAAAAAGCAAATAACTTAAAACAACAATTGACTCACAGCTTCCTACCGATCCCAGAAGAACCAAAAAACCAAACAAAAACAAAAGGATTCCACCACTGCATGACCTGCATTGGCTGCAGAAACCAGAAGACGTCAACTAAACCCATAACTACTTTCAAGTCCAATATAACAAAAGAAGAATTCACAGTGTACAATCATGTAACCTGCCACACAGAGGGAGCTATCTATATGCTGGAATGTATATGTGGAAAACAATACATATGACAAACAAAACGTAAATTAAAAACAAGGATAGCAGAACATGTGTACAACATAAAGAGAGGCCTGAAAACACACAGTGTCTCAGCACATTTCCTAACTAAACACAATCTAGACCCCACCGGGCTAAAATTCATCGGAATCCAAAAGATTGAAGCTCACTGGAGAGGAGAAGACATTGTAAAAATATTGAAGAAAAAAGAGACCGAATGGATCTACAAAATGAAGAGTCTAGAACCATACGGTCTGAATATCGACATAGAACTAAATGTCTTTCTATAATTGCATATGATCAAAAAGACTTTCAAAAAACCAATTATATCTTTATATTCATTATTTATTTTTTCATCACCTAATTAATTTTTAATCTTTTTTCATTTTATTTTATTTTATATTTTTTTTTTCTTCTTTTTTATACTTCCCATACCCTTTCCCTATCCTAAGTGCAATGATATACATTTTTTAATTGATCTAGAGGAAGAATCTATATTCCTTCCTCTATTGAAGTTTTTACCATGAGGATGCCGCTGAAAGAACGCACTTCCGGTCACGTGCACATCCTGTTTTATCAATAAAGTTTTGATATAAAAATAGACATTTTATAAGCATTTGTACCATCTCCTTGAAAAAGAATCCTGCTGCGATTCGAAACGCGTTGGTGTATAAGAAGAATCAAGCTAACACTGAGGACACCAAGGACACGAAGCTAGCCGCCGCAAGCGCCCGAATACCGGAAGTAAACATCGCAACTTCCGGTCTGACGAACGGAGCAGCGGCTAACAGTGCGGCTAAGAGGAGGAGATTGTGGGTTACAGCACTTGAACGCTGTTAGAGACACCAAAAGCCTCCATCCGCATCTGCATAGGGTAAGTCAGGGAAAGATTCCATTATAAAAGAACAGACTGCACCCTTCCATAAAAGTGTCCACAAGCTCCACAATTTTTCAAAAAGGAGCTGTAAACATTGCACTTCTCCCCCTTTTCCCTTTCCTATCCCCCCCCCTTTTTATTATTTATTTATTTATTTTTTATTTTCAATTTTTATTTTTATTTTCATTTTAATTTATTTTTATATACACATTTTTTATATATATATTTTTTCACAACATATAAACTTTTTTCTGAACACTACACATTTGCACACATAAGCGCTTGGTCCAATTTCCATACACGTCAAACAACAACTTGAGCAGCTTTTTTCCACAAGCGCAGCAAACTATATTCATTATTCTGTTAACTACAGCCATAATGTCCGCCGAATCCTGCCGATGACCACTACCGCCGCCAAGCCAATGCCCGCTACTGCCACTGAGCCGATGCCTGCTGCCACCGCCAATGGCTTACAAACTCGCCCACCATCAACTGACCCAGCCCTCCGCCACTAATTTGCACCTCAGTCCGATGCCGCCAATGCCCGCTGCCTGCCTGCTCATCATACTTGTGATATATTGTACATTTTTATAGAAAAAAAATAAAAATTAGTGTTTGGGAAGGGAGTGGGAGGAGTACATTAATACAATTTTGTTGTCCAGGGCTTCCATTAACTTAATGGAGAAGGGTCTGAAAGGGTTAAAAAAAAATGCGTGAGGTCCCCCCTCCTAAGTGTAACCAGCCTCAGGCTCTTTGAGCCGGTCCTGGTTGTTTAAAAACTGGGAAAAAATTGGACTGGGGTTCCCCGTATTTAGACAACCAGCACCGGGCTCTTAGACCGGGCCTGGTTCCAAAAATACGGGGGACAAAAGATGTAGGGGTCCCCCGTATTTTTTAAACCAGCACCGGGCTCCACTAGCCAGGGACATAATGCCACAGCCGGGGGACACATTTATGTAGGTCCCTTCGGCCGTGGCATTACCCCCCCAACTAGTCACCTCTGGCCGGGGTTCCCTGGAGGAGTGGGGACCCCTTAAATCAAGAGGTCCCCCCCCTCCAGGCACCCAAGGGCCAGGGGTGAAGCCCGAGGCTGTCCACAGCACCCCTGGGCGGTGGGTGCCGGGCTGATAGCCATAAGTGTGTATGAAAAAGAATATTGTTTTTTGTTGTGGAACTACAAGGCCCAGCAAGCCTCCCCCGCTTGCTGGTACTTGGAGAACCTCAAGTGCCAGCATTCGGGGAAATAACGGGCCCGCTGTTACCTGTAGTTCTACAACAACAAAAAATACCCAAATAAAAACACAACACACACACCTTGAAAGTAAAAATTTATTAAAACACACTTACACACTCACACATACTTACCTACATCTCATGCCGGTCACGTCCACTTGTCCATGTAGAATCCAATAGGTGGTTCCTGTAAAAATGAGAGAGAGATTACTTACCTACATCCCACGCCGGTCACGTCCACTTGTCCAGTAGAATCCATTAGGGCCGGTACCTGTAAAAATGAAAATTATACTTACAAACAAAGTAATCCACAGGAGGAGAGAGAGAGAAATAAATGAATATTATGCACTCGCTGACGCGGGAGGACATTAGCACAGACAGGGGAGAGTGCTGCTGCTAACTGGGAGGATGGAGCAGGCTCCCCCAATAGTTTTGAGCCTAGTAGCTGTACCCTTAGTAGCTTTGCCCCCTGTAGCAGTGCCCCCAGTAGCAGTGCCCCGAGTAGTTGTGACCCCTGTAGTTATGCCCCCAGTCGCTGTGCCCCCTGTAGCTTTGCCCCTTGTGGCTGTGCCCCCAGTAGTTGTGACTCCTGTAGCAGTGCCCGTTGTAGCTGTGCCCCTTGTAGCATTGCCCCTTGTAGCTTTGCCCCCAGTCGCTGTGGCCCCTGTAGCTGTGCCCCCAGTAGTTGGGACCCCAGTCACTGTGCCCCTTGTAGCTTGCCCCCAATAGCTGTGCCCCCAGTCGCTGTGCCCCTAGTGGTTGTGACCCCTGTAATTGTGCCCCCAGTTGCTGTGCCCCTTGTAGTTGAGCCCCCCAGTTGCTGTGCCCCTGTTGCTGTGCCCTCCAGTTGCGGTGCCCCTGTTGCTGTGCCCCCCAGTTGCGGTTTTGCTGTGCCCCCCAGTTGCGGTGCCCCTGTTGCTGTGCCCCCCAGTTGTGGTGCCCCTGTTGCTGTGCCCCCCAGTTGCGGTTTTGCTGTGCCCCCCAGTTGTGGTGCCCCTGTTGCTGTGCCCCTTGTTGTTGTGCTCCCCAGTTGCTGTGCCCCTGTTGCTGTGCCCCCCTGTTGCTGTGCCCCCCAGTTGCGGTTTTGCTGTGCCCCCCAGTTGCGGTGCCCCTGTTGCTGTGCCCCCCAGTTGTGGTGCCCCTGTTGCTGTGCCCCCCAGTTGCGGTTTTGCTGTGCCCCCCAGTTGCTGTGCCCCTGTTGCTGTGCCCCTGTTGCTGTGCCCGTTGCTGTGCCCCTGTTGCTGTGCCCCTTGTTGTTGTGCCCCCCAGTTGCGGTGCCCCTGTTGCTGTGCCCCCCAGTTGTGGTGCCCCTGTTGCTGTGCCCCCCAGTTGCGGTTTTGCTGTGCCCCCAGTTGTGGTGTCCCTGTTGCTGTGCCCCTGTTGCTGTGCCCCTTGTTGTTGTGCTCCCCAGTTGCTGTGCCCCTGTTGCTGTGCCCCCCAGTTGCGGTGCCCCTGTTGCTGTGCCCCCAAGTTGCGGTTTTGCTGTGCCCCCCAGTTGCGGTGCCCCTGTTGCTGTGCCCCCCAGTTGCGGTGCTCCTGTTGCTGTGCCCCCCAGTTGCGGTTTTGCTGTGCCCCCCAGTTGTGGTGCCCCTGTTGCTGTGCCCCTGTTGCTGTGCCCCTGTTTCTGTGCCCGTTGCTGTGCCCCTGTTGCTGTGCTCCTTGTTGTTGTGCCCCCCAGTTGCGGTGCCCCTGTTGCTGTGCCCCCCAGTTGCGGTTTTGCTGTGCCCCCCAGTTGTGGTGCCCCTGTTGCTGTGCCCCCCAGTTGTGGTGCCCCTGTTGCTGTGCCCCCCAGTTGTGGTTTTGCTGTGCCCCCTGTTGCTGTGCCCCTGTTGCTGTGCCCCTTGTTGTTGTGCCCCCCAGTTGCTGTGCCCCCCAGTTGCGGTGCCCCTGTTGCTGTGCCCCCAAGTTGTGGTTTTGCTGTGCCCCCCAGTTGCGGTGCCCATGTTGCTGTGCCCCCCAGTTGTGGTGCCCCTGTTGCTGTGCCCCCCAGTTGCAGTTTTGCTGTGCCCCCCAGTTGTGGTGCCCCTGTTGCTGTGCTCCCCAGTTGCGGTGCCCCTGTTGCTGTGCACCCCAGTTGCGGTGCCCCTTTTGCTGTTCCCCCCAATTGCGGTGCCCCTGTTGCTGCCCCCAAACACAAACACATTTAAAAAAAAAAAAAACACACACACATACATACTTACCGCTCCTGCAGCGCCGTCCTCCATCTCCGTCCGCCGGCTCGTCTCTGCTGTACTATGGGAAAGACGTCATGACTCATGACGTCTCTCCCATAGTAGCGGCGCTGGCTGCAGCGGAATCCCACACAGGCCACGGCGCCTGCTGCAGCCGGGAAGGGGGTGATTGGACAGCGGATCCAGCACTGGATCCGCTGGGCCAATCACATCTGGGGCACTGACAGGGGCGTGCATTCATCGCACGCCCCTGTCATTGCGGCACCAGTATAGGTGCCGCTTCCCCATTAATTTTCAATGGGCTTTCACAGCCCATTGCTGCGCCCTGCCCCCTGCCTGCCCCCCGCTGCCCGGAGTTTTAATGTTAGCAGCGGGAGGCACCTCTCCCGCTGCCTCCCACCCTCACAAGCAGCCACAGGGGGGGATTATTAAAATAATGAAAAAAGATATTTATAACAGACTCTGTTATAAATATCTTCTTTTTATTATTTTAATCATTATGACAGGGGAGGCACTGCCTCCCCTGCCTCCCCTGACTGCACGTCCCTGGTGTTTAGTGCAGCCGGTCACCTTGTCAGCAATCGGCGTACGAGGTTACTTCCAGAAAATATGGAGAAGATGATGTTCATCAAAATGAATTATAATCAATTCCTCCGTGGAGACATTCACCAGAAATTGCCTCCAGAAAGTACACAGGGACCTGAGATGGTGGAATCCAGTGGGAACGAATTAACAATCTGTGAGGAGGGGGATGTACACAGTGAAAGGGGTGAGAAATCGGACGATGAGGAGGAGGTGGACATCTTGCCTCTGTAGAGACAGTTTGTGCAAGGAGAGATTGATTGCTTCTTTTTTGGTGGGGGCCCAAACCAACCAGTCATTTCAGTCACAGTCATGTGGCAGACCCTGTCGCTGAAATGATGGGTTTGTTAAAGTGTGCATGTCCTGTTTATACAACATAAGGGTGGGTGGGAGGGCCCAAGGACAATTCCATCTTGCACCTCTTTTTTCTTTCATTTTTCTTTGCATCATGTGCTGTTTGGGGACTATTTTTTGAAGTGCCATTCTGTCTGACACTGCAGTGCCACTCCTAGATGGGCCAGGTGTTTGTGTCGGCCACTTGGGTCGCTTAGCTTAGTCACACAGCTACTTCATTGCACCTCTTTTTTTTCTTTGCATCATGTGCTGTTTGGGGACTATTTTTTGAGGTGCCATCCTGTCTGACACTGCAGTGCCAATCCTAGATGGGCCAGGTGTTTGTGTCGGCCACTTGGGTCACTTAGCTTAGTAACACAGCTACCTCTTTGCACCTCTTTTTTTCTTTGCATCATGTGCTGTTTGGGGCCAATTTTTTTAAGTTCCATCCTGTCTGACACTGCAGTGCCACTCCTAGATGGGCCAGGTGTTTGTGCCGGCCACTTGGGTCGCTTAGCTTAGCCATCCAGCGACCTCGGTGCAAATTTTAGGACTAAAAATAATATTGTGTGGTTTGAGGTGTTCAGAATAGACTGGAAATGAGTGAAAATTATGGTTATTGAGGTTAATAATACTATGGGATCAAAATGACCCCCAAATTCTATGATTTAAGCGGTTTTTGAGGGTTTTTAACAAAAAAACACCCAAATCCAAAACACACCCGAATCCGCCCAAAAAATTTCAGGGAGGTTTTGCCAAAACGCATCCGAATCCAAAACATGGCCGCGGAACCGAATCCAAAACCAAAACATAAAACCCGAAAAATTTCCAGTGCACATCTCTAATTTTCAGTGAATCCATATTGCAGCAACTATTTAAATTAATATCACCAACTATAAATCCTGTCCTAGTGTTCAAACAACATTAGATAATAAACATATGATGTGCATTTTAGATTATAAGAGGTCATTCAGCTGTTATAAAAGTCTCTTCATATTCTCTACACCTGAGCCTACCGGTAAGTGTATTAATGTAGATCTTTAAACACAAAAGCTATAATCCATGTGATGATTAGATTTCTGGTGGCAGAATGATCACTCCGTATGCAGCTACTTTTGCTTTATAATGGCTCAGGAATTACTGTGATTTATACAGTAAGTCACTAGCATCAATTGTTTTTACAACACAAAAGGGGAAATTTGTTCAGCTTGAAATAGACTTAAAAGACTCCAATTTATCCTTCTCCAAGACTTCATTCTGTTCATCTCCACCCCTGTAATGAGAAACAAGTTTGATGTATAAACTTTATTAAATATGTTAATGTGCTTAGAATCAATATTCCCCTGCATGCATTTATGAATAGCCTAATATTAATACTACTATTACTATATTAGTAGCTACTATTACTAGTTACTACTCTCATTATAAAAATTACCCTGTCCCATGCATCCCTAGCCTCACTTACACCTCAGACACATAGAGGTAAATTTACTAAAGCATCTAACACACAAAATTGGTGATGTTGCCATAGCAACCAATCAGGTGCTGTCTATTATTTCTCTATTGCCTTTTAGAAAATATTAGACAGCATCTGATTGGTTGCCATGGGCAACAGCATCAATTCTCTGTTTTAGAAGCTTTAGTAAATTTACCCCATGGATGGGTCACTGACTGTCACTGGAGTAACACATTTATCTTTTAAGCTACTCTGTGCTGCTGTGAACAGTCTGATGATCTAATTATCTAGATTCCGGTTGTTGTTTCCCCAATCACTTAAAATTTGTGCTCCATGAACAGGGAACAGACGAAGAGTAGACATACTATATTGATTTACAGTATGCCTGATAAAGTCCACAGTATAATCCATCACCTTTTCTCAGGGCCAGATTAAGGGTGGTGGGGGCCCAGGGCAACGTAGATTGTGGGGGCCCCCACCTATAATTTCTGGCAAAGTCCTTGCCCACCCCCCCAGGGCCGTGCGCGTGCATGCACACACATACATACACACACATACATACACACACACATACATACACACACATACACACATACACACAAACGCACATACACACACACACCTTCACTTACATTGCAGCATGGAGCGCAGGCAGTCCGGCGGCTTGCAGTCACTGCCTCGCGAGATTTCCCTGCCCCGCGAGACTGACTGTGCAGCATCTCCTCAGCGGCCGCTGTTACTGAACAGCTGAGCCGCCGAAGGAAGACTCTTACAAAATGTAGGGTGTGGGGGCCCCTAATGTGTGGGGGCCCTGAGACGGGCCGCCCCTCTCGCCCATGCCTTAATCCGGCTCTGCCTCTTCTCATACAGATGACAGCAATAAATATGCTCACTTATATTTTGTTTTTGGAAAGTAACATACAACTCAACACATGCACTAATATACTTACTGTAATAAGTCAAACCACTGACTCACTGTACCTGTTATAGAATATAATATAACATCACAATAGCAATTATATTTGCATGTCAGTGTATATGTAAGCCTTATGGAGACCAGCACTAATTGTTTTATGCAGAAATATAAACCAGATGTTTAGAAAACAAATGCTTATGGACAAACTGGTAATTATTATGCTGTCCACTATCAACTCCGCTGTAGATATAGGAAAGAAAAAAGTGTGTGCAGGTACGCTATCAACATATACCTCTATATATCAACTCCGCTGTGTATATGGAGGGGTACACCCCAATTCTAAATACAATAAAAATGTGTTTCTATCCTGAAACTTGTAGTTTCACACAGAAAAAAAGAGAAAATGCAGATGCACACACGATAGCACTGCTAATCAGAATAATTATAATAAACTATGCAATCTAGCATAGAGCAAAATTTAGGTGCTTAGCATAACTTTGGGCCAAAAATATATGACCACCAACTGTGACCAGGTGACTTCATCTAAAGGGTCCCTAACACTAAGGTTCATTTCCATGGCACAAAACCCCATAGGCCAGCAGGGTCGGATCTAGACTTTTCTTTTAGGGGGGGGCGGTTTACGGTTTAATCTTGACCACTCCCCTCTCCAGTCCCGACTCCTCCCCTCTCTCATCTTGACTCCTCCCCTCTCATCTTGACTCCTCCCCTCTCAAGTCCAAATTCCTCCATCACACAAATAGGTATAATTGCAGGTAAAGGATTTGTTAGTGGATGTTAGGTATAATAATCACTTCTACAACACATCAAAGCAAAGTTCCCCAATATGACATCTATCCAAATACCTCCTTATGTTCATCATAATGTATGACACGTCACGTACAGTTGTGATACCTACAGTATAAAAAGTTATAATCCCCTAATATTGGGGTATAGCAAAAGAAAATTAAATAAAATAATTAAATAAAAACAAAATGTCTGGAGTAATTATTTGCATCTATTTCTCATCTTAATATGAGGTACTGATATAGACAGTCAATCATCAAGGTTTATATGTCAACGTCGTTATGAAATACAGTATTATCATAAACCTTGATGATTGACTGACTCTATATAAGCGCATTATATTAAAATGAGAAACATTAACAATGTTATAATAATACCTATAATTCCTTTCTTTGGGATACTAGCAACTTTTATGGATACAAATGGTAACAACTGGCATACTATATGTGTTACTGAACCAGGAAGGGAAGACACATTATAATACCCTGTTATATATTATTATAATAAGGGGAACTGCTGAATCCAAGGGGATTTTAGGCACAGAGTCTTGGGGGGTTAGGCCAATTATTTGATAATCCCACACAGTACTCAACACTTGCCAACCCTAACAGATGAATTCCACATTTGTAATTGTCCAATAATGGAGTTTGAGACTAACCAGGATTAAGTGAGAGTACGTAATACCACATAGGTTTGGGAAATACTCCCACCACCCCCTTTTTTTTTTCCAGAAAAATGTTGCTAGTATACCAAAGATATCTGATTGATTCAATTAATTTAAGGAATTATAGGTATTATCACATTGTTGTATAGAATTTTGCCAGTGCTACTGCATATGTTTGTTGTTCATAAATATACCACTTCAGATACAGCAGATGTCATACTTCTTATTAGGCTCACTCAGCTATCCCCAAAATGAAAGGGATAAGCAAATATAGTGAAGTACTGTTTAATAATTGTAAATTTCAGCCAAACCTGAGCCTGCACCAGTGGGAGAACCCAGGACTTGCACGGTTTCAAGTGCATTCTGAACTGCTTAAAAACAGTTCATGTCTAGCTGGTAATTGTCAAAATGTGGCCACTTGGAAATACATGTAATCTGTGTGGAGTTTATATGTTTTTGTTTTTCTCATATTAAATCTTACAATTACTAAACAGTATTTCACTATAATTGCTTATCTATTACATTTTGGGTATATCTGAATGAGCCTAATAAGAAGTATACTGTGAGATATGACATCTGCTGTATCTGAAGTGGTATATTTATGAATGACCTACATACTGTATGCAGTAGCGCTGGATAAGTTCTATTCAACCTTTTTTGGCACATATTTGGTGAAGATGTGAGGATACCTTTAAGTAAAATATTGAGCTCACCGAGAAGCTTTTTTCTGCTTGTGCGCACTGCTAGGATTGTCTATTTTATATATCTATTATCAGATTGTTACTGTTTCTCATGTTAATATGAGGTGCTGATATAGAATAAGTCAATCATAATTAATCCAGCATTCTGCTTTAATTTAATATTTTTTTGCTATACCCCAATATTAGGGAATATTAACTTTGTATACTGTAGGTAACACAACTGTACATGACGTGTCATAAATTATGATGAACATATGGATGGTATAATAGAGGGCCATCAAAATATGTAATTTGTGGCAACAACAGTGACAAGACATTGGGCATAATTCAAACTTGATGCGGGGGACACCCAGCACAGGGCTAGTCCGCCCCGCATGTCTGGCTCTGCCCCACTGTACAAGTTCAAAAGCATCGCTACCAGCGCAGCTTCTGCGCACAGGCAGGGAGCTACTAGTCACTGATCGGGTCACAGCGGCTGCGTGTGATGTCACACAGCAGCCGCAGCCTGCCCCCCGCACGGTCCGGGCACACCTGCGTTGCCCAGACCGCAACCCTAAAAGGGCGGCCAAACGCCACCGGCCTGCACCCTCCTGCCCAGCGACTGCCTCTGCCTGGCAGGGCTGAGATGGCCGACGGCTGTCTGGCATGCGCCAGCGTATGCGCAGTTCAGACCTGATCGGCTGCTGTGCAAAAATGCACAGCAGTGATCAGGTCTGAATTAGGCCCCTTGTCTGTAACGACATCAGTTATAAGAGAGTGAGGCTCCCGAGGACACACCATATCAAGCAATTTAAATATTTTTAGGGATTTGGATAGATGTCATATTGGGGGACTTTGATTTGATGTGTTGTAGAAGTGATTATTATACCAAACACCCACTAACAAATCCTTTACCTGCTTATCTTGCAATATATCCCTACCAGCTATTAGGGTGCCATTTATAATCAAGGGATCTCTCCCACTGATATATAAACTGTTTGATGCACATTATAGGACCAATGCTATACAGGAACTTGAAGACAGTTGTAACTAAAACTCATTTGTGAGGTCACCTTGTAGGTGAATTATACGGTGAGGACAATTCCAAGTTGATACCTCATAGAAGGAGTATGGTGTTATTTATGAGAAATTAACCAAATAGAGGACAAATTAGCATACACCATATTTTTTTGTATAGCATTTTTATGCACACTTTCTTTCTGTAGTTTTACACGCATCTCGCTATAATTTTAGTATTTCACTGACAGGACGTGATATGTAATGTTTAATATTATGAAATACAAGGAATGTTTTAAAACCTATACACTACTACAGACATCCTCTGTTCTACTGTGTTGCACATATGGGAGACTCAACCTGTAATACCCTGCCTAGGGAATATAGCAAGAAGATCTCTTACTGGCTGGTTCCATTGCAACAGGCTGGTAAGATGGTCCCTTTTCCACAGGCTGGTCAATGGTACAGGTTGGCAGGAAAGTCCCTCTGGCAGCTGGCTGGTCTCTGGGTGCAGGAATGCAGCATGCTCTCAGTGTGCAGAAAAGTCAACACACTATACTGTTTCCATTAGCCCACTAGCCTGTCATGTAAGTGAAGTCACGCCCCCAACACACAGCCACTTCCTGGATCTCCTATTATCAGCAAATACTGAAAGCTGGGGAGATGAAAGCAGTCTCAATAAACAAACTATGTTGATTGATTAACTGCTGTGCAGGCCAAATGGGTGAGTGGGGAGGAAGGGGCACCTGCTGTGAGCTGCTGCAACTCACACCACTGACTATAGCTGACAGCCAGCTGAAATAGGAATGGGTTAAGGAGCAGGACTTCACAGACAGTTTGTCCATAGGCAGGAATGTGCTAGGGGGGGGCGACCGCCCCCACCGCCCCCCTCTGTATCCGTGCCTGTAGGCCAGTGCAAGCCTACCACTCCATGGCATCACACTATTGAGAAGTGTAAGTATTACTCTTAACATATACAGATGTAGCCATGCTCATTGTGGCTGTGATGTGGCTGCATGTGCACTACAGGCATGCATAGTCGCACCCGCACCTTAGTACATGGGCTGTGACTAATTTCCCTATAATGTTATCTTAATAGCCGCAGGTGCGACTAAGACGCATGGCAGTGTGTGTGCATGAATCGCAGCAAACAAAGCGCCCCTGCGTCCAGTCACATCAACGGTGAACGTGGCTACATCTGTAGCTGCTGCTTTTTACTCATATGTAACACATATTTTTATCACTTAAACCTCTCACTAGTGTGATTCCTTGGGACTGTTGGCTTGTGCTAACCTGGGGGGCACCGTGCTCTGGATTTGAACCTTAGTGTTAAGGACCCACCGGATGAGGTCATCTGGTTACTGTTGGTGGGCTCATATTTTTGCCAAAAATTATGCTAAGCACCTCAATTTTAATCTGTTAGACTATAGAGCTTATTATAATGATTATGATTAGCAGTGCTTATTACTATAAAGCATTAATCTGCATTTTCTTTTTTCCTGTGAAAATTCTCATTATGCTATATAAAATATTCAGTGTTCCAGTAAATAATTGCCTCTTTTCTGACATAAGAGTGTAAATCAGAGATGGACACTGCGCAGTTGCAGCTACGACAGTTTTTGCAGCCTCTTCCTGGCATCTTCCTGGCAATGGATTCTCGCAGGACTTGGATACTATATAAGATGCTGCGGCAGGGACTCAGTGCCATTTCACTGTGATGCATGCTGCTGAATGCTGCACTGTACTCTGCTCTATTGGCTGTCCTGAAACTCAAGACTCACAAGCGGCTGTGCTCACTCTAAATGACTGTATGGGTGCACGCTTCATGCTGTTGTATGCTGTGCTGCACTCTGTTATATTGGCTGTACTGTGTACTGAGAATGCAGACTCACAAGTGGCTGTGCTCTATATACTGACTGTGTATAGGGGCATGCTGCAAGCTGCTGTATGCTGTGCTGTACTCTACTGTATTGGCTGTGCTGTGTCCAGAGACTCCATTCTGACAAGTGGTTGTGCTCTGTATAGTGACTGTGTATAGGGGCACGCTGTATGCTGCTGTATGCTGCACTGTGCTCTGCTGTAAATTGTACTGATTTGTAAGCTTTATTCTAATGCACTATTGTTCATATGCAACTATAACCCTGTGACTTCATGCAGTTTGAACTGAGCTGCAACTGAGCTGCAAGTTAAAAAACAGAAAAAGTATTATTAAAAATATTGTTAAGCTCTATCGTACGTACTATTTGGCACACTTTATCCTAGTGCACTTGGTGCACATGCATCTATTAGCCCTGTGATACACACAGTTTTATTTGAAAGGAAAGTTAAAAAACAGAAATATATATATATATATATATATATATATATTTATTTCAGTGCTATTGTTTGTACTGTTTGGTGTGCTTTACCCTGGTGTGCTTTTTTCACATGCATCTATAAGCTTTGTGATCCACGCAGTTTGAACCGAGCTGCAAGTTAAAAAAAGAAAATAATAAATAATATATAGTTAAGTTCTATTGTTTGTACTGTTTGGTGCACAATACCCTAGTGTGCTTTGTTCTCATGCATCTATAAACCCTCAGATCTATGCAGTTTGATCCAAGCTGCAAGATAAAAAACAGAAAAATAAAAAAGTTAAGTTCTATTGTTTGTACTGCTTTGTGCACTTTACCCTAGTGTACTTTGTTCACGTGTATCTATTAGCCCTGTGACTCCATGCAGTTAGAGCCAAACTGCAAGTAAAAAAAACAGGGGGAAAATATAAAGATCTTTTGTTTATACTGTTTGGTACGCTTTACCCTAGTGCTTATTGTTCAAAGCTCTGTGACGCCAAGCAGTTTGAACCAAGTGCAAGTATAAAAAAATTAAAATAAAAACAATATTGTAAAGATCTATTGTTTATACTGTACTGTGCACTGTACCCCAGTATGCTGTTGCAATGTTTCCTAGATAGTGCTATAAACTGTCTTGTGTTTGTGCCGCTGCTCTGTCACTAAGTAACCAACCATCTTGCTGCAGTCTTTGGCCAAGATTGGTGAAAACAATTATTGTGAGCTGTAAGGTGGTCAAAATTGACTGGAAATGAAAGCTATTGAGGTTAATAATACTCTAGGAACAAAAAAGTATGTGATTTTACATTTTTATGTCAATTTACAAAAAAATTAAATGCAAATGCAAATCCAAAGCCAAAGCCAGACACAGTGGTTTGGCAAATCCAAACCGGACGATGAATCAGAGCCAAATCCAGTAAAAATGGTCCCGCACACATCTTTAGTTAGGAAGAACATACAGACTAGTTTACTTTGAAACTAAGCACAAAAATAATGATCATATCATATGTTGAAAGTGACAAATACACTCCTGTGAGAACTATCTCCTACTGCAAGTAACTGTATCATCCCAGAATATTTAAGAGATATGCCGGAACCCCTGTGTTTTAATTTTGCCAAAATCACACTCTGTGTTTTGGTTTTGAATCAGGAAAAGTTCTAAAAACAGCTAAAATCATGTAATTTTGGCCTGTTTTTGTAGCTACAGTATTATTAACTTTAATAACATTAATTTCAAGTCATTTTTAGTCAATGTTGACCACCTCATAGCTCACAATACTGTTCACAAATATTTGGCAAAGACTGATTGGATATATAGAGAAGCGGCACAAACACACAGCAGTTTAAAAGTATATAGCACATCCATGAAACATTGTAGCACAGTAGTGGTAGAGAGGATGGTATTTAAATAAACTAGAAAATAATAATAATAATAATAATAATAATAATTGTATTTATATAGTGTTCTTTTTCCAATAGGAGCTTAACAGAATTAACATGATACAGTGCAGAACTAATGAAGAACATTAAATACAGAGAGCACGGAGATATTAAAGGGACAATTCTGAGTAAACAGTAAAGTCATAAGTCTGTTTTTGAAGGATACTAAAATGGGAGCCGCTCGAACTGTGCGGGGAAGTGAGTTTCATAGAGTCAGAGCTGCATAGCTAAAAGCTTGACCCCCAGATGAATTATGGGAGATTCTAGGTACTGCTAAAAGTCCTTAGCTTACAGATCATAGTAATCAAGCAGGGCAGAATGGAATCAGGAGCTGCTTCAAGTACTTTGAGTTCTGGTCATGTAGTGCTTTAAAAGTCAGTCAGCAAATCTTGAAGATAATTCATCATCTTAATGGTAGCCAGTGGAGGGAGTATAGAATTGGTGTTATGTGACTAGAACATAGCTAGTTGGTTAGCAGCCTGGAAGCTGTGTTTTGTACCAGCTGTAAGCAGTACCATTTTTTTGCTGGGACATCAAGGTAGAGTGCATTGTAGTAGTCTTATCGAGAGTATCCAAATGCATGTATGACTTTTGCCTGATCTTCCGAGGGAAAAAGGTGCTTCATTCTGGCTATGTTCCACAGATGAAAGAATGAGGATTTGATTGTGTCTTATATCTGATGCTTATGTGTCAAGCCACCATACAGGACAACACCAAGCCTCCAAACATGATCAGTGGTTTGCAATAAGACCCAATAGAAAGTACATTTTCATAAGAAGGGCATAACAGGGAAATGGAGGTGGAATATGTAGTGGCAGACAGGTAAAGTATTGATTGATTGATTGATTGATTTATTGATTAAAATTATCTAATTAAAATTGATTAATTCAATTTATTTAAAAAAGGTTACAAAAGAAAATGCTAAAAAATACAATATTAATAACCAAGGGTTGCCAAAAACGTAAAGAAAATTAATAGTTGCACTGCAGGGCAGCAAATTCTAATGCAGCCTATCGTACACTAACAAATATTAGGATGACCTGTTGGCCATAATAGTCCTACCTCCTTCCTTATTGTGTAACACACCCTTTTTGTACATTTATGAGGTAAACCAGAGAGCCTGAGTATGACAGATAATATCATGCTTTTTATATCCTAATTCTAGTCCACATGTGGTGCAAAATGGATTTGTTCTTGGGCCCTCCCACCCTTTTGTTGTATATTAAAATGGAAATAAACAGTTTAATAAACCAGTCACTTCAGTGACACAAAATGACACTTTTGTGGCTGAAATGCTTGGTATGTTTGGGCCCCCACAAACCAATTTTTTGGAACGACTACCTCTGATCATTAAAGGAAGGTGATGATGAGGATGTTAGCAGTGGAGATTGCATGTGCTGGTTCAGACTTCTCATAGCTTATACTGAACTACTTGTTATTATTTTACAGGATTTTTTCACATTTTAATAAATAACTTGCATGAACTTGCTGCAGGGATGAGGTGTCTAGATGGTTAACATCCCTACCTCTAGTAACTTTGGCCTCACAAATGGTGCAGATGCATTCACAATTTTTTTTTGGGGGGGGGTCTTCTGCCCAGGCATGACAATGGCCTTCTTTTAATCATGGGAAAGAACTGCTGCCACTGGTGGCTAAATTATATGGACACAAACAAAATCCTCATCTTTTACATTCTTATTAGCATCAGATACACAAATATTCCCGTCATCCTGTTGCACTTCCACACTAGCATCCTCATTTTCTATGTCACCATCTTTATTTGTACGGCTCATTCCCACTTTTGCAGACTGTGCAAAAATGACAAAAGGAGTATTTTCTACAAGATAAATGTCAGAAATGTCAGACTCACACATAGCTAGCATAGACATCCCTAGACTCTTCTCATGGATTTGTGAACACATAGATTGTTCTTCAGTCCTAGTTTTTTGGGAACACTGAGTTGTCTGTTTGAAAGGTTACACGACCAATAGACTCAGAGTGAGAAGGTGTTGCATCATTATATAAGGTCACAGAAGAAGATGCCTGGTGCGTTTGGTCTGATCTTCCAAAATAAGCATTTCTTTAGTGCATGAAACAACTGTGCCTCAGAACTACTCGGATATGCCAAATTTGGGTGGGTTTGGTTTCCGGAAAACCAAACTCTCAAATGTTTAGAATGTTTAGCACAACATTATTAATACAGAGAGACATAATAAATTAATGTGGCCCAAAGTTACATTTATATATACATTGAAGGGTACAAAAATTCATAACCTATACAGTATGTGGATCCAGCCCCTACAACACAACCCCACACACAATTGGACTACTGTATTTAACACAAAAAGTTTAAACTATATCATTAGCTAGAGAAAAATACAATGATAAGAAGGTTTTGCTCCAAATGGATATTGGTAAATGATATTTTCAGAAAAGTGTTGGTGAATTTTATTTTGTAAATATTTCTAGAACTTAATGAATTGGATGTGAGCTATTTGTGTTTAAACTGCATGATCTATTTCTTATTTCTCATTGTACTATGGGGGTCATTCCGAGTTGATCACTAGCTGCCATTGTTCGCAGCGCAGCGATCGGGCTAAAAATCGGCAGTTCTGCGCATGCGTATGCTCCGCAATGTGCACGCGCGACTTATGGGTACAAATCCCTTTGTGGTTGTGCACAGGTTCTAGCAAAGTTTTCAGTCGCACTGATGGCCGCAAGAAGATTGACAGGAAGGAGGCATTTTCTGTCAACTGACCGTTTTCAGGGAGTGTTTGCAAAAACGCAGGCGTGTCTGAAAAAATGCAGGCATGGCTGGGCGGGTGTATGACATCAAATCCGGACACGAATAGGCTGAAGTGATCGCAAGTGCTGAGTAGGTTCAGAGCTACTCAGAAACTGCACAAACTGTTTTTGCAGAGCTCGGCTGCACATGCGTTCGCACTTCTGATAAGCTAAAATGCACTCCCCAGTGGGCAGCGGCATAGCGTTTGCACGGCTGCTAAAAACTGCTAGCGAGCGATCAACTCGGAATGACCCCCTATAGCTCTTCTTCTATCACCATGTACCTAATGGACTTTAATTGTATGCAACATGTGCTTACTTATACACTTGAATTTATAAACAGCTTTAAAAATTATACATTATTTATAAACAGTTAACTTTGTTAGATGTTGATGAGTCCTTTAAAACTGTTTTTAATTAATTGGGCAAACATACCTTCTAGGACAGGGGTGGCCAACCAGTCAGAGACAAAGAGCCAAGATATCTTGTTAGGTACATCAAAGAGCCGACTTCGAGCTGAAGGCGCACCTGTAAAAATGGGGTGTGACCTTGTGCCTGCTAGGCCACGCCCCTGGTATAAAATACATTGAAAAAGCCAGATCCAACATAAAATATAATGAAAAAGCCACTTCTACATCAAATAATTGAAAAAGCCAGATCCGCATAAAATATATTGAAAAGCCAGATTCACATAATACACTTCAGTTCTCCCATGTGTCACTTCAGCCAGCTCCCCCGTGTGTATTTGGCTCCTTCAGTTCTCAGTCTACTTAGTTCTACTGCATGTCTGGCTGGAGTGAAGCGGTTTACAGATCTCTTGTGGTCACGTGACTTTGAGTGTTGGGAGCCACATTTGAATGAAGAATTATCTTGCCATTAAAGCTAAAAATGTTAAAATAATAATTAATAGATGGAATATACTAATATTTTTGTTGTTGTGAAAAAGACAGATTAATTAAATGCAAATCAATGGTTCATAAAAATATATGAATATTCCATTTTTGTAACAGGTAAAATAGTTTCTAATAAGAGCTCTGCTTATTGCCAATCTGATTTTATTACATATCTGGCTTATTGCAAATGTGGCATTCAGTATGTAAAACAAGGGGTAAATCCTCAAATTCACAGTGAACTTGCACTGCGAATTACATTTGCAATTCAATTCCAAACTTGCACTTCATTTTCAGAATAAAAATGTTTTTTTTTTGTTTGCACCCCCTTAGCAATTGAAAAGGTAGGGGAAAACCTGTATTTTAAGGTAGTTACAGTATATAATGTAATTAGGCACTTGAAAGTTTTTAATTACATGTCATTTTTTTGGGTTAGAAAAGAAAGCATGGCCTGAAGTTACACTACAATTTTTATATGTATTTAAAATTGTTTAAAAAAATTGCCTCAAATAACCCCAAAAGCAATTTTTAACATTTTTTTTGCATTTTCCATTTAATTTGTTTGAAAATATGTAAGCCTTTTTTTTTAATGCACCAATCAGCCATTTGACTCCTTTTAACAGCATTCAGTATTTTCCTTGTGTCCACTAACTGCCATCTATGTGGTCCTGCTAATGAAGTTGTGATTTTGGGGGGCCCAGGAAGGTTTCCCTACTTTTTCATGCTCTTTTTCCAGTTTACTTTTTGGACAAAATTTGCTCAACCTTGCTGCAAGTAGTGTGAATTGTCCTTTATAATTTAATTGTGAGCAAATTAACAATGTGAGTTTGCCTTTTGCAAATTTGCACCTAATTGAATCCCCCCAAGTATCAACAGCTACAGTGTAACATGATCAAGGTGGTAATATTCAAGGACTGAAAGTTAAACATATAAAATGTATAACATATTAAATAGATGGGGACAAGTGTGTTTATTTACAGATGTGTCCCCATTCACCTTTCCTATATCCTGCCATGTATGGCACAGTTTGGCATGCCATAGACTCAGAGATTTAGCCAACACTATCCAGTAATCAAAAGACACATGATGCAGCCACAAGTATGTAATTTATCTAGTTCCCGTGTGAACCCCAACCACATGCCACAAGAAACAAAACAGCTTTGTCAGAAGCAGCTATAGGCTGTCAACACTGAGAGTCACATGGGCTGAAGCACCAAACCAATTCCGAAGCTGAGAATCATAAATTAAGATCAGAAAGTGAAAGCATGCACCCACCAGCAGCACTACCTAATGACCACAAGAGACATGTGACAGCCCAAGGTGTACACTCAAAATCTCCCACTCAAAAGAACACCCAGCCAATATTGTGAAACAAGTCATGCCATTGTCATTTGCTTTGAAACCAACATCTACAGTAGATCACATATCCACTGATGATGATGCTTTTAAACCAAGCACATAACTGTGTACCACATGAGAGAAAACAGCCATAATAAGAACACAAAAAATTGCCTAACCACACTGCGACAATCCAGTAACAAGTACAGTCACTGAAACATCAACTTGATATTGTACACCAGCCAAAACAGCATGAGAGCTCCAAGCACTCCAAACACACCCACATACAATGTCCATTCCCAAACAGTGTGTCAAAGTCAAATTGGTCATGGACCACAGCCAAGCAGTCTGCCTCCATTTCTCCTCTCACACTACTCACACTGTCAACAACAATGACTGCCACAATCAGCAAGGAAAATAGCCATGGACTCATTTCAAGAACACCCTCAAATAATCAGGACAACCCAATTGATCAGTAACAGCACACAAAATGGAGGGAAACCATCACAACACATACCATGCATACAGTACCCAACCAATAGAGAAACACCAAAAGAGGTCACCAAATGCCACACCGAGCTCACTCCAGCAGACTCCTCCTATAAAGGAGAAGGGTAAGCAGACCCATCTGAAGGTGAACATTCTCAAATTCTCTATGTGAGCCATTAGCCTTGTCCGTCTTTACTGTATTTTTGGTTGCTTTTTTAATTGAAATTATTGGAGGTCATTATATTCCAAAGTAATAAGTAGAAAGTGCACAATCATACAGTAAGTCAATAGTAAATACTTAGGCAAATGAAGTGCAAAATTAATTGGTAACAGCATTAATTAATGTACAACACATTTTGGTAATGTGGAAAGAAAATAGAACAGGTGGAAAGAGAAAGGGAAAGAGACAGCAAAACTAGAACCATAAAAAAGTGAGGTAACAAAGGAGGAGGAGAAGGAAGACAGAATTAAGAGGAGAACTAGCATGAAGAAAGGACAACCAGGTGCCTGCAATCTTGTCAAAGAACCTGAAGGAGTTCTAATGAATGCTAGTCATGAATTCCAAGCAATAAACATGCAATACCCTACTAACATTAGATTGAAGAGATTGAAGGGATGGTTGTTTCCAGTCAGTGACAAGTGGCTGCTGAGAGAATATGCCTAATAAGTTTTTCTTCTTCAGGGTCCATAGGGATTTACAGGGATATTTGGCGATGGGAAGTTTCAGGAAGAGCCAGGTATAAGAGTAGAAATTAAGGCTCTAATGACACCACAAGTTAGAGAATAGCCAAAATCAGGTTTCTAATATCTATCCTGATACCAGTAAGTTTCGGACAGTTTCACCAAATATGGAGGGAAGTTCCCTCTAATCGGAAGGGATCAGGAGATACATTTTTAAGATGGGCAGGGATGTATTACCATCTAAAGTATATAGGATTTTGTATAAATTATTTTATCATCATACAAATTGAGCAAGAAGTGGCATGTTCCCGAATCTCTACAATTCATCAGTCATTTGGGTTATGTGTAGGTGTTTGGCAAAAGTGAGCTAGGAGTATAATATAGAGATCAGTCCAGCAGTGGATGTCTGATGTACAGTAAACATAACAATATAACCGTAGTAAGGAGATGGAGTGTAAGACAGCTCTTAACTTTGCTGTGGAAATCTTGTAATTGTAAACATTGGTAAACATTTTTGGAGGGAATTTGAAACATAGATGGAATGTTGGAGAATTCAGGAAAGGAGGTGTCATGGGACAAATCATTCAGGAATCTAATATTTCTTTGCAACCAAGAGGCAATTTTTAGTGAGACAAGGCCAGGTTGAAATTTTGGATAGTTTAACAATGGAATAACTGGGAAGGGAGATGGGGATAAACCAAATGCAACAGAAGTGAAATCCCACATTATCAGGGAGTGTGAGTCTAAGGGGTAGCCTTTAACCTTTTTTGGGAGCCTTCAGCCATGTCCATGTGAGCCAAAAGATGGAGGAAAGAAAAAGCAGCAGCAAACCCTCAGCCTCAAGATGGACCCAGACTCTAAAAGAAACCAGAGTGTTCCATAATATGCATTAAGCATGCAACACAAAGAGATAATAACATTTAAAATTAGGCATTCCTAATACATTATCCTGAGCAGACCTACAGTATGCTGGTCTTGAAGATGCAACTGAGGATGCCGACCTGCTCAAATAATTGAGAGATCTGAAATTGAAGGAATTTGAAGACATATGGGGGGACATAGATAGGAAGAGTCTCTTGAAAAAGTATAAAAGTCTTCTAACGCATTCATTTTGGTAATGTTGATACAGCCTATCTAGGATATAAATAGAGATGTGCACCGGACATTTTTCGGGATTTGTGTTTTGGTTTTGGATTCGGTTCCGCGGCCGTGTTTGGATTCAGATGCATTTTGGCAAAACCTCCCTGAAAATTTTTTGTCGGATTCGGGTGTGTTTTGGATTCGGGTTTATTTTTTTTTTAAAATCCTCAAAAACAATTTAAATCATAGAATTTGGGAGTCATTTTGATCCCAAAGTATTATTAACCTCAATAACCATATTTTCCACTCATTTACAGTCTATTCTGAACACCTCACAATATTATTTTTAGTCCTAAAATTTGCACCGAGGTCGCTGGATGACTAAGCTAAGCGACCCAAGTGGCCGGCACAAACACCTGGCCCATCTAGGAGTGGCACTGCAGTGTCAGACAGGATGGCACTTAAAAAAATTGTCCCCAAACATCACATGATGCAAAGATAAATGAAAGAAAAAAGAGGTGCAAGATGGAATTTTCCTTGGGCCCTCCCACCCACCCTTATATTGTATAAACAGGACATGCACACTTTAACAAACCCATAATTTCAGCGACAGGGTCTGCCACACGACTGTGGCTGAAATGACTGGTTGGTTTGGGCCCCCACCAAAAAAGAAGCAATCATTCTCTCCTTGCACAAACTGGCTTTACAGAGGCAAGATGTCCACCTCCTCATCATCATCCGATTCCTCACCCCTTTCACTGTGTACATCCCCCTCCTCACAGATTATTAATTCGTCCCCACTGGAATCCACCATCTCAGGTCCCTGTGTACTTTCTGGAGGCAATTGCTGGTGAATGTCTCCACGGAGGAATTGATTATAATTCATTTTGATGAACATCATCTTCTCCACATTTTCTGGAAGTGACCTCGTACGCCAATTGCTGACAAGGTGACCGGCTGCACTAAACACTCTTTTGGAGTAAACACTGGAGGGGGGGCAACTTAGGTAAAATAAAGCCAGTTAGTGCAAGGGCCTCCAAATTGCCTCTTTTTCCTGCCAGTATACGTACGGACTGTCTGACGTGCCTACTTGGCTGCGTTCACTCATATAATCCTCCACCATTCTTTCAATGGTGACAGAATCATATGCAGTGACAGTAGATGACATGTCAGTAATCATTGGCAGGTCATTCAGTCCGGACCAAATATCAGCACTCGCTCCAGACTGCCCTGCATCACCGCCAGCGGGTGGGCTCGGAATTCATAGCCTTTTCCTCGCAGCCTCAGTTGTGGGAGAATGTGAAGGAGGAGCTGTTGACGGGTCACATTCCGCTTGACTTGGCAATTTTCTCACCAGCAGGTCTTTGAACCTCTGCAGACTTGTGTCTGCCGGAAAGAGAGATACAATGTAGGTTTTTGATCTAGGATCGAGCACGGTGGCCAAAATGTAGTGCTCTGATTTCAACAGATTGACCACCCGTGAATCCTGGTTAAGCGAATTAAGGGCTCCATCCACAAGTCCCTCATGCCTAGCGGAATCGCTCCATTTTAGCTCCTCCTTCAATCTCTCCAGCTTCTTCTGCAAAAGCCTGATGAGGGGAATGACCTGACTCAGGCTGGCAGTGTCTGAACTGACTTCACGTGTGGCAAGTTCAAAGGGTTGCAGAACCTTGCACTACGTTGAAATCATTCTCCACTGCGCTTGAGTCAGATGCAATCCCCCTCCTTTGCCTATATCGTTGATATCTGTATAGGCTTGAATGGCCTTTTGCTGCTCCTACATCCACTGAAGCATATAGAGGGTTGAATTCCACCTCATTACCACCTCTTGCTTCAGGAGTGTTTGCTGGTACTCCAGTCTTCGGCACGCGGTGGCTGAATGCCGAAAGTGGCCCGCAATTCTTCAGGCCACCGACAGCATCTCTTGCACGACCCTGTCATTTTTTAAATAATTCTGCACCACCAAATTCAATGTATGTGCAAAACATGGGACGTGCTGGAATTTGTCCATGTGTAATGCATGCACAATATTGGTGGCGTTGTCCGATGTCACAAATCCCCAGGAGAGTCCAATTGGGGTAAGCCATTCTGCGATGATGTTCCTCAGTTTCCGTAAGAGGTTGTCAGCTGTATGCCTCTTATGAAAAGCTGTGATACAAAGCGTAGCCTGACTAGAAACGAGTTGGCGTTTGTGAGATGCTGCTACTGGTGCCGCTGCTGCTGTTCTTGCTGCGGGAGGCAATGCATCTACCCAGTGGGCTGTCACAGTCATATAGTCCTGAGTCTGCCCTGTTCCACTTGTCCACATGTCTGTGGTTAAGTGGACATTGGGTACAACTGCATTTTTTAGGACACTGGTGACTCTTTTTCTGATTTCTGTGTACATTCTCGGTATCGCCTGCCTAGATAAATGGAACCTAGATGGTATTTGGTACCAGGGACACAGTACCTCAAGCAATTCTCTAATTCCCTGTGAATACCGGACACACGTTTAACACCACCGCAGCTAACAAGGCCTTAGTTATCCGCTTTGCAGCAGGATGACTGCTGTGATATTTCATCTTCCTCGCAAAGGACTGTTGGACAGTCAATTGCTTACTGGAAGTAGTACAAGTGGTCTTCCGACTTCCCCTCTGGAATGACGATTGACTACCAGCAGCAACAACAGCAGCGCCAGCAGCAATAGGCGTTACACTCAAGGATGCATCGGAGGAATCCCAGGCAGGAGAGGACTCGTCAGACTTGCCATTGACATGGCCTGCAGGACTATTGGCTTTCCTGTCTAAGGAGGAAATTGATACTGAGGGAGTTGGTGGTGTGGTTTGCAGGAGCTTGGGTACAAGAGGAAGGTATTTAGTTGTCAGAGGACTGCTTCCGCTGTCACCCAAAGTTTTTGAACTTGTCAATGACTTCTGAGGAATGCGCTTCAGGTGACGTATAAGGGAGGATGTTCCTAGGTGGTTAACGTCCTTACCCCTGCTTATTACTGCTTGACAAAGGCAACACACGGCTTGACACCTGTTGTCCGCATTTCTGTTAAATTAATTCCACACCGAAGAGGTGATTTTTTTTTGTAATTTGACCAGGCATGTCAATGGTCATATTCATCCAACAGACAACAGGTGTCTCCCCGGGTGCCTGACTTAAACAAACCACCTCACCATCAGAATCCTCCTTGTCAATTTCCTCCTCAGCGCCAGCAACACCCATATCCTCATCCTGGTGTACTTCAACAGTGACATCTACATCTTGACTATCAGGAACTGGACTGCAGGTGCTCCTTCCAGCACTTGCAGGGGGCGTGCAAATGGTGGAAGGCGCCACCTCTTCCCGTCCAGTGTTGGGAAGGTCAGGCATCGAAACCGACACAATTGGACTCTCCTTGGGGATTTGTGATTTAGAAGAACGCACAGTTCTTTTGCTGTGCTTTTGCCAGCTTAAGTCTTTTCATTTTTCTAGCGGGAGGATGAGTGCTTCAATCCTCATGTGAAGATGACCCACTAGTCATGAGGAACATAGGAGAGGGCCTCAGCCATTCCTTTCCACTCTGTGTCGTAATTGGCATATTGGCAAGTTTACGCTTCTCCTCAGACGCTTTTAATTTTGATTTTTGGGTCATTTTACTGAACTCTTGTTTTTTGGATTTTACATGCTCTCTACTATGACATTGGGCATCGGCCTTGGCATATGACGTTGATGGCATTTCATCATCTCTGCCATGACTAGTGGCAGCAGCTTCAGCACGAGGTGGAAGTGGATCTTGATCTTTCCCTATTTTACCCTCCACATTTTTGTTCTCCATTTTTTAATGTGTGGAATTATATGCCAGTAATATATCAATAGCAATGGCCTACTGTACACAACTATATACTGTTGGGTCACCAAAATGCTGCACTGTAATACTATATATACTGCTCACAAAAATGCCGCACAGATATGAAATGGATACGTGCACTCAGTGACACAGAGCTGCAAGATACAGCAATGGCCTACTGTACACAACTATATACTGCTGGGTCACCAAAATGCTGCACTGTAATACTATATATACTGCTCACAAAAATGCCGCACAGATATGGAATGGATACGTGCACTCAGTGACACAGAGCTGCAAGATACAGCAATGGCCTACTGTACACAACTATATACTGTTGGGTCACCAAAATGCTGCACTGTAATACTATATATACTGCTCACAAAAATGCTGCACAGATATGGAATGGATACGTGTACTCAGTAACACAGAGCTGCAAGATACAGCAATGACCTACTGTACACAACTATATACTGTTGGGTCACCAAAATGCTGCACTGTAATACTATACATACTGCTCACAAAAATGCTGCACAGATATGGAATGGATACTTGCAGTGACACAGAGCTGCAAGATACAGCAATGGCCTACTGTACTGTACTACTATTATACTGGTGGTCCCCAGCACCCACAATAAAGCACACTGAGCACAGATATTTGCAGCACACTGAGCACAGATACGGAGCGTTTTCAGGCAAAGAACATAGATATTTTCAGCACACTGAGCACAGATTATTTGCAGCACACTGAGCACAGATTATTTGCAGCACACTGAGCACAGATATTTGCAGCACATTGAGCACAGATTACGGAGCTTTTCAGGGAAAGAACACTGCCACGTCCCCTCCGTTCAATCTCCAATGCACGAGTGAAAATGGCGGCGACTCGCGGCTCCTTATATAGAATACGAATCTCGCGAGAATCCGACAGCGGGTTGATGACGTTCAGGCACGTTCTGGTTAACCGAGCAAGGCGGGAGGATCTGAGGCTGCCTCAGACCTGTGTAAAATAGGTGAAGTTCGGTGGGGTTCATATCCCGACCAACCGAACCCGCTCATCTCTAGATATAAAATGATGAGATCATGAAGCAAGGTCTGACTTTATCTGGGAAAGTACATAGGGAAAATTGGTCTGAAAAAGCTTATTTAATTTAGTAAAAAAATATTTACAAATATTTGATCTTCTGGAGTCACCAATTGAATAAGAATAGACTTTCCAAAGAGGTATTATTGACTTGTGGAATATAAAACATTAAAACTTCAGTTTTAACAAGTTTAAACCTTTATCCTGAAAAATTACCATACAATTTATGTTCAGTCACGGAGGCTGGGAGGGGTAATCAGTGGATTGGTGATGGAGAACAATACGTTACCTGCAAATAAGGCAAAGAAACCCATATATCTATGTTAGCCCAAATTCTAAGTTTATGAAGACTGAAATAATTATCAGTATGAGGGGACATCCTTATTTGTACAATTGGAGATACTGAATGGGGCTGAAGACAGGCCATTAGCAGAAAGAGTTTCAGAAGGAGAATGGTATAAGGCCCAAATTCCCTTTAGGAGAATTCAACCCAAGAACCCTATACATAAATGGACAGGATATTCAATCAAATGCCTTTTTGGTATCCAATGACATAATCAGGGAAGTAGTTTTACTATTGTGGATGTATTGTTTCAGGTCAATAGTCCTCTGAAGGCCTACCTTCCCATGATAAATTCCCCCTAATTAAGGTGGATTAGAGATTGTAATAGATGGTAGGATTAGAGATGGTATAGTAGGAGGGGATTTAATGTATTGGCTAAAATTTTTACATAAAGTTAATATCCATATTAAGTAAAGATATCAGTCTGTATAGCTTCCCAGTTCTGGTATGCCATGCCACAAGATAATATACACAGTTTAACCGCTGGGTGGCGAATGCTCCACAGATGAAAACTACAGTGCTGAAACCAATAATGTGTCAGTGGATGGTGAACCCTGATAAGCCAGCCAATCACATTCAGGCATAATAAACTTTCGCTGGCTCGACACCTCCTCCCAAGATTAATTTTTGCAGTTTGCTATTCTACTGTAAGCCAACTAACTGCATTGGACTCTAAACCGCTATTGACTTTTTAGTGTAACTTATTGTTGCAATGACACAAACTGAGTTCAGTTCATGTTCAATAATGTTTGGGTATTCTGCTAAGCTCTAACCACCTCCCCGCCATCTTTCACTTCTATCCAAAGCCACTTTATGTGCTGCTTCGCACTTTCCCCCTCCCTTCCTCTCTGTGTTAGGCCACCCAGCCGCATAACACTCTAGACTGCTATTGATGATATTGTATTGTGCACCAAATGTGGCATAAAGGCGCATTCATAAAATCACATTCTCAGCAGGTTTGACTGCTGCTACACATGGCTTGCGTATCCGAGTGGGCAAGGTGAGCACCTTGCATAACCGGCATCTCAGGTTCGAGGCCTGGACACGGACAATGTGACTGTGTAAATAATTTATTTATTTATTATTATTTTTAACTTCAATACAGGAATAAATAAAGGATTAACTCATTTGGTGTGTGGGAGGGAAAAGTGCGGAACAGAACATAAAGTCGAGAAGGGTATTTTAAGAGTATTGAACCTGAAATGATCTTTATTTATGAAAAACTTCCTGTGCGTCAATACAACAGGCTTCTTTACATCATGTAGCGACAGCTTACGGATGGCCCAGTAAAGTGTCGAATACAATTTCAGTAGCGGTTTAAGAGCAAGAAATATGGTTTGCTGGCACTACAGTATGTAGGCAGGTGTAGGTGCAAGCATGCAAATCAGCAGCCACCTAGTGAAGAGGTAACCAGCCTCTTCTAAATGATAGACAAAGAGAAGGAAATTGCTACGTGGTGCTTAATAATGCATAGTCATTTTAAAACATATAACACAGTTTATTATGTAACATAAAAAACAAAAACACATTTATCTAAAAAGCACACATATAAAATTGTGTATAGCTAAAAACCAACAGATGATTTATGTGTATCAACTCCAGGGTCACAAGATGACAATTAGACTCAGAGTAGGCAATTAGTATGCTTATTAGAGGGTTCATTCTGGGGTTCAAAAAATCGACAGCGGTGCACAAAAATAGTTTGGTTAAAGTGGTCACTGGGTAAGTACTTGGGTATTTTTAACCGGTTTAAATGGTGGCAAGCGGAGAATCTCAGTTTGTGGTCAGTCGGTCTCAATGCTTAGTCCACACACTTGATTATTAAGGTCCCCGAGCTAGTGTTCCATGCAGCGGTGTGTAGAATAGTAATCCACCAGGACTGGTAGTGCAGTGTAGCAGACCGCCTGAGGACCGGCTATTTACAGCCTAACAACATATACCAGCACGAGCACAATACAGAGCCACACACTTGGGATATCAGGCGATGCACTACAACTGCACTACCAGTCCTGGTGGATTACTATTCTGCAAGGAACACCAGCTCGGGGACCTTAATAATCAGGTGTGTGGACTAAGCATTGAGACTGACTGTCCATGAAATGAGAGTCTTCGCTTGCCACCATTTAAACTGTTACCTATATCCGAGTACTTACCCAGTGCCCACTTTAACCAAACTATTTTTGTGCACTGCTGTCTATTTTGTGAACTCCAGAATTAACCCTCTAATACGCATACCCCGGATTTGATACACATGAATCATCTGTTGTTTTTTTGCTCTGTGCTATTTTATCTGTGTGCTTTTTAGATTAATGTGATTTATGTTTTTTATGCTACATAACAAACTGTGTTATATTTCTTAAA
The DNA here is from genome assembly GCF_028390025.1 of Pseudophryne corroboree. NCBI lineage: Eukaryota > Metazoa > Chordata > Amphibia > Anura > Myobatrachidae > Pseudophryne > Pseudophryne corroboree. The sequence goes on along the minus strand of NC_086450.1, from coordinate 467,168,369 downwards.
TTGTCTATGCATTATTAAGCGCCACTTAGCAATTTTCTTCTCAGTGACGGTTTCGCTTAAAATGCATCTGGCTGGCATGCAGTAACATACAGTAGAAAAGACAGGTGATGGCAAGTTATGAGCAATGTTTTAAGTTCGGCACAGTACCTTAAAAAATTGTAACTCGAATTGCTCTGCCTACAGTATGTGAAATGTTGGATGTGCGTTTTCACACAAACACAGATATCAGATATATATTATTATCAAACACAGGACTCACACACCAAATGATTTCATCCATTATTGCACAATCAACTGCAGCTCTGCATTCATGACAAAATTCTTTTCAGTACTACTATATAGTGTAATGAATAACAGGTTCCGCCATCCAATCAGCAAGCGGCGCAGAAGAAGCTTTGTTGGCTATTTGATGCATGCGCAGTGCAGTTTAGAAAAAGTAACGTCTTGTGGACAGAATGTTGTATTACACTTTCCGACTTTTCCAGTGCTTCAGTATGTTACGTTACAACGTAATGTTACATTAAGAAACTTAGAACGCCAGGCAGCAGCACGTAATGGCGCAAATAGCAGGGAGCGCTACAGTACATGGCTTAAGGAACAAAGATGTAGATGGACACATCTGTAGCTGAAGAAGTGAAAATGATTTTTATGAGGTATTGGTATCACCATTATATATAACTATGTTGTGGCACAGTCAAAAGAAACCCCCTCTAGTATTTTATTAAATACGTCTGTTACGTGAGGTTCTAGTACCTCTGTAATTGTTTTATAATATTGGGACAAGAAGCCATCAAGACCAAGGGAGGAGGAACCCTTGATAGATTTAATAGCTTCTCGGGTCTCGTCCTGTTAAATATCAGCATTTATTGAGGAGAGTTGGGCCGGGGAATTTTTAAAAGGTAAATATGTCTACAGATCACTAAAGGCAGGTTCCTCCCGATGAGGTGGGTCAGAGAGATTATACTGGGAGTTTTAGAATTGCTGGAATTCATGGACAATTTCTAAGGGCAGTTCCCTCCTGGACCTACCAGGACACAATTACTACTACGGCACTTAACCCTCATACATCCCTGACACAGTGACCAATGAAAGAGCAGTGACCAATAAAAGAGCAATGACCAATGAAAGCGCAATAATAATGTTTCTTTATAGAGATTCCTGACATGAACATGGGGAACCAGACTGGTATTACAGACTTCCACTTGGTGCCATTTTCAGAAAAAAATAAATTTACATCATTGATTATCTCTCTATTTTTCTTCCTATATTTATTTGGAGTGATCATCAATTCTATTATTTTAACAGTGATCTATAATAATGTTCATTTACACACCCCCATGTATCTGTTTCTCTGTAACCTGGCCTTAGTAGATATATGTTATACAACCACCACTGTCCCTAACCTGCTGTACATGTTACTATCTGGAGATTATACAGTGTCCTTCATACAATGCTTCACCCAGATGTACTTTTATGTTTTGGCGGCTTCCTCAGAGACTTATCTAATATTCATTATGGCATATGACAGGTATGTAGCTATATGTCATCCTTTACATTATAATTTTATTTTAAATACGAAAAAGTGTCTCTTATTGGCATCCAGCACTTGGGTAACAGGGAGCTTAAATTCATTAGGCTTTTGTATCCCAGTGTCACACATGTCCTTCTGTCAGTCTCGCACCATACACCAGTTTTTCTGTGATGCTAAAGCTCTCACTAACATCTCCTGTGCTGGCGGTGAATATTTATTTATTATTTTCTTTCTAGAAATATTAGTATTTGGAGTTTTTCCAGTTATGTTCTGTTTGGCATCTTACATACAAATTTTCAGGATCATCTTGCAGATTAAATCTAAGGATGGCAGAAAGAAAGCCTTCTCCACCTGCTCATCCCACCTCACCGTTGTCATTATGTACTATATGACAAGTTTGTCTGTGTACATTCTGCCACCATCTGAATATTCCAATGTTCTAGAACCAGTCTTTACTGTACTGTATGCAGTGGTCACTCCCATGATCAACCCACTAATCTATAGTCTACGGAATAACGATGTGAAGAAGGCTCTGCTACTACTATGCGCTAAAAAGAAGTATTAAAAGAAAAAGTTGGGATAAGCGGACATTTAAGGTTGAGTGAGCTAAAAATTCATTTTGTAACTGTGTATTTGTTTTGATGTTATAGGGCCTTAAATAAGTAATATTTTTGTGCCACTTTCTTTATATGGTAAAAATAAAAATGTTAATTAGGAGCAACACAAATAGGACAAATAAAAACAGAGGGATATATTTATTAAACATCGGCTTTTGTTTGCTTCTATAAGAAATACCTTCCATAGAAAATTCTGTAAAATTCTTCAATTTGCTGCCTTTTAATCTTTTAAAAATATATTCCTGTTGGAGACAGTTGGAAATGACATTGTAGTCCTTTCAGAATGATTGTGACAGTAAAAACACACCCAACGTCTTATAATGCATGACTAATAGCAGTACTAAATTGTATATTTGTATTCCCAGTGGTATACTTAACTAGCTGCTAGAAGCCTGGACCAATTTATATTACTTAACTGTGTTACCATTTGCGCTGTGGGCCTGATTCAGATTTGGACAGATTAGCAATTGCTGCTTACATGGAAGCAGCAGAGATAGCGCTAAGGTTAGGGTTACAAATAGCGGCCAAGCGGGTCAAGTTCAACAGGACCCTCTTGGCCACAAGGAGACTGCACATAGGCGCCCACACATTTGCAGCAGTTCCGCAACCGCCAGATCTAACCGTAGCATGCTGCGGTTGGGCCGGATGACAGGACACCGGGATTTCAGTGAGAACACATACATTTCAATGTATGTGCTCACACAGTGCAGCCGTGCAGAACAGGATCCGTGTGCACACAAAACCCCCCTCCTTGCCAAGCGGGTTCCATTCAGCGGGACCCGCTTGGCCGCTATGTGTGGCCCCGGCCTAATATGGTAATGCATCAGGGGGTGTCACACCTCCTGCTTGCATTGATGATCCTTGCTGCATCCTAGGACACAGGATTTGATCACCTGTGACAACACTGGCCAGCTACGTAACCCATGGGGTCGCGCAAGCCAACACCCACAGATCCAACAAATCTCCATCTTCCGAAAGAGAACTGGCCTTATCACTCACCAAAAACAGAGGCTATCACAAACCTCACCCCATGCCCACAAAATAGCAGCAGATTGTCAGTCACTGATCTGCATCTAATGTTGCCAACCCTACTACACATGTGCAGTTTGTCATCAGTCTTGTGCAACTTTTTTGTACTCTCTCTCTCCTTTAAAGAAAACCATTCTCTTCCAAGCGTCATCTCAGGCACATTTCTAGAGAAGTCCTCTCATCCTATCTTTCAACCAACATAAATGACATCAGCCTATTTAAAAAAATAGTGTGAGATAAAACATTACATTAAAACAAAATAAACATTCCTTATCCTTCTACTAATGATATATCTTCTACCTGTTTATATTTCTTTTACAGTACTAAACATTTATACAAAGCAACCTAATCATTAATGTGTGTGTTTGTGTACCAGATATCCCAAAAAGTTCCATATTTTACCACCCCCAGTTAACAAAACAAACATACAGTCTGGTTTAAATCCAATTTGTATATATGAGCATTCCTGTTTTCAAAACATTACATCCATTCAATCAGTTATACTGACGTCAGCTTTGTGAATAGTATGAATCATAGAAAACCCAATATATTTCATATTGTTTTGGCAAATATGTGTCTCTCGTCTGAATCTTATTGGAATTTCCATAATAAAAACAAGAAGTATTGAAATGTCTGTCAACTTCAGGATAGTCTCTTATCATTTATCACTCTGCTTGAGAAAACTTCACTTCTGAATCACGGTGTTCTGTAGTTCTTCAATTCAGCACATGAATCCATCTTCTTGGCAGCAAGCAGTGATGTCAAATTGCCATACTTGTTCAGATTTTATTTCAAAATGCATATGGCTTTTTCAGTTTTAGGCAAGATAGTTCACATTTTCAACCGCTGGCAAACTTGACAGTTCCATGTAATGGAGCAAAAAAGTGTTTAACCTAGGTTAAATTCAGGCACATAGATGGGGTGATGTTCTAATTTAGCTGCTGCTACAAAAACAGGGTTAGTCAGTCCTGTATACTAACTGAGAACAACAAGAAAGAAAAGGATAGCAGCACTTAAAAAATGATGTAATACATTTGTATAAAGAAGTATCTTAAAAAAGCTTGTGGAGATTAATGGATTGAAGGTGGAAAACATTCAATTTAATAAAACAATTGACAATACAGATAATATACTGAAATTTATACTAATTAAAAAGTTAAAAACAACTAGAACCACCACAAAGGCTGCTGTGATAATAAAGTCTGTTCCTTAATTTTGTTGGACTATGAATTGGATAAGTGCAGATGAATAACTGAAGGGCTGATAGCACAGTCCTTTAGTAACATTACCACTGTGAAAGCTGCTGGAGGAGGGAGTCCCAAAGAAGAAGTCCCTTTTGAGTGGGTGAAGTCGCTGGGGACCTAAATCCTCACCAGATATGCGGGTTCTGCAGCGAAACGCGTCAGTTGTTATCACAGATTGTCCACCACCCATTTGGATGCTGCTTTTGTTGCATCCGGACCTTTATTGGACTTCCACAGCTTTGTGCAGACACAATTTGATGAACACCATCACCAACTGGCACCACTATCCATCCACTCAGCATTGAGGTCACCGCATATCTGGTGAGGATTTAGGTCCCCAGCGACTTCACCCACTCAAAAGGGACTTCTTCTTTGGGACTCCCTCCTCCAGCGGCTTTCACAGTGGTAATGTTACTAAAGGACTGTGCTATCAGCCCTCCAGTTATTCATCTGCACTTATACAATTCATAGTCCAACAAAATTAAGGAACGGACATTATTATCACAGCAGCCTTTGTGGTGGTTCAAGTTGTTTTTAACTTTTTAATTAGTATACATTTCAGTATATTATCTGTATTGTCAATTGTTTTATTAAATTGAATGTTTTCCACCTTCAATCCATTCATCTCCACAAGCTTTTTTAAGATACTTCTTTATACAAATGTATTACATCATTTTTTAAACGCTGCTATCCTTTTCTTTCTTGTTGTTCTCAGTTCCATGTAATGGGCCTAATTCAGACCTGATCGCAGCAGCAAATTTGTTCTGTAATGGGCAAAACTATGTGCACTGCAGGGGGGGGCAGATATAACATGTGCAGAGAGAGTTAGATTTCGGTGGTTTATTTTGTTTCTGTGCAGGGTAAATATTGGCTGCTTTATTTTTACACTGCAATTTAGAATTCAGTTTAAACACACCCCTCCCAAATCTAACTCTCTCTGCACATGTTATATCTGCCCCACCTGCACTGCACATGGTTTTGCCCATTAGAAAACAATATTTGCTGCTGCAACCAGGTCTGAATTAAATTAGTCCCAATGTCCACCATGGTCTGGATGCAGGCAGTCCATTTAATTTGAGCTTGCTGGAATGAAGCTTCAACTCTTTCATGGCTTGACACCAGGATGAGTATGTGAGCCCAGCATTTTGGCACAATTGTTGCTGTGGCAATTTGCACCCCATGTTTTGCACTCAGTTATTTTGTTTACAAGCAATTCAAGTCATTAGTGTGTTTATGAGCATAGCCCATGTCAGAAACAGTCCACATAGACTTGACAATTGTCCAATTTTCAGGGCAAAAATTTACTGGCTCTATTGTCCTTGCAATGGCTCCTGCTTGAAGGCTGACAGTGTGTAAAGGTCTCTGTAACACTGCAGCAGTCCACACTTGATCTTCATCTGTCAAAAATATGCATAAACCTATATTCCCATCTTCCAATGGTTCCTCCCTCAATGGAGCTGTGCTCATAGAGAAATCCAATTCAAATTGTTCTTTTATCTCTGACAATACTGGTCCAGTTTGCAGATTTGTAATTGCCATTGGTAAACTGTGCATCTTTCAGCTGTTTAAAACTATAGAATGATAAGGTTTTGTAAGGAAATACACTGGGGTTCAAATTTCAGTACCAAACACCAAATCTGAACTAAGGGGCAAATTCAGTATGAATCGCAAGTAGCAATTCGTACAAAATTTTTGCTGAGGTGCCACGGGCGCATGCGCAGCAGGCACTACTGCGCATGCGCCCGCATGTTCTGCGGGGGGGGGGGGGCAGAAAATACGATCACCTCTGCCTGTCAATCAGGCAGAGGCGGTCACGGGACGGGAACGCTCCGTTATCTGTGTGGAAACGGAGCATTGCGGGGGTGTTCCAGCCCAAATGGTGGGCTGGTACGCTCGAACGGGGGGGTGTCGGGGGTGCAGTCGCAGCAGATGCATGACGTCACACGCAGCCGCTGCGACAGGAAAAATGGTGCCAGGACTCCAGCGGCCGCAGCTAAGCTGCGCCGTCAGGAGTCGTCCTTACTTTCTGCTAACAAACAGAAATTGCGTGCTGTTCACAATTTCTGCTTGTAGCAGGGGGGGGAGTCACCGGTCAGCATGCTGGGCGGCAGAATTTGCTAACCTTACTGAATTTGCCCCTAAATATCAGTGTGTTTGTAATTCTCTGTTATCTGACAGTTTGTCTGTAATGGATTGCACATCATAAATCTTTATCAGTGTGTTACCAACCTCCATGTGTCATCATCAGCTGGTATACAATTTAATTTGTCCTTATCTATAGTGTAAATAGGTATGGGCATTTCTGTATGACAATTTTGTATCACAGTTTGGGCTGTGTCTGAATGGAGAAGCAATTCCCTCCCCTCCTCTATCTCTGCTGAGATTTGTAACCAAAACCCCCCTTTCACACCTGCAATGTGTGGGTATCAGCATTAGCCCCTCCTAACTCTGAACAGACCCCCCTGTATTATTTACTATCTGGGCTGCATCTATGGGACATCACACTGTTGTCTGTGTTTTTTTTAACATCATTTGTTATATCTGCAATTTCAGCTCCATTCTTATCATTTATTGTGGTTGCTAAACAGAGCTGTCTTAACAGCAGTGTTGGCCCCTGGGCACAGCATGCACTGGGGCCCATACTCACCCACCAGCGGTAGGGTGGGGGGTGCTATCAGCGGCAGGTTTGAAGTCCCACGAAGGGTAGGGGGTTCTATCTTTCGCTCAGCATGTAGGAACTGGAGAAATAATTTCTGCTAATTACTCCTTTACTGCACAGATGGGGCGGGAAGGAGAACACTAAACTGTAGAAGGGGACATTGTGCTGAATGATGGGGCCCTGGTACATGACTTCCAGGGTGGTAGGGGGTGTTTAATACACAGGGGAGGGGTGGATAGAGGAGTGGGCTTAATATTCATCATTTTCTGGGGGTCAGGGCCGCTTGCTTTACTGCAGATTTAAAATAGATTTCTTAGCTTTAATGGGCTAAAAAAAACTAGAGAGTCCCACCTTTCAGGAGGTACTGGGGACACCTGTTGGGTGGTGCTGGGGACACCTGTCAGGAGGTGCTATATAAAACTTCATATTAGGCATGTGGAGCTGTAGCAGGGACCAGCTGCTTGAAGGCTGATATCTCTGGTACTGGGCATAGTAGAGACAAGCTGCCAGTGTCAACTGAAATGGGAGAGTCCCAGCTTTTGGAGTATACCCTCAGAAAAACTCGTAAGTCAGACAGAATCCGAGATATCTGGCTGGGAAGAACAATTAACAGGCTTGGATCGGGACCACTGCTTTGAAGTCAGATATCTCCGGTTCCCCAGGGCCGATTTTCAAAAATCTGGTACCCCTGGAAAGAGGGGACCCTCAGCTATCAGCCTATGGCCCTTTTACTCCTGGGGACCTTGGGCAAGAGCCCATTGAGCCCATACGAAAAGACGGCCCTGTTTCTAAACATCCACTACAAACAACATATTGACTTGGATTCCCATCATCAACATATTTTTTCTGTATATTTGTCAAATTTTGCATTGCTTTTCTTAATTTCAATTCTTTGATCTATTGCAATTAAAACATGATTTTATTCTTATACTCTGTCATTTTGAAAAATAATTGAAGACATCAATTGCATTTCATTAAAAGAGTTCAGTTCCAATATCAATTAACACTTTAACTCAGCTGCAGTCTGGCCGGGGTTCAACAAACTAAGACACTGTTGATAAGAGAGATGCAGAAAGGGCCCCTTCATTCTGTACCTCTATCAGTTGATTCTGAATCACTACCTATACATGGACTTATTCCACTCTGAACATCTACCCCATTTCACAACTATTCGCTATCACTAAAAATGCAATTATTACCAATGTTGCAAGTTATAAAACTTGTACTACTTTTTTACCAAAACAAATATCAACACTGCACCAAAATGATCAAACTTTCGGTGCAATTTACTGAACGATGGGGGTCATTCCGAGTTGATCGCTAGCTGCCGTTGTTCGCAGCGCAGCGATGAGGCTAAAAATCGTCATTTCTGCGCATGCGTAAGCGTCACAATGCGCACGAGCGATGTACGGGTACAAAGTCCTTTGTGGTTTTGCACAGGTTCTAGTGACGTTTTCATTCGGACTGGCGGCCGCAAGAAGATTGACAGGAAAGGGGGCGTTTCTGGGTGTCAACTGATCGGTTTTCAGGGAGTGCTTAGAAAAACGCAGGCGTGCCAGGGAAAACGCAGGCTGGGCGAATTCTGGGTGGGTGCGTGACGTCAAAAGCCAACCCTCCAACCTTAGAATCAATGCACACGAAGAGTAAGTTCAGGGCTGGTCTTGTTTTGCACAAAAAAGGTTTTGCAGGCGCTCTGCTGCACAAGCGATTGCACTTCTGCTAAGTGAAAATACACTCCCTGGTGGGCGGCGACAATGCGTTTGCACGGCTGCTAAAAGTAGCTAGCGAGCGATCAACTCGGAATGACCCCCAACATCCTGCCGACTATGGGTCTAATTCAGACCTGATCGCAGCAGCACATTTGTTAGCAGTTGGGCAAAACCATGTGCACTGCAGGTGGGGCAGATGTAACATGTGCAGAGAGAGTTAGATTTGGGTGGGGTGTGTTCAAACTGAAATCTAAATTACAGTGTAAAAATAAAGCAGACAGTGTTTACCCTGCACAGAAACAAAATAACCCACATAAATCTAACTCTCTCTGCACATGTTATATCTGCCTCCCCTGCGGTGCACATGGTTTTGCCTAACAAATTTGCTGATGCGATCAGATCTGAATTACCCCCTATGCCAATTGTAAGCCTTTGTCACTTTTGTTCTGTGTCAATCAGTAAATATACTTTAAAACTCAGTAATATGATTAAACAGAAAAATACAGTTTATTAGTGCATACAAATGATATTAACAAAACAACATTTCAATTCAAAAGAATGATAAGCAAACAAGAATCAATACTCAACTTTAGTGATGAGCGGGTTCGGTTCCTCGGAATCCGAACCCCCCCGAACTTCACCAATTTTACACGGTTCCGAGGCAGACTCGAATCCTCCCGCCTTGCTCGGTTAACCCGAGCGCGCCCGAATGTCATCATCCCGCTGTCGGATTCTCGCGAGATTCGTATTCTATATAAGGAGCCGCTCGTCGCGACCATTTTCACTCGTGCTTTGGAGATGATAACGAGAGGACGTGTCTGCGTCCTCTCAGTTCTTTCTTTGTACAGTGTGCTGCAAATATCTGTGCTCTGTGTTCTGCAAATATCTGTGCTCAGTGTGCTGCAAATATCTGTGCTCAGTGTGCTGCAAATATCTACGTTCTCTGCCTGGAAAACGCTCCATATCTGTGCTGCATTGTAGGAGGACAGTGCAGAATTTTGCTGACCACCAGTTTATATAGCAGTGCGGTACAGTAGTACACTGCTCTACCTTCCTCTGTGTCGTCAAGTATACTATCCAGCCATACCTGTGGTGCATTTTAGTTGTGCACAGTATATATAGTAGGAGGACAGTGCAGAATTTTGCTGACCACCATTATATAATATATAGCAGTACGGTACAGTAGTCCACTGCTCTACCAACCTCTGTGTCATCAAGTATACTATCCATCCATACCTGTGGTGCATTTTAGTTGTGCACAGTATATATAGTAGGAGGACAGTGCATCATTTTGCTGACCACCAGTATATAATATATAGCAGTAAGGTACAGTAGTCCACTGCTCTACCTTCCTCTGTGTCATCAAATATACTATCCATCCATACCTGTGGTGCATTTTAGTTGTGCACAGTATATATAGTAGGAGGACAGTGCATAATTTTGCTGACCACCAGCATGTAATATATAGCAGTACGGTACAGTAGTCCACTGCTCTACCTACCTCTGTGTCGTCAAGTATACTATCCATCCATACCTGTGGTGCATTTTAGTTGTGCACAGTATATATAGTAGGAGGACAGTGCAGAATTTTGCTGACCACCAGTTTATAATATATAGCAGTATGGTACAGTAGGCCATTGCTATTGATATATTACTGGCATATAATTCCACACATTAAAAAATGGAGATCAAAAATGTGGAGGGTAAAATAGGGAAAGATCAAGATCCACTTCCACCTCGTGCTGAAGCTGCTGCCACTAGTCATGGCCGAGATGATGAAATGCCATCAACGTCGTCTGCCAAGGTCAATGCCCAATGTCATAGCAGAGAGCATGTAAAATCCAAATAACAAAAGTTCAGTAAAATTACCCAAAAATCAAAATTAAAAGCGTCTGAGAAGCGTAAACTTGCCAATATGCCATTTACGACACAGTGTGGCAAGGAACGGCGGAGCTCCTCTCCTATGTTCCTCATGACTAGTGGGTCAGCTTCACATGAGGATTGAAGTACTCATCCTCCTGCTAGAAAAATGAAAAGACTTAAGCTGGCAAAAGCACAGCAAAGAACTGTGCGTTCTTCTAAATCACAAATCCCCAAGGAGAGTCCAATTGTGTCGGTTGCGATGCCTGACCTTCCCAACACTGGATGGGAAGAGGTGGCGCCTTCCACCATTTGTACACCCCTGCAAGTGCTGGAAGGAGCACCTGCAGTCCAGTTCCTGATAGTCAAGTTGTAGATGTCACTGTTGAAGTACACCAGGATGAGGATATGGGTGTTGCTTGTGCTGAGGAGGAAATTGACAAGGAGGATTCTGATGGTGAGGTGGTTTGTTTAAGTCAGGCACCCGGGGAGACACCTGTTGTCCGTGGGATGAATATGGCCATTGACATGCCTGGTCAAATTACAAAAAAAATCACCTTTTCGGTGTGGAATTATTTTAACAGAAATGTGGACAACAGGTGTCAAGCCGTGTGTTGCCTTTGTCAAGCTGTAATAAGTAGGGGTAAGGACGATAAACATCTAGGAACATCCTCCCTTACACGTCACCTGGAGCGCATTCCTCAGAAGTCATTGACAAGTTCAAAAACTTTGGGTGACAGCGGAAGCAGTCCACTGACAACTAAATACCTTCCTCTTGTAACCAAGCTCCTGCAAACCACACCACCAACTCCCTCAGTGTCAATCTCCTCCTTAGACAGGAAAGCCAACAGTCCTGCAGGCCATGTCACTGGCAAGTCTGATGAGTCCTCTCATGCCTGGGATTCCTCCGATGCATCCTTGAGTGTAACACCTATTGCTGCTGGCACTGCTGTTGATGCTGCTGGGAGTCGATCGTTATCCCAGAGGGGAAGTCGGAAGACCACTTGTACTACTTCCAGTAAGCAATTGACTGTCCAACAGTCCTTTGCGAGGAAGATTAAATATCACAGCAGTCATCCTGCTGCAAAGCGGATAACTCAGGTCTTGGCAGCTTCGGTGGTGTTAAACGTGTGTCCGGTATCCAGTGTTAATTGACAGTTAACTAGAGAATTGCTTGAGGTACTGTGTCCCCGGTACCAAAAACCATCTAGGTTCCATTTCTCTTGGCAGGCGATACAGAGAATGTACACAGACGTCAGAAAAAGAGTCACCAGTGTCCTAAAAAATGTAGTTGTACCCAATGTCCACTTAACCATGGACATGTGGACAAGTGGAGCAGGGCAAACTCAGGACTATATGACTGTGACAGCCCACTGGGTAGATGTATTGCCTCCCGCTGCAAGAACAGCAGCGGCGGCACCAGTAGCAGCATCTCGCAAATGCCAACTCGTTCCTAGGCAGGCTACGCTTTGTATCACCGCTTTCCATAAGAGGCACACAGCTGACAACCTCTTACGGAATGGCTTACCCCAATTGGACTCTTCTAGGGATTTGTGACATCGGACAACGCCACCAATATTGTGCGTGCATTACATGTGGGCAAATTCCAGCACGTCCCATGTTTTGCACATACATTGAATTTGGTGGTGTAGAATTTTTTAAAAAAACGACAGGGGCGTGCAAGAGATGCTGTCGGTGGCCCGAAGAATTGCGGGCCATTTTCGGCATTCAGCCACCGCGTGCCGAAGACTGGAGCACCAGCAAACACTCCTGAACCTGCCCCGCCATCATCTGAAGCAAGAGGTGGTAACGAGGTGGAATTCAACCCTCTAAACGCTTCAGAGGATGGAGGAGCAGAAAAAGGCCATTCAAGCCTATACAGCTACCTATGATATAGGCAAAGGAGGGGGAATGCACCTGACTCAAGCGCAGTGGAGAATGATTTCAACGTTGTGCAAGGTTCTGCAACCCTTTGAACTTGCCACACGTGAAGTCAGTTCAGACACTGCCAGCCTGAGTCGGGTCATTCTCCTCATCAGGCTTTTGCAGAAGAAGCTGGAGAGATTGAAGGAGGAGCTAAAACAGAGCGATTCCGCTAGGCATGTGGGACATGTGGATGGAGCCATTAATTTGCTTAACCAGGATTCACGGGTGGTTAATCTGTTGAAATCAGAGCACTACATTTTGGCCACCGTGCTCGATCCTAAAATTAAAACCAACGTTGTATCTCTCTTTCCGGCAGACACAAGTGGATTCTTTCCAGTGAATGTGTTTGTCCATTGTGACACATGTTGTGTCATTATACCAGCATTTTCCATATTGGAATATCTATATCATGTGTTTTTTAGAAGGTTGATGTTATTAAATATTTGTTTTTATGGAATCACACTATTCTCTGTATTCTCCTCTCTTTCCGGTCACTAATTGATATGAATACTCCTAATTAGGAGAAATCAACGGAGAGTAAGAGGTGGATTGCTCCGCTCTAAACGGGGCAGGCGCTGGTGAAGTAGTATCTTTTCTTTTTTTTTTCATCACAAGTCTGCAGAGGTTCAAAGACCTGCTGTTGAGAAAATTGTCTAGTCAAGCGGATCGTGACCCGTCAACAGCTCCTCCTTCACATTCTCCCGCTACTGGGGCTGCGAGGAAAAGGCTAAGAATTCCGAGCCCACACACTGGCGGTGATGCAGGGCAGTCTGGAGCGAGTGCTGACATCTCGTCCGGAATGAAGGACCTGCCAACGATTACTGACATGTCATCTACTGTCACTGCATATGATTCTGTCACCATTGAAAGATTGGTGGAGGATTATATGAGTGACCGCATCCAAGTAGGCACGTCAGACAGTCCGTACGTATACTGGCAGGAAAAAGAGGCAATTTGGAGGCCCTTGCACAAACTGGCTTTATTTTACCTAAGTTGCCCCCGCTCCAGTGTGTACTCTGAAAGAGTGTTTAGTGCAGCCGCTCACCTTGTCAGCAATCGGCGTACGAGGTTACTTCCAGAAAATGTGGAGAAGATGATGTTCATCAAAATTAATTATAATCAATTTCTCCGTGGAGACATTCACCAGCAATTGCCTCCAGAAAGTACAGAGGGACGTGAGATGTTGGATTCCAGTGGGGACGAATTAATAATCTATGAGGAGGGGGATGTACACAGTGAAAGGGGTGAGGAATCGGACAATGAGGAGGAGGTGGACATCTTGCCTCTGTAGAGCCAGTTTGTGCAAGGAGAGATTGATTGCTTCTTTTTTGGTGGGGGCCCAAACCAACCAGTCATTTCAGCCACAGTCGTGTGGCAGACCCTGTCGCTGAAATGATGGGTTTGTTACAGTGTGCATGTCCTGTTTATACAACATAAGGGTGGGAGGGCCCAAGGACAATTCCATCTTGCACCTCTTTTTTCTTTAATTTATCTTTGCATCATGTGCTGTTTGGGGACTATTTTTTAAATCTGCCATCCTGTCTGACACTGCAGTGCCACTCCTAGATGGGCCAGGTGTTTGTGTCGGCCACTTGGGTCGCTTAGCTTAGTCACACAGCTACCTCATTGCACCTCTTTTTTTCTTTGCATTATGTGCTGTATGGGGACTATTTTTTAAATCTGCCATCCTGTCTGACACTGCAGTGCCACTCCTAGATGGGCCAGGTTTTTGTGTCGGCCACTTGGGTCGCTTAGCTTAGTCACACAGCTACCTCATTGCACCTTTTTTTTTCTTTGCATCATGTGCTGTATGGGGACTATTTTTTAAATCTGCCATCCTGTCTGACACTGCAGTGCCACTCCTAGATTGGCCAGGTGTTTGTGTCGGCCACTTGCGTCGCTTAGCTTAGCCATCCAGCGACCTCGGTGCAAATTTTAGGACTAAAAATAATATTGTGAGGTGTGAGGTGTTCAGAATAGACTGGAAATGAGTGGAAATTATGGTTATTGAGATTAATAAAACTATGGGATCAAAATGACCCCCATGATTTAAGCTGTTTTTGAGGGGTTTTTGTAAAAAAACACCCGAATCCAAAACACACCCGAATCCGACAAAAAATTTCAGGGAGGTTTTGCCAAAACGCGTCCGAATCCAAAACACAGCCGCGGAACCGAATCCAAAACCAAAACACAAAACCCGAAAAATTTCCGTTGCACATCACTACTCAATTTATATGTGAAAGTTGTTAAATGTGTCCTTCATAGCTACAGTCATCTGAGGGAGATCCGTCACCACTACTTTGATGCCCAGAATCGATAGTCAATTATCGCAGAATTACTAAGCATGGACACATATCACATGGATGTTTGTCTTAATTGAATCCCAATTAAATAAAAGGTAGACTCCTTTCATATACTATAGTTTCTGCTTACAAAGCTATATTTTCTGCTTATGGGCTATTCCTCCTGATCCTGTTCTAACCTGTTATTTCAGGCTAATGCTCACTGTACTCACTCTATGTTACAAAACTATCTCATTCTCTTATCTTCATGGTTCATCTTCTGTTTCAAGTATGTGTACAGACTCCTTATCAGGACCTCATTGTAAGACATATAGAAGGTTTATTTGTTATTCTGTTATAAAAACAAGGTCTGTGTATAGAAATATGATAACTACTACATCTCACAGAACAAAACTATGGGCCTAATTCAGACCTGATTGCAACAGCAAAATTGTTCTCTAGATAAGATAAGATAGTTTATTGTCACTAAAAACATTAGAAAATGCAGGAGTGAAATTACAGTACAGTAGACTTATGCTTCGATAGACAAATGAGAATTCAAACCAACAATTATGGAAGGGAAAAAACTGTTTCTCATCCTGCTAGTATGGCAACCAAGACATCTATAACGCTTCCCAGAGTGCAAGAGAGAAAAAATTGGGTAACAAGGGTGACTACAATCCCTAATTATCTTCTTAGCCTTATCCACACTCCTTTTATTAAATACAGTATCTCCTCCACTGTAGGCAGGGATAGACCGATAATCCTCTCAGCAGATTTATGTACCCTACCCAATGATCAGCACATTTAGTATTACCATACCGCACCGTGATTGCATATGTCAACAGACTCTCAATCACGCAGCAGTAGAAATTAACTAAAATCGTCTTTTGCAAACCCGCTGCTCGAAGAAAAAGAAAAAGAAAAGGCGTTGCTGAGCCTTTCCTGTCACAGCAGTGATATGTGAAGACCACGACAGATCTTCAGATAAATTAATTCCTAGAAACTTTATTCCTGAAACCATTTCCACTTCCTCACCAATGATGAAAAGCGGATGTACAGAAGTTTTCCTAGACTTTCTAAAGTCATTCACAACTTTCTTTGTTTTCTTATTGTTTAACAACAGGTTATTATGCTCTCCCCACTCAACTGATTGCTTTAATTCCTCCCTGTAACTATTCTCCTCTCCTTTAGTAATCAACCCCACAAGTGTAGTGTCATCCTCAAATTTTACCATAAAATTTAAGTCTGAATGAGACGTACAATCAAAAGTATACATAGAATATAAAAAAGGACTTAAGACACAACCCTGGGGGACTCCTACATTTAATGTCGACTCTGATGACAAAACAGAGCCCACCCTAACTGACTGTGGACGATTTGTCAAGAAGTCCAATAACCAATTACATATATGTGTGTCATAGCCAATCTCTAAAAGCTTACTAATCAACATTGTTGGTACAACAGTATTAAAAGCGGAACTGTAGTCCACAAACAATAGTCTAACATAGGCGTCTCTGTTCTCCAAATGACAGGGAACCCTATGAAGAACCATAAAGGCCGCATCCTCAGTTGACCTATTTTGCCTATAGGCAAACTGATAGGGGTCAAACCCCAATGAAATAGCACCCTTTAGATGATTCAAAACAACCCTTTCAAAACACTTCATAACTAATGAAGTGAGAGCAATCGGTCGAAAATCATTAGACCAGTTACTACAGAAGACTTAGGAATGGGAACAATAGTGGTTGTTTTGAAACAACGTGGGACAATGCATTGCGCCAAGGCAAAATTTTATTTTTTTGTTAAAATCCCTGCCAATTGATCAGCACATATATACGTAAAACCTTTCCCAGAATGCAATCCGGGCCCGGGGCCTTCTTAGAATTGGTCTTACTAAGCATAAGCCTGACCTCAGATTCCAACAAAATAAAGAATTGTTTGATAAGGAATCACCAATTCCCATAGTAGGGGACAAATTTCTATTCTCGAACCTAGCATAGAACTTATTAAACTCATCTGCAGAAGGATAGATAGGCAGATAGAATGGCCTGCACCTTAATAACATAAATTCCAAATCCACGGAGCAATAGTTCTCAATTAAAACCACGTCCAAATACCATTTGTTATGGACATAAATACAAAGTCCACCTCCTTTTTTCTTCCCGGACTCTAAAGTTCTATTGACTCTAAACAGGGACCTCCCAGGTAATTCAAAGGAGCATACTGGATAATTCTCCCCCAGCCAGGTCTCTGTAAATACCAGAACCGAGCAGTTATTGAGTGACTGGTTACAGGCAATTTTCAGCCTAATCTCATCCATTTTGTTGGTTAATGATCTTACATTTGCTAATTACACACTAGGCAGAGCAGGGTTAAAAGGATTGTACCTCAATCTTGCCAAGGCACTTGCTCTCTTCCCCCTCTTCTGTTTCCTCAATCTGCGAGGGTGCCGCAGATGCTGCTGGCAGTAATGCTGCTGCTCTCTTTCCCAGTGCCTGGACTATCCTCTCCTCCAACCACCTCTGCCACTGCTCCAGCTGTAGTGATGGTAATTCCTGGCACCTCTCCCAGGAACAGCGCCAGAGAGAGCAGGGAGCGATAAACCCCCTGTCACAGCTTGAGCAGAGCCTTCGGCGTCCCCCGCACCCCTCCAGGGGGCAGCACTGCAGGAGACACATGGAACACCCGCCGAGGATGCCCCTGACACAGCCTCCAGCACAGTGGATCTCACAGACCCAGCGGCCCCAGCATCATCAGCCAGAGACACATCGCCATGGCAACTGCCGCTGTACCAATGGAGCCACACGCCAGCCCTCTCAGCCTCTCCAGGGACCCGCAACAGGTCCAGCCTGGTGTACACAATCCTCCCCGCATACGGCGGGAGCACAGTAACGGCCAGCACAAGCCACAGCCCCGGAAGCAATACAAACATTGCCTGGTGAGTCCTCCTCAGCATAGGAGCTGCAGCCGCTACGTCTGAACACGCCGCCATCATAATGATTGCAGCAAAACGATTCTCTAATGGGCAAAACCATGAGCACTGCAGGGAGGGGAGCAAATATAACATATGCAAAGTACTTTAGATTTGAGTGTGTTATTTTGTTTCTGTGCAGGGTAAATACTGGCTGCTTTATTTTTACACTGCAATTTAGATTTCAGTTTAAACACACCCCACCCAAATCCAACTGTCTCTGCACATGTTATATTTGCCCCCCCTGCAGTGCATATGGTTTTGCCCATTAGAGAATAATTTTGCTGCTGCGATCAGGTATGAATTTGGCCCTATGTATCATGCAAAAAACACTATCCTTTTAAACCTCTGGTAACATTACGTATAAAGGCCTTACTGGAAAAAGATTGAACAGCGTTGCATTCACTGTATAATAAATAAATAATTAAATAAAAAATACTGCACAATGCTGTAACTATTAAACATATATATTTATTGACAATAATTTTTGATAATGGCAGTGTATTATCAACAATACACTACTAATTACAAATATACAATTAGAACCAGTAAAATTATGCAATGAAACAAGGTAGCGTTAAAAACTGCAACAATGCAATATAATGTATCTATACATAATAATTTGCAATTAATAGATGTTTAATGTTCAAATGAACATAGATAAAGGATCCCCTTGAAAATAAGATACTGTACAATATTATAAACATCAATCTGAAGATGTATGAGTCATTAGAATATGAATTTTTAATGTGGCAATTGTCTGAATGTAATTTTTAATCTGAAATTTTATTACAACTTCTAAACAATAAGTATTGTACTTTTACTCATATTATATTTTAGAAAACTTGCATGATCTCTCTTTGCTGGTTTCTAGAGTGTAAAATGAATAAAAACTGTGTTTTAAAATTGTCCACATTATTGACAAAACATAAAGCACTGCATTTTAATTTTCTGCCACACTACATAAAAATCTATTCTTTTTAGATATGTTCCACAACCTGACTCAAGGACAGTGATGTGGCAGAACAACTACAGATGTGTTTACACTCATAATGCTTTCACATGTGAACGTATTGTGGGAGTGTCTATTCACGGCAGGATGCAACTAGCTGTATTGTGCATACACAATGCAGTCCATATGGAAACGTTGCATACACAAGTGCCCGTGTAGAGCCGGGGGCCCACTCTTCATGGCAAACAAGTTGCATTTGCCAAAAATAGCCACTAGATGAGAGTGGACATGTCGGTAATTGTTTCTCTAGATATATGTTTATGCCTCACCATTTAAGAAGTATGCAAAGCATTGTGTTTACATACTGTACATCTCTTATTGGCATCTGCCACTTGGATACATGGAAACTTGCATTTATTTGTGCTTACAATTACTGTATCAAACATGTCCTTCTGTTATTCTCATGCCATACATCAGTTTTTCTGTGATACTAATGCATTGTCAAACATCTCCTGCACTGGCAGAGTAAACTTATTTTTTGTCTTCTATCTAGAAATATATTTTTTTTCTTCATTGGATTTTTTTCCAGCAATGTTCTGCTTGGCATCTTATATGAAAATTATCAGGATCTACTTTACAGATAAAATCTATGGATGGAAGAAAGAAAGCCTTCTCCACCTACTCATCCCACCTCACCATTGGAATTATGTACTATATGTCAAGTTTCTCAGTGCACATGGTGCCACTATTAGAATTTTTCCTAGACCCAGTCTTTGCTGCGGTGTACTCAGCTGTCACTCCCATGATAAACCCGCTGATCTACCATCTATAGAAAAATGATGGAGAAGGCTCTAGTACTATGGTATAAACAGAAGTTTTAAAAAAAAATTGGGATCAGAACTATAAAACCTCATTTTGGGGGCACTCTTTGTCTTTGAAATACATTAAAATATAACTTTTATTGCTATATTAAAAGTAAATTAGCTAAATGTAATTATAAAATTCTGCCGGAAGATGCAAAAGATAGAGATCTTCTGTATATCTTCTCTATTTTCCTGAAAATCCAAAATTTCAATATTATGAATCCAAGTTGTCCTATTGGTCAGCTAAATGATTGTGGCTCATGGTACAGTGATTGATAAATATGTTTGTGTTGTGTTTTTTTTTTCAAAACAATCATTGTTGAAGATATAAATATCTTGTTTTGAATATAGTAACATAGCAACATAGTATCTAAGGTTGAAAAAAGACAATTTGTCCATCAAGTTCAACCTACAGTATTTGTGGTCTCCTATGCAGGATTATTTTGGTCTAAATTTTGTCTGATGCTGATGTCAGCCATTGTGTTTTATTCCTCTTTTCATAGTAACTATAGTGCGCGACTACGCACCATAACCCTGGATATCCTTATCCATTAGGAATTTATCTAACCCATTCTTAAAGGTTTTGACTAAGTCCACCATTACAACTTCCTCAGGCAGGGAATTCCAAACACGTATTTATGTGCTAAATCTCCTCTCCTCTAACCTAAGCGAGTGTCCACGTGTCCTCTGTGCTGATCTTACCAAAACAGGTCCCGCGCAAGCTCTGCATATTGTCCCCTTATATATTTGTAGATGTTGATCATGTCCCCTTCTTAGTCTCCTCTTTTCCAGTGTAAACATGCCTAGCCTTGCAAGCCTTTCCTCGTATTCCAGCATCACCATGCCCTAAATTAGTTTGGTCGCCTGCCTCTGAACCTTTTCCAGCTCCAGAATATCCTTTATGTAGTATGGTGCCCAAAATTGCACAAAGTATTCAAGATGTGGCCTCACTAGTGATTTATATAACGGTAGTATAACACTCTCGTCCCTTGCACCAATTCCACGTTTTATGCATACTAATATCTTATTAGCCTTCTTTGCTGCAATCCTACTTTGGGTACTGCTGCTTAGTTTGCTATCTATGTGAACACCTACGTCCTTTTCCAGTACAGATTCCTCTAATGTTACCCCATTTAATATGTAGGTGTAATTTTTGTTCTTGCTACCACAGTGGATTACCTTACACTTGTCTGTATTGAAGCACATTCTCCATTGGGCTGCCCATGGTTCTAATTTAACTAAGTCATTCTGAATAGACTCATCATCCCGATCCGTATTTATAACTTTACACAATTTGGTATCTTCTGCAAAAATTTACACCATACTCTCTAGACCTTCTGTTAGGTTGTTAGTGAAAATGTTGAACAGTAGTGGTCCTAGTACAGACCCTTGTGGCACACCACTTAGCACTTCATTCCAATTTGAAAATGATCATTAACCACAACGCGCTGCTCCCTATTATCTAACCAATTTTTGACCCAAGTGCATATTGTTCTCCCTAGCTCTATTTCTTGTAGCTTATAGATAAGTTGCATGTGTGGTACAGTATCGAAAGCTTTGGCAAAGTCTAAAAAGATTACATCCACCTCCTTACCCTGATCAAGGTTCACACTTACTGTTTCATAAAAGCCAAGTAAGTTGGTTTGACATGATCGGTCCTTCACAAATCCATGTTGATTCCTATTAATGACCTTATTGACTTCAAGAAACCTCTGAATACTATCCCTTAGAATACCTTCCAATGCTTTCCTCACTATAGATGTAAGACTAACTGGTCAATAATTACCCAGTTCAGCTTTACTTCCCTTTTTGAATATTGGCACTACTTCCACTATACTCCAGTCTTTGGGAACCATACCTGATATAACTTAATCTTTAAAGATCAAAATAAGCAGTTTTGCAAGTTCAGAGTGAAGCTCCATTAGAACCCTTGGGTGAATTCCATCGGGACCCAGTGACTTATTAATCTTTACATTTTTTAATCGGTCACAGACTACCTCCTCACTTAAATTAGCACTTATCAGTGATTATTATTATTATCCTTTATTTATATGGCGCCATAAGGGTTCCGCAGCGCCCAATTACAGAGTACATACAGTATGCACATAATCAAAACAGGAAAACAGTGACTTACAGTTGAAAACAATATAGGACAAGTACAGGGTAACTAAGCATAACTACACCAGTAAATGAAAGAGATAAGTTCCAGGTGGCCAAAAAACTGTGTGATTTGGGCAGTTGTGGATTGTTAAAGTAAGAAAAGGATAACCACATGAGGGAAAAGGGCCCTACTCATGAGAGCTTACATTCTAAGGGGAGGGGTAGACAGACAGGGGTGACACAGATTGGGTACATAGAGAGCGTGGAACAGAGGGTTAGGATGAGATTTGGCTTGGTTTGGTAAAGAAATGGGTCTTAAGAGCCCGTTTGAAGTTTTGTAGTGAGGTGGAGAGTCTGAGGGGGAGAGGTAAAGAATTCCAGAGGAAGGGAGCAGCACGTGAAAAATCTTGGAGATAGGAGTGGGAGGAAGTAATCAGAAGACAGGAGAGCCGGCGTGCATTAGCAGAGCGAAGAGGACAGGTGGGAGAGTAAAGGGAGATAAGGTCAGATATGTAAATGGGAGAGGAGTGGGTGAGTGCTTTGTAAGCGAGTGTGAAAAGTTTGAATTGGATTCTGAAAGGGAAGGGAAGCCAGTGAAGGGCTTGTAGGAGAGGGGAGGTGGACATAGTGCATTTGGTGAGGAAGATAAGCCGGGCAGCAGCATTGAGGATAGATTGGAGTGGAGAGAGGTAATTGTCAGGGAGGCCAGTTAGGAGGAGATTACAGTAGTCCAGTCTGGAAATAATCAGTGAGTGAATAATGATCTTAGTGGCATCCTTGGTGAGAAAAGGTCCGAATCTGGAAATGTTTTTGAGATGAAAATGACAGGTTTGTGAGAGGTGCTGAATGTGTGGTTTGAAGGAGAGGGAGGAGTCAAGGATTACACCAAGACAGCATACTTGGGGGCTAGAGGTGATAGTCGTGCCATCAATGGATAATGAGATTGTGGGAGGTGAGTGAGGGTGGGAAGATGATCAGCTCAGTGTTAGACATGTTGAGTTTAAGAAAGCGCTGGGACATCCAGGAAGAGATAGCAGAAAGACAGTTTGAGGCACGAGTGAGGAGAGCCGTGGAGAGATCAGTGGAGGAGAGGTAGATTTGAGTGTCATCAGCATAGAGGTGATACTGGAAATTAAAAGAACTAATGAGTTCACCTAAAGAGGACGTATAGAGAGAGAAGAGGACCAAGAACAGAACCTTGGGGGACACCAACAGTTAGTGGAAGTGGGGGCGAGGTAGCATCATGAGAGGAGACAGAGAAGGAACGATCAGAGAGGTAGGAGGACAGCCAGGAGAGGGCAGTATCGTGTAGACCAAGAGAGTGAAGGATTTGCAGAAGGAGAGGGTGGTCCACAGTGTCAAAATCAGCAGAGAGGTAAAGAAGAATAAGCAAAGAGTAGTGGCCCTTAGATTTGGCGGCATGGAGGTCATTGCAGACTTTTGTGAGGGCAGTTTCAGTGGAGTGGAGAGAGAGCGGAAACCAGACTGGAATGGGTCAAGCAGTGAGTGAGAGGAATGAAAGGCAGTGAGGCGATTATAGACAATACGCTCAAGAAGTTTGGAGGCAAAGGGGAGGAGAGAGATGGGTCGATAGTCGGAGAGAGTGTTAGGATCAAGGGTAGGTTTTTTTAAGAATAGGGGAGACAAGAGCATGCTTGAAGGCAGAATGGACAATGCCTGATGAGAGGGAGAGATTGAGAAGGTGGGCAAGATGGGAACAGGCAGAAGTAGAGAGGTAGCGGAGGAGGTAGGAGGGGATAGGGTTGAGTGGGGAGGTTGTGGGGGGGAGTGTATGAGGGCCATGACTTCCTCGCCAGATACATGGGAGAAAGATGTCAGAGTTGGTAAGAGGGTAGGGGAGGGGTGGCAAAGGATGGGTGGTGGCTGGTTGCTGGACTGGTGGGATGTGATGTTCTGACGTATGGAGTCAATCTTGGATGTGAAATAAGTGGCAAAGTCAAGAGCAGACAATGAGGAAGGGAGAGGAGGTGGTGGTGGGACAGAGGAGTGAGTTAACAGTGGCAAAGAGGCGCCGGGGGTTGGAAGAGTGGGTAGAGATGAGGATTTTGAAGTATGATTGTTTAGCGAGGGAAAGGGCAGCACTGAAGGATGAGAGCATGAATTTGAAATGGAGGAAGTCTGCTTGAGAGCGTGATTTCCTTCACTGTTGCTCGGCAGTACGTGAGCATTTTTGTAGATATCTGGTGCATTTGGTGTGCCAGGGTTGAGGTGTTGATCTGCGAGGGTGAATAGTGGTTGGGGGAGCAACAGAGTCAAGGGCTGAAGTAAGAGATGCATTGTATAGAGATGTGGCTTGTTCAGGGCATATGAGAGAGAGAGAAGAGGAGAGAGAAGTGAGTCAACAAGGGAGGATAGGGATGAGGTGTCAATAGCCTCAATGTTACGCTTAGTGATGGTAGCCTTAGGAGGGAGAGATGGGGGAGCAGAGATAGATAAGTTGAATAAGAGCAAGTGGTGGTCAGAGAGGGGAAAAGGGGAATTGGAGAAATCAGAAATATCACAGCGGTGAGTGAAAACCAGATCCAGTGAGCTCCCGTTCACATGGGAGGGTGAAGTGGTCCACTGGGAGAGACCAAGTGAATAGGTGAAGTTAAGGAGTTTAGAGGCAGGTGGTTTTGTGGGGTTATCGATAGGGATGTTGAAATCACCTAGGATAATTGAGGGAATGTCAGAAGAGAGGAAGTGAGGTAGCCAGGAAGCAAAGTTGTCGAGGAATTTGGAGGAAATGCCAGGTGGACGGTAAGTGACAGCAACTCAAAGATTAGTAGGTTGGTAGAGGCGTATTGCATGGACCTCAAATGTAGAGAATGTAAGAGATAGTTCTGGAGGTATAAGTTGGTATGTGTAGCTTGAGGGTAAAAGTATCCCAACACCACCCCCATGACGACCCCCAGGTCAGGGTGTGTGAGAATGTGAGGACCCCAGCAGAGAGAGAAGCAGGAGAAGCGGTGTCATAGGGAGTAATCCAGGTTTCAGTAATGGCCAGGAGGTGCAGGGAGTTGGATATGAAAAGGTCGTGAGTGGGGGCCAGTTTGTTGCAAACAGATCGGGCATTCCAGAGGGCACATGATAGGGGGTAGGAGTTTGTGGGAGAGATGTGAATGAGATTATCAGGGTTGCTGTAGCGTTGAGGTAAGATTGATGTGGAGGGAAGGGATAAAGAGGGTGTATTGATGGTGCTGGGGCCTTGGCTAGGAAGGGAGACTGCAGGAGTGTGGCAGGGAGGGAGTGTAGTACGATACTGGTGGAGGAGAGGTGAGGTGACAGGCAAAGGAGGGAGAGAGCAGGGTTGAGTGGTGGGGTATAAATGGTGTGAAGGGGCAGAAGTGAATTGCAGTGGGGAAACAGAAGAGGAGGGGAAGGGAGGCAGACAGAGGAAAGGAGAGAGCATGAAATGTAGGAGACTGGGAGAGAGGGATAGAGGTGGTAACAGTGGACAGAAAAAAGGAATAGGAAGACAAGGATTAATGGGGCATGTTGCCAGCCTGGCCATAGTGTGGCTGGGGTAAATAGTGGTAGCAAAATGAGATTAGAAGGAGGAGTGGTGGCTGAATAAGACAGCAGTGAAGTTTGCAGGAATAAAATTCAATTTTAAACTGTCGTTAGTATCAACAGGTTAACAGTAACTAAAATATTTGCTGATGTTAGATGGAAAATTACACAGTGTTGGCAAACTGCAAGTCAGTGTTACTTCATTAAATATGCTTCTCAGTGAAACATTTGTTTTCCAGGTATTTGCAGGGTCAGAGTAGAAGTTGCATTGCAGGTGTTTGTGCAGAAAGTGAATGTATAGTTTCCCGAATAAGTGAGGTTTGGAGAATATTAGGAGTAAACAAACATTTGTAGCTGCAGTCCAAGTATTGGTGGTTTGTGATTGGTATTTCTCTTTTTTTTTTGCAATTGATGGTGTTTCCTTTCAGGTTCCGTCCAGTAAAAGTCACAGATGACACCCTTAGAAATGTTCTCCCTTTGAAATCTTTCAACCCACACTGATTCAGCTACGCTGATTCAGCTAGACTACACACTAATATAAAGAGCAACAAACATGTGTTTGAGAGCACATTGATTGATTGGATCCACCCCTAGCCCATCACCCATTTAAAGCAATAAAACTTACACAAACAAATGGTGTGGGGGTATGAAACCATCACACATTTCCCAAATGCTAAGAATAAAGTTTGCTTAAAACTGCTAATGATTAATAAACTAGACATACCTATAGCTAAGCATTCATGGTATTCATATATGATAATTAGCATTATTGAGATTGTGTGTTAGTCCCTGAATTTGGCCTTCTCTTGTAAATACCATTGAAAAAAAACTAATTTAGTTTGTCTGCTATGTCATTATCATTTTTGACTAAAACTCCCAACTTGTCTTTTAAAGGGCCTATATTCTCCTATCTTAGCGTTAATGTTCTCCTTTAAATTTGACCCCCAAGTTGTGTTCATCACTCATTGAAGGAACCAATCATATCTACTTTTTGTTAAAGTTGCATGATGTGAAATTAGAGGACTCACAAGTTCTAGTCAGCCTTGATGTTGAATCTCTGTATACTGCATGTATACCCTGACCTCAAAAGATCAAGAAGCACATTTAGATCTAGGAAATGGTGGAGAGCTGGGGAAGAGGTGCACTTGATGTCAAATATGTTTACCTTTGCAGCCTGATACCTTGAATCTTGTCCCTCATAGACTCTATGGGGTATATGTATTAAAGTTCAATTTCATTTTTTGCATTAGATTTGCATTCAATTTAGCATTTGGAGATTTAGTGAAGGCAAATTTGAGTGCAAAATAGAATATAAAACCAAATCCCAATCAAAATATAATATTGGCAAAATATTGGTACTTTTATGTAGACATATAAAGGATCCCCTGATTGAAAAACTTTCAAATTGAAAATTGAACATAAATCTAACACAAAATTGAACTGCAAATCCCCCAAATAATATACTAATAACAGACAGAAGATTTTAACTGTACAACATTCCATTAGTTGGGAATTACATAATTGAGATGCCTATAAAAGTAGAGATGACGGATACTATGCCAGTGTTTTTGAAATTAAGTGCATGTGCCATAGTCTAATAGTGATGCCACTTGCAGCACTTACCTTTAAGGCTTAGGGGTCACTGTGTGCAACAACGCAGGACCTGCTCTGCACATGCACTGAACAGGAAATGTACGCAAACCAGAATTAGAATAAATGAGGACACTCTTCTATTTTTGTATTGCCAATATTGATTTATGGAATCATATTTAGAAATGCTATTAATATTTAATATATACCATATATGATTATTACTATTTATATATATATATATATATAGCCTTGGAAGCAGAGGCACTCGACAGACTGGTAAAATAAATGTACAGCCTTTATTACGGTCCTACGCCGTTTCGGGGCAATACCCCGTCTTTAGGGACAAGCTGGTCCCTGAATACGGGGTATTGCCCCGAAACGGCTTAGGACCATAATAAAGGCTGTACATTTATTTTACCAGTCTGTCGAGTGCCTCTGCTTCCAAGGCTACATAAAGGATTCAGAACACATCCTCAGACGGCACCACAGCAAGTATTTTTTCCCTTTTAAGGAGTGCCGAGCCTGACCGCTGCTTATATATATATATATATATATATATATAAAAAATTTTTTTTAAATAATATGCATTTATCATATATACCTGCAAATATATTATGTCAGTCTTACAAACTAGGTGGCTGATAAATATATGCAGTACTTATACATATGATTTGTGAAATTATGACGTTATGATTCCTTAAAGAGATCTAAGATTTGGGATTACCGCTCATATCATCTGATTGTTTATTTACAGGCAAAATCAAATCATACAGAATAAGGTATACACAGTGGTGACATATATACTAGGGAGGCTAATCCTGGGCAATTTTTTCAATCCCAGGTATTGGGATTGAAAAATGGTCAATCCCGGGATTCACGGGATACCCGGGATTGGCTGCTTTTCAATGTGTCTCACCCCCCCTGCCCTGACCAGCCCAGATAACTCACCTAATCTGGACAGGAGGGAGGGTGGGCCACATGCTGTGAGGTTCGGCAGCCAGTGCAGGGCAGCAGTGAGGTCCAGCGGCTGAGCGGGCAGTGCAGTGCGGCAGTGAGGTCTGGCAGCTGGACGGACGGCTGGCTGCACAGCGTGACCTCTGACTTCATGTCATGCTGCGCACTGCACCCAGCCAGAGTGAGAAGGAGGTGAGCAGGGGGAGCCGGGCAGCATCTAAGCCTCCTGAGGAGGCTCACCGCTGCCCGGCATTGAAAAAACAAAGGGAGCTTCCAATCCTGAAATCCTTGGTATTGGAAGCTCCAATCCCAGGATTGAATCCCGGCCAATTTTAGGCTAGAAACCTGGGATCCCGCCAACCCTGAACCCGGGATTGGCTACCCTAATATATACTAATAATATTTATGCTTTCTTAATTATGGAACAAACGTAACAAAACATAAACAGTTTTACAAACATAGGCCCTCATTCCGAGTCGTTCGCTCGGTATTTTTCATCGCATCGCAATGAAAATCCGCTTTGTACGCATGCGCAATATTCGCACTGCGACTGCGCCAAGTAATTTAACAATGAAGATAGTATTTTTACTCACGGCTTTTTCATCGCTCCGGCGATCGTAATGTGATTGACAGGAAATGGGTGTTACTGGGTGGAAACACGGCGTTTTATGGGCGTGTGGATGAAAACGCTACCGTTTCCGGAAAAAACGCAGGAGTGGCTGGAGAAACGGGGGAGTGTCTGAGCGAACGCTGGGTGTGTTTGTGACGTCAAACCAGGAACGAAACTGACTGAACTGATCGCAGATGCCGAGTAAGTGTGGAGCTACTCAGAAACTGCTAAGTAGTGTGTAATCGCAATATTGCGAATACATCGGTCGCAATTTTAAGAAGCTAAGATACACTCCCAGTAGGCGTAGGCTTAGCGTGTGTAACTCTGCTAAATTCGCCTTGCGACCGATCAACTCGGAATGAGGGCCATAGACAATTACTAACATAAAGTGTATGCTTGCAAGTATATAGTTACCATCCTAGGAACATCCCTCATTCCTCCTCCTATGCTTAGCTTCTTCTTAACTCTGCTTCTTCTCTCCTTTTGACCTCCAACTCCTTCTCCTTCTGACTTCTATCTGACTGAACTCATGTATATATACCTATAACTTAACCATCTGCTGGTATATTCTCACAGTGTTTTCAATGTAATAGCTAATTATAGGTTTGCCATTTACATTCCAAGGTGTCATAAAACAAACATTGAACTAAGATGGCTTGTCCTGCGCAAGAAGGCATGGTGTCGTAAAATGTGTGGTGCCCACTCTGCCTCAAGCATGGAGAGTATTGTAATATTCAGAATGTCTTTTCATCCAAAGTTCTGTTGTATTGACAAGTTTTGCCTGAGGTGGTTTAGACCATGTTTTATCAACAAATGTGATCTCTTTTTGTAGTAGCTAATGTAATCTACTGTTTTATGACCCATGATCTGACCTATAACTGGACCATTGACCAGCAAGTTTTATAATTGCCAAAGGTATTGCAAATCTTGATTCTGATCTACTGTAAATGTACACCTGTGGATTCCAGTGTCCATTTGATTGTAAACGCATTCTTTGTTATACTGTAACCTCTATAGCCTCATTTATGGCTTAAGCAGTATATACCTGGTCCCTACACAATGTAGTCTTACAGAAACACAAATACACATCTATATGCACATAAATATGATACAAATCATTATTTCCTAAATAATCTAAACATTTACCTGATACATTCAAACCTATTAAATCTATTTCTTACTATAAAATATATATACTATACCAGTGGTTCTCAAACTTTTTTGAATCATGGCACCCTAGAGTATCAGAATATTTTTCACAACACCCCTAGGCCAAACGTTTCTTATTGAGAAATTTAGAAAGAAATATTAAATTGAGTGTGTTTATATATCATCCTTAGGTTTAATTGTGTAGTGAGGGACAAGATTTGCTTCTGTTTGTCCACATATTTTATGATTGACAGCCACCAGAGATGGTTTTGCCTATTACATTGACCATAAATAATTTTTATTGGTCCTGGACCACCATCCCAGGGCACCCCTGCAAGTGTCTTGAGGCATCCCAGGGTGCCACAACACACAGTTTGAGAACCACTGCACTATTCTATTCACTGTGGTTTAAATCACCTTTTATAATTAATTATATTTTCATTCAGACAATATTTCTTTAATCTCAATATTCCTAAATTATATATTATGTGAACAGTTACCTATCTGGCATCAAGCGGTCTCCCCAGATTCAATGCTGTGCTCAGTGTACATCATTGAACCCAGCTGTTCTCTTGCCTTTCCGGACACTGGGCTCTTCCATGACAGCTGTGGTCAGCTGACTCCAGATTCTCCAATCATAGCTTACTCAGTGGTCAGCTGATCCTGCTCTCCAATCACCACTGGCCTGGGGGGATAAAAGGGAATTCCGGACAAGTTACCAGTGTCTTGCACAATGTTGCTTCAGAGCAGTTTCCTGGGCTCTGGAACTTCAGGCTCCTGCTACCCATAGCTTGTCCACAGTCTGTACTCTTCGTCAGTCCCAATCTGACTAAGTAACACCTGGTGATTCCAGCTCAGCTCAAAACATTTGTCAGTTCCAGCCTGACTATGTAACATCTGCTGATTACATCTTAGCATATAGCCCTCATCAGTTCCAGCCTGACTCGAGTACATGATCGGATCCAGTCCGATAGTCCATCATTGGTTCCAGTCCAATAGTTTCACCACTGGTTCTTGACCAATATCTACGTCATTGGGATCAGCTCAATTCCTACACCATCAGTTTCAGCCCGATACCTAAATCATCAGTTTCAGTTCAATATCTACATCATTGGTTCTAGCCTGATTTCTGTACCATTATCTCCAGCCCTTCTACACCCGTACCATTCTGTTGAATTTGCCCATCATCCAGCTAAATCAAGAGGTAGTAACGAGGTGGAATTCTACCCTTTATGTGCTTCAGCAGATGGAGGAACAGCAAAAGGACATCTAAGGCTACACATTAACCTATGACATAGGGAGAGTAGGGGGAATGTATTAAGTCCAGCAGAGTGGAGAATACTTTCTATGTTGTGCAAGGTGCTCAAACCCTTCACAGTTGTCACCTGTGTAGTTAGTTTAGACACTGCCAGCTTGAGTCAGGTAATTCCCCTAATTAGACTTTTGGAAAGGCAGCTTGAGAAACTGAAGGAGTAGCTGAGATGAAGCAATTCCGCTAAGTATGTCAGCCTTGTAGAACAAGGCCTTTATTCACTTCACCAGGATCCAAGGGTCACCAATATCATGATATCACTGTATTTTGTCAACTGTACTTGATCCTAAGTTTAAGTCATATACATATGTGTCCACATACATCTTTGCTATATCCCGCCATGTATGGCACAGTTTTGCATGCCATAGACTCAGAGATTTAGCCATGCCTTGTGATTTTTCTTAATTTGCTACTTTAATATGTTACTTTATACATATTCTATTATGGCAAACAAAATTTTTTAAATTCATCCACTCGCTACTCATGAAAAACAGCTTAGCCGTGTTTTGCATGTTGTGCAAAATTTGTAAAAAAGCAAAGATGTAAGTGAACACATCTGTATTGTGTCTTTCTTTCCTATGGACACAAATCTGAAGAGATACATACAGCTGTTGGTGAGCAAATTGTCAGCTCAATGGGCACATGACATGGCGACATCTCCTCCTTCAGTTTCTCCGGCAACTGCGTCTGCCAGAAAAAAAAAAATCTGTTTTCATAAGAGACCCACTGGTGGTGTTGCAGATGAGTCCGGTTTAAAAGAGTTGCTAAAAAAAGATGAGTTTGAAATCTGGTCAGGTCTAAAAGAAATGCCTACAATTAGTGAAACCTCTACCATGACTCCACCTCATACCGTCACCATTCAAAGAATGGTTGGTGATTATGTTAATGAGAGCATCCAAATAGGCATGTCAGACAGTCCATTTAACTACTGGTAGAAAAAAAGGCAATTTGGAGGCCCTTGCACAAACTGGCTTTGCTTTATTAAGCTGTCCACCCTCCAGTGTGTACTCAGAAAGAGTTGTCAGCACAGCTGTGTACCTTGTCAGCATTCAGTGTAGGAGGTTACTTCCCCAAAATATGGAAAGATAATGTACTTAAAAATGTATGTCAAATTCCGCGAGGAAGACCTTTACTGGAAATTATGTAAAAAATACAGTACTACTTGTAATGGTGAAATCTGTAGTGGATGAATTAATATCGTGTGAAGAAGATGATATACACTCTGATGTGCATGAGGTATTAGATAATGATGGCGATGACATCTTACCTCTATAGAGCCAGTGTGTACATAGAGATCATTACCAGCAATGTTCAATGCCCAATGGTAGCTTGTTTTGTTCGTGTCCAAACAAAACATTTACTTTAGCCACAAATGGCAGTCCCTGTCACTGAAGTGGTTGGTTTGTTAAACTGTGCATGTTCTGTTTAATATATAAAGTACAACATCTTGTTATGTGTGAAAAGTGGCCAGACCTAAGATTGCCAGAAATGTCCTTATTCTTCCCAAAAGTGAGGGGTGTGTGGCATTTCCTGACTTTGAAACTTATCATAGAGCCTCTTTACTCAGTCAGCTCCTAGACTGGTTTAAGTTGGACAATCCTAAACCAAAGGTGATTATAGAACTTTCCTTTATGGAACCTATTCATCTACCAGATCCCTTGTGGTTACCAGCAGGAGAAATCCCAAAGCATTATGGTCTGGGCAAAGCAATCTGGGCGACCCTACAGGCATGATACAAATTTGTGTCTTCCTGCGATGGACTCACGTTGCCTGCACCAGAATTGTCACTTTTGGTTATTGCTCATCTTATTCCTAATCTATGCCTTGACTCTTGGGCAGCCAGGGGTCTATTGAAACTTAAGGACATTTTTTATTCAAATGGCTTGGTAACCTTTTATAGTTTACAATCATCTTTTGACGTCCCAAAACATGACTTCTATAAATACATACAAATACAACAGTGGTTAATTTGGCAACCATCAACTTCCGGTGGTTCCTCAACAATACTGAAGATGATTTGTTCCCGTTGGCAAACCTCACGCAGTAGAGGTGGTATTTCTTGGTGGTACCTATATTTCATTAAGGAGACTAAGACAGAGAAACTGCTGTCTCAGGTTAAATGGGAATCTGACCTTGCTAGGTCCCTCTCAATGGAAGATTGGAACTATACATATGGAGCCGTGCTCATCTGATGCGGCTCCATCGCAAATGTCCATTCCCTGCGTGATTAGGCAATTCGGCACCTAGCCACGCTATGGGAGTGCATCCCAGACGCTGTGATAGGTGAACCTAGGCGGGCATGCACCGGCACAGACCAGGCCACGATTAGCGTGGCTCCATCTGTATTAATCATTTATGCTTTAAAATATCTAAATATATTAGTCACTCTGAGATGTACTATAAATTGTGTCACTGATCATATTTCACCCCAGAAAAACAACATACTGTAGGATATGGCC
The DNA here is from genome assembly GCF_028390025.1 of Pseudophryne corroboree. Taxonomy (NCBI): domain Eukaryota; kingdom Metazoa; phylum Chordata; class Amphibia; order Anura; family Myobatrachidae; genus Pseudophryne; species Pseudophryne corroboree. The sequence goes on along the minus strand of NC_086450.1, from coordinate 467,135,033 downwards.
TTCCACCTCAAAATTTTGTTGGAGACAATGTGGATGTATAGGTTCCATGTAACATATATTTTGGTCTTGTTCAATGTTGCACTCTTTATGGGCTACTGTCTTTACACTTATTACTGATGTGTTGGAAGTGGTTGTTCCTGCTAATCCTGTGATAACCTTATTCCATTATCATCCAATTTAATTGTATGATGGTGATGCCTATCTCCTAGGTCATATTCTGATAGCTACTAAGGCTGCCATCGCTCAACTCTGGATGTCGACTTCAATTCCTTACTATTATTATGAAAAAAGTTCTTAAACATTATTTCTATGAAATGGCTGATTGTGCGTACTCTTCATCGGCCTCATTGCCGCACATAAAATGGTTTAAATGGGGTGAATTCAGGGATAAACAGGGGCAATCCTCTATACAACGCACCACTTGCCCTGATTATGGGATTTTTCTGTTTTGAGTTAGCATGCACCTGTTGTTTCTTTCTTTCTTTCTTTCTTTCTTTCTTTCTTTCTTTCTTTCTTTCTTTCTTTCTTTCTTTCTTTCTTTCTTTCCTTTTTCTTTTTTTCTCTTATCTTTTGCCATCCTCCTTCTATTGCTCTATTCCCATTTTTCTTTTACTCCTCCCCACCCCCTTCCTTTAATTGTTTTTGTACATCATGCATTCTCAATGAAATTTCTGCTTTACCCTTTAGGGACGTCCACTGTACTGGTTATGAGTTAATGGTTAGAGTTTCATTGTGGACTGTGACATTTCATGCATTATGGTCATTTACTCACCCTTCCTCTCCCTGGGGGTGGCCAAGTGTGGTATTCAACTATATCTATGCTATGTTTGTAATGAAGAAATGACCCACTTGTGATGTTTCTATGTACCTCATATGTGTGATCCCTCTCTTATTTCTGTACCCCATTTGTCTATTCCTTTTATAACTTATAATAAAAACTATTGTTAAAATATATATATATATATATACACACACACACACACACACACACACACACACACACACACACACACACACACAGCATACACAGTACAGCATAAGGGTGGGCAGGAGAGTGGACAATTCCATGTTGCATCTCTTTTCTTTGTATTAAGCACTGTTTGAAAAAATTGCTGACTATTTGCATAGACAACAATTTTTTTTAAGTTTATTAAACTGCCATCCTGTCTGCCACTGCCGTGCAATTCTGCTTCCTAGATTTGCCATGTTGGAAGTTGAACTGCCACATGTTTGTGCCACCCACTGCTATCACTTAGCATAGTCAGCCAGTTAGCTCTGTGCAACCTTTTGGCCTACACTGGATGAAAACAATATTGTAAGCTGTGGGGTGGCCAAAATTGACTGGAAATGAAAGGAAATTTATGATATTGAGGTTAATAATACTGGAAAAACAAAAGCAGGCCCAAACTATGTAATTTTAACTGTTTTTATGATTTTTTTGAAAAAAGGAAAATACAGATCCAAAACCAAAACACGCAAGGGTGGCTTGGGCAAAAATTAAATCCAAATCCAAAACACGTAGAAAATACAGATCCTAATCCAAAACATGGGGGACGGCGCATATCTCAATTTTAAATACACTTTAACTTGATCTTTTTTTTACACCAAAATAAACCCCCAGTAGTCTTTGCAGAGCACATTTCACATCTTTATTCCGTAGACTGTAGATTAGAGGATTGATCATGGGTGTGACAACTGAGTACAGTGCGGTGAGGACCTGTTCTAGGACATTAGAGAATTCTGAAATTGGCATCATATACGCAGAAAAACTTGTTAAATAGTACATAATGACAATGGTGAGGTGAGATGAGCAGGTGGAGAAGGCTTTCTTTCTGCCATCCTTAGATTTTATCTGCAAGATGACCCTGATAATTTTTATATAAGATGTCAAACTGAACATTGCTGGGAAAAATCCTAATATCAAAAATTCCAGATAGATGACAATATAAAACTGTTCACTCCCAGCACAGGCGATGTTAATTAGAGCTTTAGGATCACAGAAAAACTGGTGTATGGTGCGAGACTGACAGAAGGACATGTGTGATGCTGAAGTTGTAAACAAAATTGAGTTTAAGAATCCTAGTATCCAAGTGCCAGATGCCAGTAAGATACAGTGACTCCTATTTAAGATATCATGATAGTGCAAAGGGTCACATATAGCAACATATCGGTCATATGCCATAAGGAATATCAGAATATCTTCTGCACCACCAGCCAAACAAAAAAAATTCAACTGAGTGAAGCATTGTATGAAGGACACTGTATTATCTCCAGATAGTAACATGTACAGCAGTTTAGGGACAGTGGTGGTTGTAAAACAGATATCTACTAAGGCCAGGTTAGAGATAAATACATACATAGGAGTGTGTAATTGTATGTCAGTGTATATCACTGCAATTATACTAGCATTGATGATCACTCCAAACACATATAGGAAGAAAAACACACTGGTAGTTAATGATGTATATCCAGATTTTACGGAAAATGGCACCAAGTTAAATTCTTTAATATAAGTCTCGTTCTCCATGTTATATTCCAGTGATTGTGCAAAAAAAAAATCATTATTTATTTCTATTAGTAGTTACTTTGCTGGGGACATTTGTTGAGATAGAGTTAAGCAAGTATGTGGTAAATTACATATTTTGCTGCATGCTCTTGTTCTGCCTGCTAAAGACAAATACTGTATGAAAAATAAAATAAAGATAGAAAAGATGATACAAGAAAAATAAAGCCAACCATATGCAGACCATGGAATTGTTGTGACTGTTAAAGACATGTACTTTGTTGCAAAAGATGTCCAATCTGAACTTGTGATCCAAAACACTAAAAGCTATTTATTCCATGATATGAAGTATAAGTATCAGTACCGCCAATACAATACACAAGCGCATGAACAGCACTGTTCTAAGCTTCTATACAGAAACTCTGTGTCCTTAAAAGTCCCGGCTACCAATATTATACATTTAAAAATGAACAAGGCTATGACATCACAACTCTAAACAAGCTATACAATAGAGGTCATCATTCATAGGTTGAAGGGTCCGGACATCCCAAGTACTCGAAATGTGATAGGTCAATCATCCTGGCCTTTGTCTTGAAGTGCCTGTTGTATGAATGCCCTCAGGGTCTGTGTCCAAATACCATGTAAGTATCTCTCTAGAAAGTCCTTTTGTGTTTCAGTATCATGGGAATGTTGAGTTTCAGAGCCAATGAAACTATAAACAAACATCTAACTATCATGTATTTCTTGAAGGGTCTAAAAAAATGTATATATATATAAATATTCCCCAGTAGATGTCCGGCACTCTCACAAAACTGTCACATGCCCCGGTTCCATGATTCTATAATGTAGACCTCCCAAATGTGTATCTGGCACTTGGGGACAAATAAAGCACTGAAAACAGAAAGCTTAGATCAATGTTTCGGGGTAGCGGTCCCTTTATCAAGCCTTGTTAAAGAGGCAACTGCCCTGAAACATTGATCTAAGCTTTCTGTTTCCAGTGTTTTATTTGTCCCCGAGTGCCAGATACACACATTTGGGAGGTCTATATACAGGTTGAGTATCCCATATCCAAATATTCCGAAATACGGACTTTTTTGAGTGAGAGTGAGATAGTGAAACCTTTGTTTTTTGATGACTCAATGTACACAAACTTTGTTTAATACACAGTTATTAAAAATTATGTATTAAATGACCTTCAGACTGTGTGTATAAGGTGTATATGAAACATAAATGAATTGTGTGAATGTACACACACTTTGTTTAATGTACAAAGTTATAAAATGTATTGGCTAAAATTACCTTCAGGCTGTGTGTATAAGGTGTATAAGAAACATAAATGCAGTCTGTGCTTAGATTTAGGTTCCATCACCATGATATCTCATTATGGTATGCAATTATTCCAAAATACGGAAAAATCCGATATCCAAAATACCTCTGGTCCCAAGCATTTTGGATAACGGATACTCAACCTGTATATATATATATATAACCAACAGCAGGTGCGGCACTCCGTGCGACGGTATCAACAGGACACTTACTTCAAAAGTGGTGACAACGTTTCAATGCGGTTTATTTGTGCATTTTCATCAGGTCAGATATTTATTATCATATACATATATGCCGCGGATATTTGATATTTACATTAAAAAATGCATATTTTCTTATGCTGATTAAAACAAGTCTAAACATAAGCATAAAGTTATTCAAATTTTACATTTAAGAAACTGCATTTTTAATATAAGTATTGATCATATTTAATAGCTGTATGATGCAACCACTTCCACAATGTCACTAAAGTTTCCTATTGAGATACAGAACAGATTAAGTCCAAACAGTACATAATTTGCATACCATGTATACAAATCACATTTATCCCAAAATTGCACAAAGTGTGTGCTGGCTAGTAATTAAAAGTGTCTTTATTACTTTTTGTTGCAAATCCCTTTTAAATACACCAATGTTATATACACCAATCTTATATACAATGAGCAGAACCCCTGAGAGCTGGTACTGGGGTATAATATGGTGACACGGGCATAACTGTGGGGTATAGTATGGTGTTAGGGGCATTAGTTTGTGGGACTATAGTGATGCGCAGAGTATGGACACATGAATTTATTTATTTCATTTTTTGGGGGGTGGGGGGGTGGGGGCTGCCTACTTTGTCAGTCCTGGGCCCCATTATTTCTGCTGGCAGCCCTGTTTGTCTGATTATGTCAGTGAGTACTGGGCTGCATGTAACAGGCTCAGATTTATAATACAAGGATATAAATCACACACTGGTACTGTAGTTATACAATAAAAAAGCTGGGTCTCCCAACAGTATTAATATGAGGCTTCTGTGAAGTTAGTATACAGTAGAGCGATTGTTCTATAAAATGCACATTTACATGATACAGTTTATGCAGCAAATTAGTTTCTAATAATATATCTGATAAAATATTTGCAACATATCAATCTGACACTTAAAACAAAATCAGGTTCCTGTACAGCAATTTTTTTTGTGGATCCCATTTGCACACATTTAGAAAGGTCCGCAGCTTACTGGTAAAGCAAAAGGCCATTGTACAAAGCATGGAATTACATTTTAAAAGGTTCTATTAAAATCACATACAGTAATTTGAAGCTTCCTGCCCACATAAATCTTGCACTGATCCTGCTGTGTGCAGCTTTTTGTATCTTTGTTTTTCCATCTACGAAATTCTAAGCTTACATTTATTTTGCTTTTCATGAGCATGAAATGCCATCTTGTAATATTATACAGGTTTTCTAAGTTTACAAGTATTGAAATATTCCACATTGTATTTCTTTTTCCTCCAGTCTGCAGCTTAGGGCAAACACATATTGTGTGTAATCAGGCTTTCTGACATTGATTCATACCTCAAATAAAAAAAAACTTGCATAGGGAGATAATGTTCTCATCTTGCAATAACCCGCAGCTTTATTTTAAAATTACTGTACCTCATTTTTCAACTTCTGAAACTTTTATATATGTATTTATAGTTATTACTACTACTGAGAAAACAAATTTCCTTTGAAAATACTCAAAATTATTTTAAGCCACTTAATAACCACAGATCAGGTACAGAAACATTGTGCAGAACATAATGCAGATTTGTGGAATGATCACAACTCACCTGCACATCAGCATAAAATACTGTAGAACACAGGGGAGGAAGAAATCTCACTTATATAGTGTGCTTCAAATACCGTGTGGCATCTGTTAGAAGGTTGCATCACCCATAGACTCTCCCCTTGTGTTTTAATTATACACTTTTTGGAGTTCTGAAAAAAACAAAACTTTAAATTCTGTCTCTCTGTACATTACACTTTTTAAGAAAGTACTAAATAGTGCAAGTACAGTTTCACAGGCAAATATAAATATTCATTTTACAGTGAGATTAACATTTTTTTAAATAGATTTAATATATATAACATTTTTATGTCAAAATGTAAAGATTACTGTAGTTACATTTTAATAATTATAACAAAAGACAAAATCATAAGGTTTACCTATTAGGACAAATATAGAGGAAATAGTAATGCATTCCCACTCTTTCCCAAATTTAAATTTAGAAACCAATCTATACAATCTGTTATTAGGGGCACAAACATAGGAGGAGTTGTGGAAAATTGTGCATAAGCACACATGACAATGATAGTGTATATATATATATATATATATATATATATATTGTTTGTACTGTTTGGTGTGATTTACCCTAGTGCCCTTTGTTTAAAACCCTGTGACTCCATGCAGTTCAAACTGAACTGCGAGTTCAAAAAAAGAAAAAATATATATACTGTACTGTATAGATCTATTGTTTGCACTGTTCTTTGCACTGTAGTACAGTATGCTGTGGCGATGTTTCATAGATGTGCTACTGTCTAAACTGCCGTGCGTTTGTGCCGCTGCTCTGTGGCTTAGTAACTATCCAGCTCGCTACAGCCTTTGGCCAATATAAGTGAAAAAATTAAGCTGTGAGGCAGTCAAAATTGACTGGAAATGACTAGGAAGCAATGTTATTGAGGTTAGTAATACTCTAGGAACAAAAAAAGGACAAAATTATGTGATTGTAGCTTTTTTTTTTCAATTAAAAAAATTGCAAATAAAAAACCAAATCAAGTCCAAAACCCATCACAGCGGTTTGGCAAATCCAAAGCCGGACGATGAATCAGAGCCAAATCCAAATCCAGCAAAAATGGTCCGGAGCACATCTCTACTTTAAATACAAAAGTTACAATCCATGTGATTAGATTTCTGGCTGCAAAAATGGGCACTCGGGATGCAGCTACTTTTGCTGTATAATAGCATAGGAATCACTGTGGTTTATATGTCACTAGCATCATTTTTTTTTACAATACATAAAGTGAGATGTGTCAAGCCTTAAATAGAGAAAAAGTGGAAAAAATACTCCACTTTATTAATCTTCAAGCCTTCATGCATCTCCCCCCCATATAATAAGAAACAATTGATGTGTACATTTTATTTTATATATTTATCTGCTTAAAACCAATATTTTCCCACAACAATTTCTGAACAGTATAATATTAATATTCATTGCTGTTACGGAACCCAGCAGTATACAATATTCACATTATAAAAATGACACTGTCACGTGCATCCTCAGCCTCACTGGCATGTAAGACATGTGGATGGCTCACTGACTGCCATAAGAGTAACACATTTAGATTTTAAGCTACTCTGTGCTGCTGTGAACATTCTGATGATCTAGGAAACTGATGAAGAGTGAACATACTATATGCTTTTATGCCTGACAGAGTACATCACCCGTCTAATACAGTTGATAGAAATAAATATGCAACACATGCACTAATATACTTACTGTAATAAGTCATAACACTTACTTACCTAGGATGTAATATAGCAGCACAATAGCAACATTTCCTACTGCAACTATATTTGCATTTCAGTGTATATGTAAGCCATGTGCAGACCCGCACTAATTGTTTTAGGTAGAACTATAAACCAGATGTTTAGAAAACAAATGTTTATGGACAAAAATGGTAATGATTATGCTGTCCACTATCAATTCTGCTGTATTTGCAGAAAAAAAGATCTTTATATGGGGAGGGGGTCCTTGGACTGCATTCTCAAATTCTAAATATAATAAGAGGTGCTACCATGCTGAGACTTATAGTTCCACACAGACAAAAAAGAGAAAATACATATGTACACTCTAGTTTATTGTAATTATTCTGATGAGCAGTGCTTACTGCTAATCAGAATAATTACAATAAACTTTGCAAACTAAAATAGAGCAAAATTAAGGTGCATAGCATAACTTTTGGTCAAAAATATAGTCTAACCAACTGCAACCAGGTGCTCTCATCTGATGAGTACCTATCACAAGCCATCTGCCCCAAGGCAACACACTAATGAGAGGTTTAAGTCTTACACATAACGGCTGCTTCTTACTTATGTAACAATTTTTTAACACTTAAAGCTCTCACTAGTAATAATAGATTCCTCCTGCAGCATCAGATCACTTGCATGAACATTGGCAATCTGAGCAACAAATGATACCTAAAGAAATAAATCAGAGCTGCAAAATTTGGAACTATTAAGTAATCTAGAGACTGTAAATGTAACAGACTAATAAGTTCTGTATCTCATGCTATGTTACATGGTGTTGGTATTAATTGTGACATATTTTCTAATGCAATCTTTTCTAATATGAGCGACAGTAAATTGGTATCTGTCACTCTAACAGTGGGTTAGGAAGAACATATAGATGATTGTACTTTGAAACTCAGCACAAAAATATTGATATGTTGAAAGTCACACATACACTCCTAGGAGCACTTCTCCTACTGTTAGGTACTGAACTATACTGTACTGTATGGTAGGCCTTCCACACTGAGAGTCACAAGGGCAGAAGCACCAAACCAATTCATAAACTGGGAATCATAAATTAAGAACAACAATTGAAATCAGTAATGAAGCATGTGCACACCAGCTGCACTACTTAGTGACCACAAGACACATGTGACAGCCAAGTTGTACAAGCAAAATCTACCACTCACAAGCCATACCTTTGTATTTTGCTTTGAAACCACCATCTACTGATGTGTCCACATACACCTTACCAAAAACGGTGCAATGGCACTCAATTTGGCCTGACAAGGCCTCACATGATGTTGTCATGCCATTCTGTCTGCCGAGCAGCAAAGTTGCAAAGTTGCAATTCTGATTTTCACCACTGGGTGGCCAGTGTATTATGTAAAATACAACAAATAGCTTTGCAGACAGTGGACACACTATGGACACTTTATTTACAGTTTCTCATATAGCTCAGCATATTCCGTTGCACTTTACAATTGGAATCAACAGTGATCAGAAAAACTGGGTTATAATAGACAGAAATAGAGGTAGGAAGTCTATGCTCGCAAGCTTACAATCTATAGGACACTTTGGATTTTAAATAAAGCTTGTAATCTACTGTATGTTGAGGACTTTTATTTTATTAAAATTATTTAAGCATTAAATTTCTATTAGTGTTTGTACTAGCAGATACAATCTGTTGCTATATTTGTACTGAAGCTAGAGCTAGAAATCTGCTACAAGAAAAACTGTCTCAATATCTGAGCTATGACACTTCATATGAAAAGATAGCTTACTTCCATCAGCAATCATTGGGGCTTAGTGGTAAGGTCACTGTCCATCAGAGCTAGAGGTTTGCAGTTCTAGTCTTTCATTTCTCTGTAAATATTTTTTTCTCCCCAAAAAATGAATTTATAAAATATAATATTTTTAAAAAAAAAAGTTTTTATAATTTTATATATAAAATTACTATATATACTATAACTAGATGGTTCTCCCCTATCAATGGCATACAATAACTTTGTTTTTCAGCAAGCAAGCCATGAAGCCCCACCCCCAACTTCTGATTGGCCCATGGGCCAGTTGTTCAAAGAACAGGGATGGCCATCGGTCAGTAAACCCATCGATGGTCATCCATTTGCATATGTGGGTACCATTGATGGCTACTTGCTCTAATGTCATCGATGGTAAACATCAATGTTAACTTCACTGCTGTCCATCCCTAGTGTGTGTGGGGGGATTAGAGTGTGAGTGCAGAATGTGAATAGGGGTTAGATGGTGAGGAAGTAGTGTGTGTTAGGGATGGCCATCGACCATCGATAATTCATGATCATTGATGGTTTATGGCCGATGTTAAATGCTATTGCCATCAATGGGGGAGAACCAGATAGTTCTCCCCCATCGATGGCACACCATAACAGTGTTTTTTTACCAGCAAGCAAGCCGTGAAGCCCTGTTCCCAACTTCTGATTGGCACACGGGCCAGACATTCAAAGAACAGGGATGGCCATTGGTCGGTAAACCCATCGATGGTCATCCATTACATATGTGTTTACCATCAATGGCTGCTTGCTATATTGTCATAGATGGCAACCATTAATGTTAGCTGCACCAATCGCCATCCCTAGTGTGTGTGTGTGTGTGTGGGGGGGGGGAATAGAGTGTGAGTGCAGAATGTGAATAGGGGATAGATGCTGAGGATGTAGTGTGTTTTAGGGATGGCCATCGGCCATTGATGATGCATAATCATCAATGGATTATGACCAATGTCAAATGCTGTTGCCATCAATGGGGGAGAACCAAATGTTTCTCCCCCATCAATAGCACACTTTAACTAATCTTTTCAGCAAGCAAGCCGCAAGCCCCGTACCCAACTTCTGATTGGCCCACGGGCCAGTCATTCAATGAACAGGGATGGCCATCGGTTGTTAATCCCATCGATGGTCATCCATTTGCATATGTGGTTACTGTTAAGTTTGATTAACTTTCAGGAAGTAAAGCAATACCTTAAATACAGAGATGTTCAGGCTGCTGCGACCACTAAGCATGTTTGTATAAACCCCTATGAAATGCGTACACGTTGCGTAAGCACGCCGTCACATTGTTAGCACAAAGTAGCTACAAGTGCGGCGGAATACACCTTATAACCCCTAAAAGGAAAGGAATGCGAAACCAATTGTATATGTAATGTTGAGATCCAACCCAGCAACAACTATTTACTCAAAGGGGGGTACAACAGAAATACAGTCACATAAGAGAAAAGGCTACAATCAATGGATACATACGTTTGTTCACCAGTGCCACCCGGTTCCGGTCCTCAGTCAATCTGGATAGATGACCTTCAGAGAATGGACTGAGCCCGGCCAGGAGGCTTGGCTTTTATACAATGGTCCAAAGCATGAAACAAAGGAAACTGTAATCTCTTCATCCATAGGTTAAAGGGCTGGTCATTTACAGTACATGAGGGGTCATAGGTCGGTTTGAATAGGTGGGCGATGCCTGGTCCAGGTGCACTTGCAGAAGTCCTCCACTGGGTTCCCTCCGAATATCAAGAGTACAGTAAATACAGTGTAATACTTATATTGTACTCCTGCGCATATCTATGCGCAGGAGCCTGCTACATTCTGCAAACTGCCATCGGAATATTGCTCTTGAAATACTGTACAGCTGGATACCAAACACCACCTCCTAACATAATTCTGTCCCCTCATATCCTGTAAAGGTGAATCCCTCTGTTGTTATACCCTTGAAGCAAATGTAACTCGCTGGTGTGGTGCATGTAGGCTATGTGTAAATTATGTGCTATGTGGATTACATATGAAATATGTGTTAGTGGCCTTTCCATACGAATGCACATGCTACCGTATTTGCTTATACCACACAGTAATACGCAGTAACTCGTGAGCCAACATACGCAACGTGCGAGTATGCGTACGCATGGCAGAACAAGCACGCGCACGGAGGCCACTTGTGTAGTGTTTGTACGTGATGCGTGTGGCTATAATATGTTCGACTTCGACATTACCCTCAATGGCTGCTTGTTATAATGCCATTGATGGTAACCATCGATGTTAACTTCACCAATGGCCATCCCTAGTGTGTTTGTGTGTGGGGATCAGCGTGAGTGCAGAATGTGAATAGGGGTTAGATCGTGAGGAAGTAGTGTGTGTTAGGGATGGCCATCAACCATCGATGATTCATAATCATCAATGGTTTATGGCCGATGTCAAATGATGTTGTCATCAATGGGGGAGAACCAGATGGTTTTCCCCTATTGATGGCACACCATCATTTTTTTTCCAGCAAGCAAGCCGCAAATCCCCACCCCCAACTTCTGATTTTCCATGGGCCAGTCATTCAAAGATCAGTGATGGCCATCAGTCGGTAAACCTATCGATGGTCAACCATTTGCATATGTGGTTACCATCAATGACGTTATAGCAAGCAGCCATTGATGGTAACCACATACGCAATGGATGACTATCGATGGGTTTACCAACCCCACTCCCACCCCCAATGTATTTCAACCATTAGAGTCAGGGGGAGGGAGACAAAATAAGAGGGAGAGAGACACTGAGAGGCAGAGTTAGGGGGTGGGCTAATGAAAACTTAATTAGTTGTCTCTCTGTGGAAAAAGTTAAGTCTCTACTAGAGATGAGCGGGTTCGTTTCCTCGGAATCCGAACCCGCCCGAACTTCATTTTTTTTTTTACACGGGGCCGAGCGACTCGGATCTTCCTGCCTTGCTCGGTTAACCCGAGCGCGCCCGAACGTCATCATCCCGCTGTCGGATTCTCGCGAGGCTCGGATTCTATCGCGAGACTCGGATTCTATATAAGGAGCCGCGCGTCGCCGCCATTTTCACACGTGCATTGAGATTCATAGGGAGAGGACGTGGCTGGCGTCCTCTCCGTTTATAGAGAAGAGAGTGAGACTAGAGTAGAGAGAGACACAGTAGTAATTTTGGGGAGCATTAGGAGGAGTACTACTACTTGCTGAAGTGATAGATAGATAGTGTGACTGTATAATGTATATCTGACTTGTGGGGGAGACACTGACAGTGGGGAGCAGTTAGAGTCTGAGAGCAGGACTCAGGAGTACATATAGCGTACAGTGCACACTTTTGCTGCCAGAGTGCCACACTGCCATTGTGACCACACTGACCACCAGTATAATATATATTGTGATTGTCTGCTTAGGAGTACTACTTGCAAGTTGCTGATAGTGTGACCAGTGACCTGACCACCAGTTTAATAATCACCACCAGTTTAATATATATAATATATATATATATAATTGTACATAATATATATATAATATTGTATACCACCTACCCGTTTTTTTTTTCTTTCTTCTTCTTTATACATACTACTATAGTAGCTTACTGTAGCAGTCTGCGGTGCTGCTGAGCTGACAGTGTCCAGCAGGTCCGTCATCAGTCATTACATAATAAATATATATACCTGTCCGGCTGCAGTACTAGTGATATTATATATATATATATATTGATTTCATCTCATTATCATCCAGTCTATATTAGCAGCAGACACAGTACGGTAGTCCACGGCTGTAGCTACCTCTGTGTCGGCAGTCGCTCGTCCATCCATAATTGTATACCACCTACCCATGGTTTTTTTTTTTCTTTCTTCTTTATACATACTACTATAGTAGCTTACTGTAGCAGTCTGCGGTGCTGCTGAGCTGACAGTGTCCAGCAGGTCCGTCATCAGTCATTACATAATAAATATATCTACCTGTCCGGTTGCAGTACTAGTGTGATATTATATATATATATATATTGATTTCATCTCATTATCATCCAGTCTATATTAGCAGCAGACACAGTACGGTAGTCCACGGCTGTAGCTACCTCTGTGTCGGCAGTCGCTCGTCCATCCATAATTGTATACCACCTACCCATGGTTTTTTTTTTTCTTTCTTCTTTATACATACTACTATAGTAGCTTACTGTAGCAGTCTGCGGTGCTGCTGAGCTGACAGTGTCCAGCAGGTCCGTCATCAGTCATTACATAATTGTTAGGCGCCGAGGGTCCGCTCGTCAGTGCGGCCGGCGCCTAGCAACGGGGACGCCACTGTCGGATCGTGTTCCCCGTTGCTGGGTCTAAGTTTATATCATCACTGGTTTCCTGGCTGTGTAGCATGCAGCTGCACGGCATGTTGTAATTATCACTCATCTGTTTCCCTGGCCATGCAGCTTGTCAGCTGCATGGCATTTAATCCAATCAGCCTCCAAGCAGCTGATTGGAAGACTCTCTGTTAAAAGCACTCCCAGGACTCCTCACAGACGCCGGTGATAGCTTCCTGTTTGCCTGATTCTGCTGCAGAGAGAGTTCCCAGTCCCGGTCTGTTCGTTTGTTCCTGTTCTCAGTGATCCTGTACTCGGAAGTTACCATCTGTTCCTGGAGTCTGATCTAGCACCTTTAACATCTGGTGGCGTTCGTGAGTCGCGGCGCAGCCGTGTGTTGCGGCTTGTCCGCTACTATTTATTATTGTGTTTATTTTGAGTTCTGGAGCTTTGCGGAGGATTCCGCTTCCACAAGATCCACTCTGGTGTCCAGCGGTGCCGGATAGGAGTGTCGGATCCGTGGATCTTTGGTTGTCCTTTTCCCTGGCGGCTAGTCCGCACATACCTTTTGATTTAGTTTAGTTAGCTTGTAACCCCTGGCTTGGTTGCTTAGTCAGAGGGCCCCTTGTTATCACCCTGTCTCGGACTTCCCCTTGTCTCCCATTAAGACCTGCGGGGGCATCGGGGTTGGGCAGACATAATCCGCCCTTCGAACGCGGCTGCCATGGGCTCAAGCAACCATAGTCTCGCAGGGGATTTCTGATAACACGGGCGAGACAACGGAGTTAGGGCGCCAGGGGTTACTAGGCTCTCCAGCTCCCACAACCGGTATTTCATTCCTGTACTCAGATCTCTGCCATAAGATCTTCTCCAGTCTGGAGTACAGGAATCGTAACATTATCACCGGCCAGACAAAAGAAAAAATTTTCAACAGGAGTTAATTTTTTTTCACTTATCCAATTGGGAGAATTTTGTCGGCCTCATGAATCCCACCGGTGTTGGGCCAAATCCTGGCCAGTTTTTGGTTAGTCAGATTCAGGAACTTACCCAGATGGTTCAGGATCTGTCCCTCCGGGTAAGCTCACAGGAAGATCTGTTACGGACTTCCCCGAGGGTCATCCCTGAACCAAAAATGCATCTGCCTGACCGTTTTTCTGGGGATAGAAAACAGTTTTTTAATTTTAAAGAGTCTTGTAAACTGTATTTTCGTTTAAGACCAGTTTCCTCAGGTACGGAGGCTCAGCGGGTTGGAATTATAATTTCTCTGCTTCAGGGGGATCCTCAGACCTGGGCTTTTGGTTTAAAGACAGACGATCCGGCCTTATCGTCTGTAGACGCCTTTTTGAAATCTTTAGGGCTATTGTATGACGACCCTGATAGAGAGGCATCCGCAGAAAGTCAGTTGCGTGCTCTAAGACAGGGTAGGAATCCTGCAGAGAATTATTGTACAGAGTTTCGCCGTTGGTCGAACGACTGTGGCTGGAATGATCCTGCCCTGCGCAGTCAGTTTCGCCTCGGCTTATCTGAATCTATAAAAGACAGCCTCCTTCAGTATCCCGCTCCTGAGAACCTTGATAAACTCATGGAGCTCTCTATTAAAATAGATCGTAGGCTCAGAGAGCGGAGGACTGAGAAAGGGGCATCTGTAGTTTCTTTTCCCTGTGTTTCTTCCGTTCCGGTAGACATGGAGGAGCCTATGCAGATTGGTCTCTCCAAATTGTCTCCGGAAGAAAGAACCAGGAGGCAAAATTCTGGTCTGTGTTTGTACTGCGGAGGTAAGGGACATTTTGCCCGTAGTTGCCCAAACAAGTCGGGAAACTTCCTGACCAAGTGAATAGTGAGGGGGTTCACTTTGGTCTACAGCTCATCTCCTCAAATAATTCACTATTGGTTCCTGCTAAAGTTTCTTATGACAGCCTCTGTTCCTCGGTCTCTGCTTTTGTGGACAGTGGAGCTGCAGGAAACTTTATGGACTTAACATGGGCCAAGGCCTTAGGTATTCCTCAGTTAACCTTAAGTAGGTGTATCACCATGCATGGTTTAGATGGGAGTCCCTTATCCAATGGGGTTATTTCTCTATGTACACCTCCTGTTTTGCTCTCGGTGGGAGCTCTACATTCTGAAAAGATTGAGTTTTTTCTTACCCATTGTCCAGCAGTTCCTGTGGTTCTGGGTCACCCTTGGCTGGCCTTTCATAATCCCATCATAGATTGGCAGTCTGGGGAGATCCTACAATGGAGTACCATCTGTGATAAAGAATGTATTACACTTCCTATCCGAGTAGCTGCTGCCAGGTCCGCACATATTCCTGGAGAATACCAAGATTTTTTGGATGTGTTTTCCAAGGGCAATGCGGATATTTTGCCTCCCCATAGGCCTTATGATTGTACCATTGAGTTAATTCCTGGTGCCACGTTGCCTAAAGGAAGGTTATATGCATTGTCTGGTCCTGAAACTGTGGCCATGAATGAGTATGTGAAAGAAAGTCTTGAGAAAGGGTTTATCAGGCCATCTAAATCCCCTTTAAGTGCAGGTTTTTTCTTCGTAGAGAAGAAGGATGGTTCCCTCAGACCCTGCATTGACTTTCGAGCCCTGAATAAAATCTCAGTAAAGAATACTTACCCTCTGCCTCTGATCTCAGTCCTCTTTGATCAGCTACGTTCAGCTGTTATTTTTTCTAAGATTGACCTGAGAGGAGCATATAATCTCATTAGAATCAGATCAGGGGATGAGTGGAAAACGGCATTCAGTACTCAATCAGGTCACTATGAGTATCTGGTCATGCCATTCGGCCTATCTAACGCTCCGGCAGTCTTTCAGGATCTCATTAATGATGTGCTCCGTGAGTTTCTGGGAAGATTCGTTGTGGTCTATTTAGACGACATTTTGATTTATTCTGACTCTATAGAACAACATGTTACCCAGGTGCGTCAGGTACTTAAGAAATTACGTGAAAATCACTTGTATGCCAAACCGGAGAAGTGTGAATTTCACGTCACGGAGGTATCCTTTTTAGGGTACATTATTTCCCCTCGGGGATTCCGAATGGAACCTAAGAAGCTCCAAGCCATCCTGAGTTGGGCGCAACCCACCAACTTAAAAGCAATTCAGCGCTTTTTAGGGTTTGCAAACTACTATAGAAGGTTTATTCACTCTTTCTCTGACATAGTTGCTCCCATTGTGGCACTCACTAAGAAGGGAGCAGATCCTACCAATTGGTCATGTGAAGCTAAAGTATCTTTTCAGGCCTTGAAACAAGCCTTTGTCTCAGCCCCTGTCCTTAGACATCCCAACCCAGAATTGCCTTTCATCGTTGAGGTAGATGCCTCGGAGGTTGGTGTAGGGGCTATCCTTTCTCAGAAGGATCCAGATTCCCTTGAGTTACATCCTTGTGCCTTTATGTCCAGGAAATTCTCATCTGCTGAATCCAACTACGATGTTGGT
This sequence comes from Pseudophryne corroboree, assembly GCF_028390025.1. Lineage (NCBI taxonomy): Eukaryota > Metazoa > Chordata > Amphibia > Anura > Myobatrachidae > Pseudophryne > Pseudophryne corroboree. The sequence goes on along the minus strand of NC_086450.1, from coordinate 467,118,156 downwards.
AATCGGGAGTTGCTGGCTATTAAATGGGCTTTTGAGGAGTGGAGACATTGGCTTGAAGGAGCGACCCATACCATTTCTGTTTTGACGGATCACAAAAATCTTCAATACATTGAATCAGCTAAGCGACTGAATGCCCGACAGGCTCGTTGGGCTTTATTTTTCACTCGTTTCAAATTCATTATCACCTTCAGACCTGGTTCCAAGAATACCAAGGCAGATGCCCTCTCACGCAGTTTTCTTCCCGTTCAAGACAACAGTCCGGTTACTCTCATACTTCCGCCTTCAGTCATTCAGGCAGGTCTCACACAGGATGTTTTTTCTCAATTGAAGCTGCTTCAACATCAAGCTCCGGGAAATACTCCTGCTGGCCGTCTTTTTGTTCCTGAGTTTTTGAGAGCAACTGTTTTGGAGGAATTTCATGATAGCAAAGTTGCAGGGCATCTGGGAGTCGCTAAAACTTTTGAATTGGTATCCCGCTCAGTGTGGTGGCCTGGTCTTTCTAAAGACATTAAAGAGTTTGTTGTTTCGTGTCAGGTCTGTGCACAGCATAAAGTTCCCCGTTCTTTGCCTATTGGTCAACTTATGCCATTGAATGTTCCCCTTAGACCATGGTCGCATATCTCCATGGATTTTGTGGTGGATCTCCCTCTGTCAGCTGGATGCACAGTCATATGGGTGGTAGTGGACCGTTTTAGTAAGATGGCTCATTTTATTGGTCTTCCCCGATTGCCATCTGCCCAGGGATTGGCAGTCTTGTTCCTCCGTCATGTTTTCAGACTCCATGGGTTACCCACTGATATTGTTTCTGACAGGGGTCCACAATTCATTGCACAGTTTTGGAAGTCTTTTTGTGCTTCGTTAAAAATGAAATTATCATTAACCTCCGGTTATCATTCACAATCAAATGGACAGACTGAGCGAGTGAACCAATCCTTAAAACAATATTTGCGTTTGTACTCGGCCAAACTCCAAAATGACTGGTCTGAGTTTCTTCCATTGGCAGAGTTTGCTTATAATAATGCCTGTCATTCCTCCACCAATGTGTCTCCATTTTTTGCAGTTTTTGGTTTCCACCCCAGAGCTAATTCATTTTTCCAACATTCCTCTGTCTCCTCTCTGGCCCTGACCTCTCATCTTAAACTTATTTGGAAAAAAGTGCACATAGCTCTCAGAAAAGCAGCTTTCAGGGAAAAAGATTTTTCGGACAGGTTCCGGCGGCCGTGCACTTTTAGAGTAGGAGACAGGGTGTGGCTGTCGACTCGCAATATCAAACTTCGACAAACCTCAGCCAGATTGGGTCCTAGATTTATTGGACCATTTCTCATTATCAAAAAAGTCAATCCAGTTGCTTTCCGGTTACAGCTACCAAAAACGTTACGGATCGGAAATACCTTCCATTGCTCTTTGCTCAAACCATATGTTTCATCTAGCAGATTTCCTCGTAAAAAAACCTCAGGGGAGATCACCAGTTAATGTACAGGGTCAGCAGGAGTTCGTGGTTGAGAAGGTTCTCGATTCCAAGTTGTCCCGGGGTCGGCTTTATTTTTTGGTGCATTGGAGAGGTTATGGTCCTGAGGAAAGGTCGTGGGTCCTAGATGAGGACCTTCATGCCCCAAGGCTCAAAAGGGCATTTTTTCAAGAATTTCCTCAGAAACCCGGATTTAGGGGTTCCTTGACCCCTCCTCAAGGGGGGGGTACTGTTAGGCGCAGAGGGTCCGCTCGTCAGTGCGGCCGGCGCCTAGCAACGGGGACGCCACTGTCGGATCGTGTTCCCCGTTGCTGGGTCTAAGTTTATATCATCACTGGTTTCCTGGCTGTGTAGCATGCAGCTGCACGGCATGTTGTAATTATCACTCATCTGTTTCCCTGGCCATGCAGCTTGTCAGCTGCATGGCATTTAATCCAATCAGCCTCCAAGCAGCTGATTGGAAGACTCTCTGTTAAAAGCACTCCCAGGACTCCTCACAGACGCCGGTGATAGCTTCCTGTTTGCCTGATTCTGCTGCAGAGAGAGTTCCCAGTCCCGGTCTGTTCGTTTGTTCCTGTTCTCAGTGATCCTGTACTCGGAAGTTACCATCTGTTCCTGGAGTCTGATCTAGCACCTTTAACATCTGGTGGCGTTCGTGAGTCGCGGCGCAGCCGTGTGTTGCGGCTTGTCCGCTACTATTTATTATTGTGTTTATTTTGAGTTCTGGAGCTTTGCGGAGGATTCCGCTTCCACAAGATCCACTCTGGTGTCCAGCGGTGCCGGATAGGAGTGTCGGATCCGTGGATCTTTGGTTGTCCTTTTCCCTGGCGGCTAGTCCGCACATACCTTTTGATTTAGTTTAGTTAGCTTGTAACCCCTGGCTTGGTTGCTTAGTCAGAGGGCCCCTTGTTATCACCCTGTCTCGGACTTCCCCTTGTCTCCCATTAAGACCTGCGGGGGCATCGGGGTTGGGCAGACATAATCCGCCCTTCGAACGCGGCTGCCATGGGCTCAAGCAACCATAGTCTCGCAGGGGATTTCTGATAACACGGGCGAGACAACGGAGTTAGGGCGCCAGGGGTTACTAGGCTCTCCAGCTCCCACAACCTGTATTTCATTCCTGTACTCAGATCTCTGCCATAAGATCTTCTCCAGTCTGGAGTACAGGAATCGTAACAATAATAAATATATCTACCTGTCCGGCTGCAGTACTAGTGTGATATTATATATATATATATTGATTTCATCTCATTATCATCCAGTCTATATTAGCAGCAGACACAGTATGGTAGTCCACGGCTGTAGCTACCTCTGTGTCGGCAGTCGCTCGTCCATCCATAATTGTATACCACCTACCCGTGGTTTTTTTTTTCTTTCTTCTTTATACATACTACTTTAGTAGCTTACTGTAGCAGTCTGCGGTGCTGCTGAGCTGACAGTGTCCAGCAGGTCCGTCATCAGTCATTACATAATAAATATATCTACCTGTCCGGCTGCAGTACTAGTGTGATATTATATATATATATATATATATTGATTTCATCTCATTATCATCCAGTCTATATTAGCAGCAGACACAGTACGGTAGTCCACGGCTGTAGCTACCTCTGTGTCGGCAGTCGCTCGTCCATCCATAAGTATACTAGTATCCATCCATTTCCATTGTTTACCTGAGGTGCCTTTTAGTTGTGCCTATTAAAATATGGAGAACAAAAATGTTGAGGTTCCAAAATTAGGGAAAGATCAAGATCCACTTCCACCTCGTGCTGAAGCTGCTGCCACTAGTCATGGCCGAGACGATGAAATGCCAGCAACGTCGTCTGCCAAGGCCGATGCCCAATGTCATAGTACAGAGCATGTAAAATCCAAAACACCAAATATCAGTAAAAAAAGGACTCCAAAATCTAAAATAAAATTGTCGTCGGAGAAGCGTAAACTTGCCAATATGCCATTTACCACACGGAGTGGCAAGGAACGGCTGAGGCCCTGGCCTATGTTCATGGCTAGTGGTTCAGCTTCACATGAGGATGGAAGCACTCAGCCTCTCGCTAGAAAAATGAAAAGACTCAAGCTGGCAAAAGCACCGCAAAGAACTGTGCGTTCTTCGAAATCCCAAATCCACAAGGAGAGTCCAATTGTGTCGGTTGCGATGCCTGACCTTCCCAACACTGGACGTGAAGAGCATGCGCCTTCCACCATTTGCACGCCCCCTGCAAGTGCTGGAAGGAGCACCCGCAGTCCAGTTCCTGATAGTCAGATTGAAGATGTCAGTGTTGAAGTACACCAGGATGAGGAGGATATGGGTGTTGCTGGCGCTGGGGAGGAAATTGACCAGGAGGATTCTGATGGTGAGGTGGTTTGTTTAAGTCAGGCACCTGGGGAGACACCTGTGTCAGCTCTTCGGTGTGGAAGTATTTCAACAGAAATGCGGACAACATTTGTCAAGCCGTGTGTTGCCTTTGTCAAGCTGTAATAAGTAGGGGTAAGGACGTTAACCACCTCAGAACATCCTCCCTTATACGTCACCTGCAGCGCATTCATAATAAGTCAGTGACAAGTTCAAAAACTTTGGGCGACAGCGGAAGCTGTCCACTGACCAGTAAATCCCTTCCTCTTGTAACCAAGCTCACGCAAACCACCCCACCAACTCCCTCAGTGTCAATTTCCTCCTTCCCCAGGAATGCCAATAGTCCTGCAGGCCATGTCACTGGCAATTCTGACGATTCCTCTCCTGCCTGGGATTCCTCCGATGCATCCTTGCGTGTAACGCCTACTGCTGCTGGCGCTGCTGTTGTTGCTGCTGGGAGTCGATGGTCATCCCAGAGGGGAAATCGTAAGACCACTTTTACTACTTCCACCAAGCAATTGACTGTCCAACAGTCCTTTGCGAGGAAGATGAAATATCACAGCAGTCATCCTGCTGCAAAGCGGATAAATGAGGCCTTGGCATCCTGGGTGGTGAGAAACGTGGTTCCGGTATCCATCATTACTGCAGAGCCAACTAGAGACTTGTTGGAGGTACTGTGTCCCCGGTACCAAATACCATCTAGGTTCCATTTCTCTAGGCAGGCGATACCGAAAATGTACACAGACCTCAGAAAAAGAGTCACCAGTGTCCTAAAAAATGCAGCTGTACCCAATGTCCACTTAACCACGGACATGTGGACAAGTGGAGCAGGGCAGGGTCAGGACTATATGACTGTGACAGCCCACTGGGTAGATGTATGGACTCCCGCCGCAAGAACAGCAGCGGCGGCACCAGTAGCAGCATCTCGCAAACGCCAACTCTTTCCTAGGCAGGCTACGCTTTGTATCACCGGTTTCCAGAATACGCACACAGCTGAAAACCTCTTACGGCAACTGAGGAAGATCATCGCGGAATGGCTTACCCCAATTGGACTCTCCTGTGGATTTGTGGCATCGGACAACGCCAGCAATATTGTGTGTGCATTAAATCTGGGCAAATTCCAGCACGTCCCATGTTTTGCACATACCTTGAATTTGGTGGTGCAGAATTTTTTAAAAAACGACAGGGGCGTGCAAGAGATGCTGTCGGTGGCCAGAAGAATTGCGGGACACTTTCGGCGTACAGGCACCACGTACAGAAGACTGGAGCAACACCAAAAACGCCTGAACCTGCCCTGCCATCATCTGAAGCAAGAAGTGGTAACGAGGTGGAATTCAACCCTATATATGCTTCAGAGGTTGGAGGAGCAGCAAAAGGCCATTCAAGCCTATACAATTCAGCACGATATAGGAGGTGGAATGCACCTGTCTTAAGCGCAGTGGAGAATGATTTCAACGTTGTGCAAGGTTCTGCTGCCCTTTGAACTTGCCACACGTGAAGTCAGTTCAGACACTGCCAGCCTGAGTCAGGTCATTCCCCTCATCAGGCTTTTGCAGAAGAAGCTGGAGACATTGAAGGAGGAGCTAACACGGAGCGATTCCGCTAGGCATGTGGGACTTGTGGATGGAGCCCTTAATTCGCTTAACAAGGATTCACGGGTGGTCAATCTGTTGAAATCAGAGCACTACATTTTGGCCACCGTGCTCGATCCTAGATTTAAAACCTACCTTGGATCTCTCTTTCCGGCAGACACAAGTCTGCTGGGGTTCAAAGACCTGCTGGTGAGAAAATTATCAAGTCAAGCGGAACGCGACCTGTCAACATCTCCTCCTTCACATTCTCCCGCAACTGGGGGTGCGAGGAAAAGGCTCAGAATTCCGAGCCCACCCGCTGGCGGTGATGCAGGGCAGTCTGGAGCGACTGCTGATGCTGACATCTGGTCCGGACTGAAGGACCTGTCAACGATTACGGACATGTCGTCTACTGTCACTGCATATGATTCTCTCCCCATTGAAAGAATGGTGGAGGATTATATGAGTGACCGCATCCAAGTAGGCACGTCACACAGTCCGTACTTATACAGGCAGGAAAAAGAGGCAATTTGGAGGCCCTTGCACAAACTGGCTTTATTCTACCTAAGTTGCCCTCCCACAAGTGTGTACTCCGAAAGAGTGTTTAGTGCCGCCGCTCACCTTGTCAGCAATCGGCGTACGAGGTTACTTCCAGAAAATGTGGAGAAGATGATGTTCATTAAAATGAATTATAATCAATTCCTCCGTGGAGACATTGACCAGCAGCAATTGCCTCCACAAAGTACACAGGGAGCTGAGATGGTGGATTCCAGTGGGGACGAATTGATAATCTGTGAGGAGGGGGATGTACACGGTGATATATCGGAGGATGATGATGAGGTGGACATCTTGCCTCTGTAGAGCCAGTTTGTGCAAGGAGAGATTAATTGCTCCTTTTTTGGTGGGGGTCCAAACCAACCCGTCATTTCAGTCACAGTCGTGTGGCAGACCCTGTCACTGAAATGATGGGTTGGTTAAAGTGTGCATGTCCTGTTTATACAACATAAGGGTGGGTGGGAGGGCCCAAGGACAATTCCATCTTGCACCTCTTTTTTCTTTAATTTTTCTTTGCGTCATGTGCTGTTTGGGGAGTGTTTTTTGGAAGGACCATCCTGCGTGACACTGCAGTGCCACTCCTAGATGGGCCCGGTGTTTGTGTCGGCCACTAGGGTCGCTTATCTTACTCACACAGCTACCTCATTGCGCTTCTTTTTTTCTTTGCGTCATGTGCTGTTTGGGGAGTGTTTTTTGGAAGGGCCATCCTGCGTGACACTGCAGTGCCACTCCTAGATGGGCCAGGTGTTTGTGTCGGCCACTAGGGTCGCTTATCTTACTCACACAGCTACCTCATTGCGCCTCTTTTTTTCTTTGCGTCATGTGCTGTTTGGGGAGTGTTTTTTGGAAGGGCCATCCTGCGTGACACTGCAGTGCCACTCCTAGATGGGCCCGGTGTTTGTGTCGGCCACTAGGGTCGCTTATCTTACTCACACAGCTACCTCATTGCGCCTCTTTTTTTCTTTGCGTCATGTGCTGTTTGGGGAGTGTTTTTTGGAAGGGCCATCCTGCGTGACACTGCAGTGCCACTCCTAGATGGGCCTGGTGTTTGTGTCGGCCACTAGGGTCGCTTAGCTTACTCACACAGCTACCTCATTGCGCCTCTTTTTTTCTTTGCGTCATGTGCTGTTTGGGGAGTGTTTTTTTTTGAAGGGCCATCCTGCGTGACACTGCAGTGCCACTCCTAGATGGGCCCGGTGTTTGTGTCGGCCACTGGGGTCGCTTATCTTACTCACACAGCTACCTCATTGTGCCTCTTTTTTTCTTTGCGTCATGTGCTGTTTGGGGAGTGTTTTTTGGAAGGGCCATCCTGCGTGACACTGCAGTGCCACTCCTAGATGGGCCCGGTGTTTGTGTCGGCCACTAGGGTCGCTTAGCTTAGTCATCCAGCGACCTTGGTGCAAATTTTAGGACTAAAAATAATATTGTGAGGTGTGAGGTATTCAGAATAGACTGAAAATGAGTGGAAACTATGGTTTTTGAGGTTAATAATACTTTGGGATCAAAATGACCCCCAAATTCTATGATTTAAGCTGTTTTTTAGTGTTTTTTGAAAAAAACACCCGAATCCAAAACACACTCGAATCCGACAAAAAAAATTCGGTGAGGTTTTGCCAAAACGCGGTCGAACCCAAAACACGGCCGCGGAACCGAACCCAAAACCAAAACACAAAACCCGAAAAATTTCAAGTGCACATCTCTAGTCTCTACAAATAAATTCCTCCTTACCCCTGTGTGTTGAGTCAAGCAAAGGGTCAACCTGGAAAAGGAGATGAGAGCAGGAGCAGATCGAGTATTGGAACATTTGTGTGAAATAAATGGTTTACAAGACAATTATATTATTAAATTATATAAATCTATTCTTGAATTAAATAAAAAAAATTGCACACAGATACACTTTGGTTCAAACCCCAAGCAGCTACTACAATATGCAGTGACTTTACCACTACACCACAATACCTGTAGGTGACAAGTCACTGACTTTTGATTCCTACATAGTAAAAATTAACTGAAACTGAACATTTTTCTATTAGATTTTGGAAACAGAAAACAGTTTTCAACAATCACTAGTGTCAGATGGGGAAAGCAGTTACAGTAGGACCTTCTACTTTAGAGTATGTGTAGATAAAGTCTGCAAAGCATTTTGTAATACAGGACCTTCCGCTCAAATTTTCTGCTTACACAGCTGCAGTATACTGTAGTGTTCTGAAAATGCCGCCTGCTGTCTGAAAAGTGGTACTGCACTATATTTCAGCCTCTTTACACATGGCTGTACATGGCAGTAAAAATTATCTCATGCCATGAATGGCAAGCCATGGCAACATTTTCGGTAAGGTGTATGAGAACACATCTGAATATCACATATCCAATGATAATGATGTTTTTAAATCAAGCATAAAACTGTGCACCATATGAAAGAAAACAATCATTAAAAATACACAGAAAATTGCCTAACTACACTACCACAATCCAGAAACAAGCTCAGACACTGAAACATCAAGCTGCTATTGCTCACAAGCCAAAACAGCATGACAGCATCAAGACATCCAAACATACCCAAAAACAAAGTATGTCCATACAAGTTCAGTATAAGGGAAAAGCTCCCCCCCCCCCCCCCATTCCCAAAACAATGTTCCAAGGTCAAATTGGTCATGGACAACATCCAAGCAGTCTCCCTCCATTTCTCCTCTCACACTAGTCACACTGTCAACAACAGTGACTCTGCAACAATCAGCAAGGACTAATAGCCATGGACTCATTTCAAATGCATCCACAAACATCAGGACAAACCCATTGATCAATATAAGCACACAAAATTGAAGTAAACCATTACAACACACACCATGCATACCCAACCAAATGGACAAATACTACAACAAGAGAGGTCACCAAATACCACACACAGCCCATGCAAAGCTCACTCCAGCCGACTTCTCCAGTAAAGGAAAGGGGTAGCCAGACCCGGTTCCGGTATGAATGGTCGACCATGTTATGGTCGACAGTCATTAGGTCAACCACTATTGGTTGACATTGACATGGTCGACATGGACACATTGTCGACACATGACAATGGTCGACACATGAAAGGTCGACACATGAAAAGGTCGACATGAGTTTTTTTGCTTTTTTGGTGTTGTTTTTTGCGTAAAGTGACTGGGAACCCCAATTAGTGCACCGCGTCCCCTCGCATGGCTCGCTTCGCTCGCCATGCTTCGGGCATGGTGCCTTCGCTCCGCTACCGCTTCTCTCGGCACAGATTACCTTTTATGTCATATGAATAACAGATGTGTTTTAAAACTTTACACACTGTTCACAAAACGTAAGAAAATATTGCATTCCGAGTTTCTGCCACACTAGATAATTGAATTACCTTTTTAGTCATGATCTGAATCCTGACTCTGGGAAAGTGATGTGGCAAAATAACTTACTGTTTTTCCAGACATCTCTGGAAATGGAGACAAGGACATCACTCTAAGGACAATTCCCTCCTAGACCAACAGGGACACAATTACTACCATGGGGCATACAGTAATATCCCAACCCTTAAAACATCCCTGACACAGTGACTAATTAAAGAGCAATAATAATGTTTCTTTATAGAGATTCCTGACATGAACATGAGGAACCAGACTGGTATTACAGACTTCCACTTGGTGCCATTTTCAGAAACAATTGAATTTACCTCATTTTTTTCTCTCTCTTTTTCTTCCTATATTTATTTGAAGTGATCATCAATTCTTTTATTTTAACAGTGATCTATATAGATGCTCAGATACACACCCCCATGTATCTATTTCTCTGTAACCTGGCCTTAGTAGATATCTGTTATACAACCACTGCTGTCCCTAACCTGCTGTACATGTTACTATCTGGACAGGGCCGGCAACAGAAATCTCAGGGCTTGGTACACTTATGTCTCTGGGGGCCCCACTCTCTTCCCCTGGAAGTTTACCCAGCAAAGATGTTATATATATATATATATATATATATATATATATATATATATGTATATATATATATATATATATATATATATGCAGCTGGTGCCTTCACATGAAAGTTAGGGTTCACTTAGGATGTCTGGATTATGGGTCTTGCCCTTGGATATGTGTTTGTATCTCCCTGCTAAAGTGAGAGACCTTGTGGGGATCTCATGTAGTGTGTGGCTTACAGTTTTCAGGGATTTCCTGTTGCTCATATGCAGTGCCTCTCAAGACTGTCCACCTCCTCAAGGTGCTCATTGATGCTTGGGGCCGGGGTCAATGGCTTCAGTCTCTGCTGCCGCTGCTGTTAACTTAGCTGTGTCTTTCTCTCCTCTCAGGCTGCCGGCTGTGTCCTGCTGTGCTGTGGCGGTAACGGGTTGCAGCGGCTTATGTCCGGTGCGCCTGTACCTGGAACCAGAACTCTCACTGCTCTCCATGTCTCTTACTCTCCAGTATACACACGGTGGACGTCATAACCCTCTCTCGCGGTGCTTGCTAGCTTCTTCTCCCCATAGGCCAGTGCAGCCTGCATATGAATGAAAACAAGCCACAGCTGTCCCGTTTTTTGCCCCTCTGTACCTCGAGGCCCCTCTGTACTTTGGGGCCCGGGATTGGAGTACCCTCTGTATCTGGATATAATACAGTGTCCTTCATACAATACTTCACCCAAATGTTCTTTTATGTTTTGTCTGCTTCCAAAGACGATCTTCTAATACTCAATATGGTATCTGATATGTTGCTATATGTGATCCTTTACACTATCACTATATCTTAAATAGGAAAAACGGTCTCTTGTTGGCATCTGGCAGTTGGATATCAGGAAGCTTAAATTCAGTTGCATTTACAATCCAAGTCTCACACATGTCCTTCTGTAAATCACGCACCATATAGCAGTTTTTCTGTGATGCTAAAGCTCTGATTGCAATCTCCTGTGCTGGCGGTGAAGACTTATTCATTGTTGTCTATCTAGACACATTGATATTTGGAGTTTTCACAGTCATTCAGTTTGGCTTCTTACATAAAAATTTTCTTGCAGATAAAATCTAAGGACAGCAGAAAGAAAGCCTTCTCCACCTGCTCATCCCACCTCACAAAGCTCACTATTTACTATGTGACAAGTGTGTCTGTGTACATGATGCCACCATCGGAATATTCCAGTATCCTAGAACCAGTCCTTACAGCACTGTACTCAGTTGTCACACCCATGATCAACCCTCTAATCTACAGTCTACGGAATAATGATGTGAAAAAGGCTCTGCTGAAAGTACTATGTGGTAAAAAGATGTAATAAAGAAAAAGTTGCTACAGTATGGGGGTCATTCCGAGTTGTTTGCTCGTTGCCGATTTTCGCTATGCTGCGATTTGCTGCTAACTGCGCATGCGCATGGTACGCAGAGCACATGCGATTAGTTATTTAACTAAAAACTTAGTAGATTTACACAAGCTCGAATGAAGTATTTTCAACGCTCGAGTGATCGTCGTGTGATTGACAGGATGTGGGTGTTTCTGGGCGGCAACTCAGCGTTTTCACAGCGTTTGCTAAAAAACGCAGGCGTCCCAAGGAAAAACGCGGGAGTGGCTGGAGAAACGGGGGAGTGGCTGGCCGAACGCAGGGCGTGTTTGTGACGTCAAACCAGGAACGAAACTGACTGAACTAATCGCAATCTGTAAGTAGGTCCGGAGCTACTCAGAAACTGCAATTATGTAGTAGCAAATCTGCTGATCTTTCGTTCGCTATTCTGCTAAACTAAGATACACTCCCAGAGGGTGGCGGCCTAGCGTGTGCAATGCTGCAAAAAGCAGCTAACTAACGAACAACTCAGAATGAGGGCCAATAAGCACACATTAAAGGTTGAATGAACTAAAAGTCGTTTTATAACTGTGTATTTGTTATGATGTTATATAGCTTGTAATAAGTAATATTTGTGTGCCACTGTCTTTTTATGTTAAAAATAAACAATTTTTTTATGTAGGAGTCACAAACAAAGGACAAATAAACACAGAGGGATACAGTACATTTATTAAACGCCAGCTTTCAGTAGAGATGAGCGAGTTCGTTTCGTTGAGATCCGAACCCCCCCGATCTTCACCTATTTCACAAGGGTCCGAGGCAGCCTCGGATATTCCAGCCTTGCTCGGTTAACCCAAACGTGCCCAAACGTCATCATCCTGCTGTCGGATTCTCGCGAGATTCGTATTCTATATAAAGAGCCGCGCATCGCCGCCATTTTCACTCGTGCATTGGAGATTGAATGGAGAGGATGTGGCTGCGTTCTCTCCCTGAAAAGATCCGTATCTGTGCTCAGTGTGCTGCAAATATCTGTGCTCAGTGTGCTGCAAATATCTGTGCTCAGTGTGCTGCAAATATCTACGTTCTCTGCCTGAAAACACTCCATATCTGTGCTCAGTGTGCTGCAAATATCTGTGCTCAGTGTGCTGCATTGTGGGGACCACCTGTATATAATTGTAGTAGTACAGTACAGTAGGCCATTGCTGTATCTTGCAGCTCTGTGTCAAGTATACTATCCATATCTGTGCTGCATTATTGTGAGCAGTATATAGTAGGACAGTGCAGCATTTTGGTCACCAGCAGTATACATATAGTACAGTACAGTAGGCCATTGCTGTATCTTGCAGCTCTGTGTCACTTCTAGTATCCTGATCAGTGCTCAATATCTGCTGCATTGCTGTGACCAGTATGTATACTGTACTGTGCGACGTGTGTTATACACCTGGTGATTTTATACATCCTGTAATCTGTACTGAGTGATGTGTGAGATACACCTGGGGATTATACACCCTGTATACTGTACTGTGCAACGTTTGTGATACACCTGGTGATTATACACCCTGTATACTGTACTGAGCGATGTGTGAGATACACCTTGGGATTATACACCCTATATACTGTACTGTGTGATGTGTGAGATACACCTGTGGATTATACACCCTATATACTGTACTGTGCGATGTCTGTGATACACCTGGTAATTAATTATACAGCCTGTATACTGTACTGTGCGACGTGTGTTATACACCTGGTGATTATACATCATGTAATCTGTACTGAGCGATGTGTGAGATACACCTGGGGATTATACACCCTATATACTGTACTGAGTGATGTGTGAGATACACCTGGTGATTATACACCATGTATACTGTACTGTGCGACGTGTGTTATACACCTGGTGATTATACATCCTGTAATCTGTACTGAGCGATGTGTGAGATACACCTGGTAATATCTGTGCTCATTGTGCTGCATTGTGGGGACCACCAGTATATAATTATAGTAGCACAGTACAGTAGGCCATTGCTGTATCTTGCAGCTCTGTGTCACTTCTAGTATCCTGATCAGTGCTTAATATCTGTGCTCAGTGTCAGTGCTGCATTGTGGTGACTAGTATACTACAGTACAATAGTCCAGTGCTGTTCTCGCTGCTCAGTGTCAGTTCTCCGTAGTATCATCAGTAATCAGTATTATCAGTTCTCAGTATAATCAGTGCGCTGTTAGACGTGTGCCCGTTTTCCTCCATTAGGGCAGTGGGATTTAGACAATTGATGAAGTTATTGTGTCCCCGGCACAAAATCCCATCTAGATTCCACTTCACTAGGCAGGCGATAGCGAGATTTTACCAATTAATATCAGTGATTTATAATTATTAATTACAGTGATCTTGCCAAATAATTCCAGTGATTTTGTCATTTTCTTCCAGTGATTTGGACCAATAACACCATTGATTAGAACAAATAATTCCAGTGATTTTGTCACTTTCTTCCAGTGATTTGGACCAATAATACCATTGATTAGAACTAATAATTCCAGTGATTTTGTAATTTTCTTCCAGTTATTTGGACCAATAATACCATTGATTAGAACCAAGAATTCCTGTGAAATTGAGGTGTTCGTGTCGCTTAGCTTAGCCGTCCAGTGACCACAGTGCACCTCTATTTCTCTTTTCTTTGCATCATGTGGTGTTTGGGGCCAATTTTTTTAAGTGCCATACTGTCTGACACTGCAGTGCCACTCCTAGATGGGCCAGGTGTTTGTGTCGGCCACTTGGGTCACTTAGCTTAGTCATCCAGCGACCTCGGTGCAAATTTTAGGACTAAAAATAATATTGTGAGGTGTGAGGTGTTCAGAATAGACTGGAAATTATTGGAAATTGTGGTTATTGAGGTTAATTATACTAAAGGATCAAAATTCCCCCCAAATTCTATGATTTAAGCTGTTTTTGAGGGTTTTTTGATAAAAAAAAACACCCAAATCCAAAACACACCCGAATCCGACAAAAAGTTATCAGGGAGGTTTTGCCAAAACGCGTCCGAATCCAAAACACGGCCGCGGAACCGAATCCAAAACCAAAACACAAAGCCCGAAAAATGTCCGGTGCACATCACTAATAATTACAGTGATCTTGCCAATTAATTCCAGTGATTTGGACGTATAATTATTAATTACAGTGATATTGCCAATTAATTCCAGCGATTTGGACGTATAATTACTAATTACAGTGATCTTGCCAATTAATTCCAGTGATTTGGACGTATAATCACAATGATCTTGCCAATTAATTACAGTGATTTGGACGTATAATTATTAATTACAGTGATCTTGCTAATTAATTCCAGTGATTTGGACATATAATTTCAGTGATCTTGCCAAATAATTCCAGTGATTGGGACGTATAATTACAGTGATTTTGCAAATTAATTCCAGTGATTTGGACGTATAATTCCAGTGATTTGGACGGCAGCGGAACCGAATCCAAAACCAAAACACAAAACCTGAAAAATTTCCGATGCACATCTCTAGTGCGTACACATGGTATGATTTTCCGTGCAACATGGACTATATGGTTCATATCGCACTTAAACATAGTGCATATCTCACCATGTATATGCACTTGCGATGCTGATGCATGGCCCCGCAAGAGAATATAGTGTGTGCATGCAGGGCCGATACTGACAACATGCCTCCGGGCACAATGTAGTCAGTGTCAGCCGTAGCCTGCATCAGTGCATGTGTACGCACCTTAAGATTGATTCTGTTCTTACTTGGGCTTGCCGAAGATGGAGATTATAGAATGGATGAATCCTCAGACACAACTGATTTTCCCTCTACACTTGATGGATTATTGTTCATGGCGAACCATCAATCCAAGAGAAGGGCCAGAGCATACATTCACTAATCCCCGCCTCACAATCTCTATATGCATATTGACTTTTTCTTTTCTTGCATCTATCTAATCTCTCCTTGGGGCTCAGGCTCATCCCATCTTTTGAAATGACTATTCAGTTATAGAATAGAGCTAGCCATTCCACATTCAACCAGTTCTTATGTAGCTGACCTTACTAAAGCACTCAGTGACTATTATACAACCAATGCTACTCCTGGCATTACTCCCTTTATAAAGCTCATAAAGCCACTCTCCGTGGGCAGATTATTAGCCTATTAGCGGCTCAACAGATAACTGAAACTGCCCGTGTCTTGGAACTTGAAAATACTCTTGCCTCCCTGACCCAACTCCATCAACATTATCACAAAAAGCTTACATATCTAAAAATTCTAGTTATAAAGTGTCAAATTTCACAAACTATTTCTAAAAAAACTGCCAAAGTGCTCCTCTGGTTCAGCAGCGGTTATATGAGAAATCAAACAAAGCAGACTCGGTCTTTGTGCACAAGCTTTGAGTCAAATACACCCTTAATTGCACACATACCTTGAAATGCCATGATTGCTCCATTATTCGTGATCCCCAGGAGAGGGCTAAACAATTTTGCATCTTCTTCGCATCTTGATTAATCCTCCCATTCAGGCCGCTATTCACCAGTACCTAAGCTCCTTCTTTCTTCCTAAACTCTCTACAGATCAAGTTACTGACCTTAACTACTCTGTTACAGATGAAGAAATTACCAAGGCTATTAAACAGCGTTGTTGCTCTTCCACACTAGGGGGTAATTCAGACCTGATCACCTGCTAGCATTTTTTGCAGTGCTGCGATCAGGTCAGAACTGCGCAGCACGTCGCACATGTACAAAGAGGTTCGCCGCTCAGCGATGGGTTTGTGTGAATAATCCATTTGCACGGGTGATCACAAGGAGATTGACAGGAAGAAGACATTTGTGGGTGGTAACTGACCGTTTTCAGGGAGTGGTTGGAAAAATGCAGGTGTGTCCAATCGTTTGTAGGGAGGGTGTCTGACGTCAGTTCTGGTCCTGGACAGGCTGAAGTGATCGCAGCCGCTGAGTAAGTCCTGGGCTGCACCGAGACTGACTGCACAAGATATTTTTGTACAGCTCTGCTACACATGCGTTCGCACACTTGCAAAGCGAAAATACACTCCCCTATGGGTGGGGACCATCTGTTCGCAGCAGTGCAAAAAAACCCTAGCGAGCGATCAGGTCTGAATTAGGCCCCAGGTCCAGACAGCTTTACAAATTTTGCAGATGAATTGTTAGCCACCATTTCCAACCTGCTTACCTCTCTCCCTCCCTCCCACCCTCAATTAGTGCTTGAATTTGAGAAATTTGGAAAACGTTCTAACTTAAAATTAACTTTTCGAAATCCATGGCCCTCAATATCTCATCCCCATTATACACTATGCATAGGCTGCAACAGCCTACCCCTTCACGTGATACTACACCCACATAACCAACATTCAGGTTAAAATCACTAGAGACCTATCTCTGTTATTTCACATAAACTATGACCCACTCCTCTCATCTATACATTCCAGCTATAATAATTAGCACTTAAAGCAACTCTCTTGTTTAGGCAGAGTTAATGTGTTCAAAATAATACTATCCCAAAACTGCTTTATGTACTCAAAGTCCTTCCAATATGTGTTCCCAATTCCTGGTGTCATTCAACACACCTTCTCTTTAAACACTTTGTTTGATTTGGAAAAACCCCAGAATTAAATGTGTAGTCTTAACCCTATACAACAAAAATACAACACAAAATGGCGCTGCCAATGGTAAGCTGCAGAGAAGCAAACAGATGGAGTCACCAAACTCTATCAACCAATGTAGACATACAAACAAAAAGTTTACGTCTCACTTTGCGCTTTCCAATGTCCTCACAATCTTCATAAATGATGGATTCAATCCTCAATGGGTCATAGTATATATAAAAACAATATACAAAAACAACAATGTGTGAAGCTGTTTATAAGTCCAGTGCTAAAATTCCAAATGTGCAGGAAGCAGAAAGGTGATGAGTCCTCTCCCCAGCGTACACCATAAAGATCCCTCAATAGGTATTTCACACCCAAGGTGTATGAAAGGTATCACAATTATGCTCACATGTAAACTTACATGGATATTGCAGAAACTTGCACATAAAGGTTTCTTTAAAAATCCCTTTTAATACTGGAGACATCAGATTAGCTCCACCATATGTCTCAAAACAAAATACAAGGAAACGTGTTTGTAATTTCCATATAAGAAACAATACTTTTATTATGAAAATAAAATTAAAATCATCCATACCCTGACAACATGTGTAAATGATGGTACCCAGGTTAAATGACACAATGTTGATGGGGAATGGATGGTGTCTGCACTCTATACAATGCGTTTCGACGCACTGCGGCGTCTTTGTCAAGTAGAGTGCTGGAAATTAAAACTGTATAAAATCCATATAAGTGTCCAACTTATTAAAATCATCATGTACCAAACTGTATGCTCACCACTCTTGTCAGACTCTAACCGCCTGTCACCAGTCCAGCAGCTTTCTGCTGTGCTGAAAGTCAAATGGTTTCAACCTCAACTCCCCATGGCATATATAGGGAGTTGTTTAATTGGTTGTTATCCTAATTAAGGATCATATGTATAATAGCTGTATATTTAAATTGCTATTATTTTGCATTCAACCTCGGGATCCTCTTAATAATAAATAGTGTGAATCAACTTATTTTGATCCTCAATCCCATTGCATTAAAAAGATAGAGCCTGTTCAATAAGAAGGCATCTAACGTCATTGTAAAACGCCAGGGAACACAGTATGACCCTGTTTTTATGACTACTCTACGAAGCTTCCTTCCGTGAGTGGGGGACGCACCCAGTGTACATAATTTCCAGACACTGTCAAGAACGTAATGACATCCACAATATGCCTTGACCTCACGTCGGAAAGCGTACTCCTGTAACTCCGGTCCCACCACGTGTCATCCACACACTCAGCATCCCCGATGTGACGTGTTAAGCCCCGCCCTCCCATCACAGCATGGATGCACCACAATAGGACGTGATTTGTATATTCATAGTCATGGAAACAGGGCCGCTTTAATGTAACCTCCCAGGTAGCATAGTTAAGGATGGAGTGGGAAAACCATATGAAATACAATCAGTACAAAAAATACATGAATACAGATATTTATAGCCCCTCATTGAAACCAGTAATGAAGGGGCTGTATTGAACTATAATTATACATATAAACAAAATCCAAATGTGGATGCTCAGTATTCACCAGAATGAAACAAATGTAAATACTCAAAATTAACCCTGAACGGAGTGTCTATTCACCCATGATCCTATAAAAACCACTTCAGTTCAAACTCAAGGTTTAACCTACAGTATATGGGCTCAAAGTATTAAGGTCATGAATGAATCGTATCTTCGTCTGGGCCAATCTCATATCCCTATTGATGGTCCTCCAATTATTAGGTACCCATGCAATGCCACAAAGGTACTTTATTCCCTGCGTGGACATCGAATGGACCTCCTTAAAGTGTAATGAAAAAGGGTGACTGTCACTCCCTTTTAAAATATTATATGTTCCGAACCTCTAATTTTGATGGACCTTTTAGTTTTACCTACATACACTAAATTACACTTACAGACCAGAACGTATATGACATAACTGGTCTAACATGTTATGAAATCTTTAATTTTAAATTTAACTTTGTTCACCTCAATTTCCATTATTTTGGATACTGATTGTTTACAGGATTTGCACATTCTGCAGTCGCCACATCTGTAGAATCCTTTATTTCGAGGTAATAGCCTTTTGCCATCCATCAGCAGCGCACTGGAAATTATCTTACTTTTTATTGTAGGTGCCCTCCTGTGTATAAACTTCGGTCATGAGGGTAAAAGTTTGCATAGGGTCTCATCTTTCAAAAGTATGCCCCAATTTTTTTCGTATGATCTCAATTTTATTCTGTTTTTTTTGTTGAACTGAGTATTAAATGAAAGTGAAAAGTTTTGATTTGAGGCACCTCTCCTTGTTTGGGACAGCAATTCTGACCTAGTTTTAGTAGATACTATTTCAATGGTGTTCTGTAAAACTGTTGAATCATAACCTTTCGCCTCAAAATCCAATTTCAGGGATTCAGCTAGTTTTCTAAAAGTTTTATCCTCCTAACAATTTCTGCGAAGTCTCAGCATTTGTCCCTTAGGTACAATATTCAACCATGATGGTAGGTGGCAACTATCTTGTTCAATGATAGTATTACAATCTGTATGTTTTTTTTAATGACTGGTAATGAGGACCCCATCTATAATTTCTATATTGAGGTCTAGATAATGGACCGACTTTTGACTAATGTCAAACGTAAGGACAATTTTGAGGTTATTAGAATTCAAATAGGCGCAAAAATTGTTCAACTCCTCTTTCTCACCTTTCCAAATAAACAGAATATCATCGATGTACTGCCACCATTGCACCAGGCTCGCGCCCCAGCCATGACCAGTCCAAACCTGCTGTTCTTCCCATCTAGACATGAATATATTGGCATAGCTGGGCGCGGACCTGGTGCATATGGCGGTGCCGACAATCTGCTTAAAATATACTCCATGGAAATTTTAATAATTATTGTTTAAAATAAATGTATTGCCCTCAATAATGAAATTCCTCATATTTACATTAAGGTCAGTACGGCCCAACATCTCTTCTATAGCTTTGAATCCATCTATATGTGTAATAATGGAATACAAAGAGGACACATGCTGTACAAAGATAAAAAATCATCCTCCCGTTTAAGATTCGATAAATTGTTTATTATGTCCTTAGTATCTCTTAAATGGGACCTTTCCAGATTGACCAAAGGTTGCAATTTGGATTCAATATAAGCCGAAATATTGTCCCTTATAGAATTAGTTCCAACCACAATAGGCCTTCCAGGGGGGTTATGTTCACTCTTGTGTATCTTCTGTAACAGATACAACAATGGGATAATATACTGTTCATTGACCAAATATGCTGAAACTTCTTAATTAATGGTTCCCATTTCATAAAAAGTTTTGATCAATGCGCAGTATGCTTAAAAAATTTTGGCCGATGGATCACATCTTAATTTTAGATACGTGACACCATCTTCCAACTGTCTTAACCCTTCATTTATGTAATTCACCCTATCCATGATGACAATCCACCTCCCTTTATTGGCCTGCAATTGTTGGTTTTATAATGATTTCTTTATTGTCCTGCAATTGTTTAAGTGACTCCCATTCCTTTTTATTAAAGTTGTTTATTTGATGTTTATCTACTGATGAGTTCCTCATTGCATTAAAATCACTCAAAGCACTTTTTTGAAAAGATTCCACAAAACACCTACGACTTATGTAGGATTGAACGTGTATTTCTTTCTGAAATTATTGCCAATCTGAAGTTGTTCAGTCTACACCTGGTTACTGAAGAATCCTTTTAATGCTCATTTTCGAACACATTTTTGTAAATTAATGTACAGGTTAAAATGATTAATATCATTGGTTGGGCAGAATTTCAAACCCTTCCTGAGGACATCTTCCTCAATATTATTTAACACATACTGTACTTACTGAGATTAAAAATTGTAATCCCATTTGTCATATCGAATTTTGATGTATCTGAATGAATACCCTCCAATATTTGATCTCCTTTCCCATTATCCTTCTTATTAACCTCTTCAGTATGATTGGGGGGTTGTGAAGATCTTTTCTCCCAGTTATGTTTAACCCCACCTCTCCTCCCTCTTTTACTTTTTTTTTACTTTTTAATTTCTTTAATTTGGTGACCTAATGATACCTTCTTTGAAACCAATATTTCCCTAAAAAATCCTCCCTCCTATGTAGTCTTAACCAGTCTGGGGCGGTCTCCAGTTAACAGACATCACACATTATCACTTTGCCATTATTTTGAACAGAAATCTTGAATGAAACAGGAACAAATTGGTTCTAAACTATGGGATGCTGTAGAAGGTCTCTCTTAGCTATAGCACCCCAAAATAGCCACATACTCACCGAGCATCTCCAAAACCCCTCCTACGCATCCAATGATCACTCCTACACTTTCCTGCTGGAAATTCCTGAAGCAATGTCCATTATTTATTTCATATTTTTGCCCCCACACTTTCTTAATTGCTAACACAAGTTTCATCCCAGGATTAATCCCCTCTTACTTTGCGCTGTGGCCTAATGCCAAGATTTTCCAGGTCGGCCAGCTGATAACCTCATCTGGGCTCTGTCAATTTAGAGAGATTCATGACAAATGGGCTGTACCCCATACTGAGTTTTGGAGGTATCTGCAACTCAGACATTTCCTGTTGACATCTGGCAGTTTAAACCTTGATAGAAGGGAACACACCGTCTTTGAGGAAATGTGTGTATCCCCCAAGTCACCTTCATACAATTTATTACTTTTATCAAATACAGTATCAATGGCCAATTTCTCTAACATCCTCCACCATATGTAAAGGGGATTTTTTTCCTTAAGGCCCATTCCAGCTCCATATGTTTCACAGTTAAGGAGACACAACCCTTATGTGATAGTATAGATATCCTATCCTGCTGCATACTATGTTTCCTTTCACTCCAGGTACATGATGGCTATTTTCTGGCTCCTTGGGTATGCTACAGTACTTCACATATAGTGGGAATGCCCTTTGATTTCACCTTTTTAAGTGAATATAATTAATGTCTCTAAACAAATTCTTGGTATTGATATACCCACTGACCCAACCTTTTGGTTACTGGCTCACACCTCATTCTCAGGGTGTTAACTCCTCCTTTATTTAAGCAATGCAGCTAGTTTAATTTTCCCCATTCTCTGGAATTCCGCTAGGCCCCCTACATGTTATAAAGGCTAGACTATTTTATGCCCATGGAAGACATTTTCCACTCCTTATCTGCTAAATTTCCAGAATTATTGTGGGACTTGATTCCTTTAGATGGACTATACAACTTCTGATGCTTTTAAAACTCACATGTCTTACTTTACATGTTGCATTAAGCCCCATGTCCTCCAACAGCCTGAGAAAACAAGCTCCAAGTGGTGCTCAGCCCTCACACTGCGTATGTGGTATGCAGTATGTAGGCAGGACTACACGCAGCCTTAATACAAGATTTCTTGAGCACAGAAGTAATATTCTCAATAAAAATAATAGTCACAGTGTATCAAGACATGTTTTGCAGGTTCATGAAGGGAATGTTAATGCAATTAAGTTACAAGGAATTGAATCAATTGCTCCCACCCCGAGAGGTGG
Organism: Pseudophryne corroboree; assembly: GCF_028390025.1. Lineage (NCBI taxonomy): Eukaryota > Metazoa > Chordata > Amphibia > Anura > Myobatrachidae > Pseudophryne > Pseudophryne corroboree. The sequence continues at coordinate 467,095,761 of NC_086450.1, read as the reverse complement.
AGATAGATACAGCCGTCTCTGTACTAGAGAGGCGTTTTGGATTTTTGCTTTGGCTACACTAGTCCCGGATGGTCTTAACGAAAATATTGAATTAAATAATATTAGATAAAACAGTTTTAATTGATTGACTTTTTATTATTCGTGTAAATTTAATCCCTGTTTTCTTATCCACTTAGATCCATATGTTTGTTCTCTATTTAGGGTTAGAGTTCGGACTTTGTAACTATATAGTGAATGATTATAATATTAAAAGGTGCTATACTATAAGTACAACTTGATTAAATCAATGGGAAGGATAAAAAGTGGTATGTTGTTATTAGCACAATATAGAAAATTAATTAACCACTATGAATGGTTAAGCTTTTTATCATGAATTTTGTACATAATTAATTGTGTGCTATTAATTATAGAGGCATAATATAATCTCTATTTATATTATTTAGCAAATGATAGTTTGATGTGGTGTATCTAGCTTAGATTCGAACCAGGGTCCTAATATGTGTTAGCCCGGTTTGTTAGCCATTAGGCTATTAATTCAGATGATATTTCCAAGTGCTTCCATTGATAATTAATTATTAGAATTTTAAATATGTGTTTAAATCGAATTATTAAATTATATTCTGCCACTTGATGTAAATTTTAAGGGTCATTATTCTGCTCGTTTTGGTTTAAACATTTTAAATTGATTGTGTTATGTAGGTGGACATATGATTCTTATATGCATTTATCTCCAAGTGCGGTTGATACTGCAGGTGTTTATATTAATTAATTAACCATGATTGGTTCATATGGGTTTAAATGGACAGCCAGAATGGCAGACACTACATCATCTGACGAAACCGCCGTGAGATAGGGGCGGAGAAACGCGTAAGGACCTTTAAAAAAAAAACATCCGGTGAAGTTGTCTCCACGGCTGTGCTCTAAGGATAGCCGATCACGGACAACACACAGCCGTCGCTGATACGGGAGTCCGCTGCTAAAACTTCACGGCGCTTGTGAAAGATATAAGTCCGGTAAGAGTGACCCGCTTCTCTTGCACCATACGACACTGGACATTGTCAGCCAAGGTCGGACAGGGGTGTAGCACAGCGCCGGGACATCACCGCCTCGGCGCCCTCCCTCCGCCCATTCCCAGAGTGTGCACACAGCATCAATTCACGGAGGAAATACTGCATGTGGTTTGCTTGCCACTACAATCCTCACGTTGTTGTTAGACTTACAAGATCAAAGGAGACAAGTGCAATACGGGCTTTATGGTCTTATCAAGACTTCACGACATATATATCTTCATTTCTGATTATAAGGAACACTGCTAATAAGGACTTATGGATTAATATTAGAGACGCAAATGAGAGAGATATTCACCATAGGTACATGAATTATATGTCTACCCTATTGATATATTAAATTGTCTATTATTGTTTTTTTAAATATTATGTAATAAATCATTCATTTATACTAGAGCGCTTCCTGATATATATATATACATATATATATATACTAGGTGCTTCATCGCGCCCTACGGGCGCTCTTCACACCGTCGCAAGGGGCTACGCCCACTTAATCCTTGCATGCCTTTCTGGGGTTTATTATTTGTATTATATGGAGTATTACCTGCATTCCTTTGTTAGTGGTTAAATATTGCACAATGAAAGGGCGTGCGATGGTGAAGGAGGCGCAGCCCCTTGCGACGGCGTGAACAGCACCTGCAGGGCACGATGTACAGAATGTAGCGGGTGCGGGGGGGACTGCGGATGTTGTCTGTAGATGCTGCGGGTGGAGGGGAGGCAGAAGTGGGGGTGGGGCCCGGATGGGGAAGGTTCGGGAGGTGCTGCGCATGGGGGAGGGGCAGAGGAGTGGGGGATGCAGATGGGGGAGGGGACCGGAGGCACTGCAGGTGGGGGAGGGGCAGGTGTGGGGATGTTGTGGATGGATGAAGGGTTCCGGAGGTGCTGTGGGATGGGAAGGGACGGGAGTGCCGGGGGTGGGGTAGGGGACCGCAGGCACCATGGGTAGGGTAGGGGCAGGTACGGGTGTTACGGCGGATGGGAAAGGAGGTCCGGAGGTGCTGCAGGTGGTGGAGGGGAAGGTGCGGGGGTGCCATTGGTGGGGGAGGGGGGGACCGCTGATGGAGGAGGGTGTCTGCAGATGCTGCGGGTGGAGGGGGGCAGGTATGGGGGGAGACATATAAGGGGGGTGAATGGTGGAAGGGGCCTGGAGGTGCTGTGGGTGGTGAAGGGGTGGAGGAGTGGGAGTCACGGGTGGTGTAGGGGGTCTGGAGGCACAGCATGTGGGGGAGGGGTGGAGTGCCGCATGTGGTGGAGGGGAAGGTGCGGAGGTGTGGTGCATTGGGGAGAGGTCTGGAGGCGCTGCGGGTACTGTACATGCCATAAAAGGTAGTTGGAGGGTATGCAGTAACAGGGCCAGGACAGGGGTGACAGGGTCAGTACAGGGTTGACGGGGCCAGGACAGGGGTGACAGGGTCAGAACAGGGGTGATGGTGCCAGGACAGGGGTGACGGGGCCATGACAGGGGTGACGGGGCCAGGACAGGGGTGACAGGGCCAGGACAGAAATGATAGGGACAGGATAAGGGTGACAGGGCCAGGGTAGGGGCGGCAGGACCAGGACAGGGGTGACGGGGCCAGTATAGGGTTGACAGGGCAAGCACAGGGGTGACAGGGCCAGGATAGGGGTAACAGGGCCAGCATAAGAATGACAGGGCCAGGATAAGGGTGAAAGGGCCAGGATAAGGGTGAAAGGGCAAGGATAAGGGTGGCAGGGCAAGGCCAGGGGTGACAGGGACATGACAGAACACAGGGCACGGGAGAAATTGGTATTAGGGACAAAACAGTGGTGACAGACAGATGTGTCTTACCGGAGTCACTGCTGCTGGCTGCTGCTGTTCCACTCCAACCTGTTGGGATCTGCTGCTGGTGGAGACTTGGCATGGCTGACTCTCTTAGGCTGGAGTCCTGCTTCCTCTGCCCGTCCGCATCCCTTTCCCCCCTCCTCAGTCACACACCGCAGACCTCGCGCAGCTGCCGGGCACTGTGGTAAGGTGAGACTGGAAATGACTGGTTAGCCCCCAGGAGATGCTGCGGCTGGAGGGAGGAGGGGGTCATAGCATGCACGTGGCGCGGACCTCACGGCTTCCGGGCACTGTGGTAAGGGGAGACTGGGAGTGACTGGTTAGCTCCCAGGAGACGCTGCGGCTGGAGGGAGGAGTGGGTCAGAGCCTGCAAGCAGCTCGGATTTCTGCAGCGCTACCCGCCAGCTAAAGTGTGTGAATGAGCTGGGCGCACTCCACTGCGGGTGGCAGTGCTGCAGCTAGCGGTGGGGTTGCCGGGGCTGGAGATAACAGAGGCAGTATGGAACCTGCACAGCGGCAGGTGCCCCACTAAACTGCAGCTAAGAAGCGTGGAGTGTGCCAGAAAGTGACGCTCCTCCGCACCAGAGAGACCCTGCTGAGTATGCCGATGTGGGGGGTCAAGCACACAGTGAGCCGGTGCCCGTCTGTCTGTATGACATACCCCTCACACACCCCCATACCTCCCAAATGTCCCGATTTTCGCGGGACAGTCCCATTTTTTGGGGTATGTCCCGCTGTCCCACCCGCGGGTCGCAGTGTCCGGCGGTGGGGGGGGGGGGTGCAGTTGGAAAGCTCCTGTACTCGCTGTTCTGCTTAGCAGAGCAGCGGTGAATAGTGGAGACAGAGGGAGAGGGGGCATCAGGGGGTACGGATTAATGGGGGGGTTCCAGCAGCAGAGCCAGATTAAGGGGGGGGGCAGGGGGTACGTACCGTTGGCCCCACAGTTTTAGGGAGCTCCCCGGCTGGAGTAGCTCTGTCCCAGCTCTGAAGCTCCCCCGTCCTGCCAGTAACAGCAGCAGCATTGTGCTACAGTCAGCACACGCTGCTGCATATTGGCAGGTCTGTGGTGTTGCAGGGAGGCAGCAGTCTCCCTGCTTTCTTCTCACTGTGCGGGTGTGTAGGGGGGAGCGACCACCTCCTCTGGATTTACCCCTAGCTGAGGGGCCAAAATCCCATTAAAAAAATAAAAATAAAAATCGGAATTTGCATAAGGGGGCGTGGCCGCGCGTGTCGCGATTAGGCCACGCCCCCAACACACAGCAGGTACAGCAATGAGATAGGGCTCCCCTGTCACAAGTTCCCTGTGCCCCCCAGACTCATAATCAGCCCCTGGGAGCATTCCAGCAGCTCACAGAGCGCTGGGCATGCCCCCTCACTGACAAAAACGGGAGCCCTCCCGTGAAGCCACGCCCCCTTTTCGCAGAGTGTGTTTCCCTCCTTCTGCCTGGAGAAAGCTCCTGCAGAAAGCTGGGAGGTCTGCACCCCTGCCAGTGCCATGCCCAATGCCCATGCTATCTGCTTCTGCTCCTAGTCTCCTGTAGATTTGGCCAGATCTCTGTGACTCATTTGACTAACTCCGCCCAGTGTTGTGACTCCGCCCAGCGTTAGCAAATGAATCACAAGGTCACAGAATAGGGCTATTATATAGGAGATTATATATCCCTTTTTTCCTTTAAAAATTTATGGTATCTCAGTAGTACCATTTGGGAGCAGCTGTAATCTTATTGATATTATTATTATTATTTAATTGTAGAAAAGATCAGGATAATTGACTATACAAGCGCCAGGGAATTTTTTAGTATTGTTTGTATTTTATTACTGTTGTACCCAGGCTGCTAGTATTCAATTGTATGTTATTTTAGTTAGAATATGGCATTGTTTAGAAGCACTATGGACAGATTGACTAGAAGGAAAGCTTTAGTCACAGAGAATGAATCCCCTGTAGATACTAATCATGTGTGTGATGATGAGACATCAAAGATTGGCCATTTATTTAATGAATTAGACTCTTTACTCAGAGCAGAAACACGACACTGGTGGGATCAAATAACTTTAAATAGATATCTTGAGAATAAAATGATCCCCAGAGGTTTACGAGTGTTTAAATCAGGGGTGGGCAATTATTTCAGCTGAGGGGCCACTTGACATTTCCTGTCAGTATCCGAGGGCCACATACAAAATAGCAGCTCGCCCCACTTGCCAAAAATATAGGGACGTGGTTTCATGTGGAAGGGGTGTGGGCAAAAAATAATACAGATTCATATTAGGCTGCACAATAGTCTCCATTATTCAAATTGCGCCACACAGCGCCACTTACACACATTACACCAGGTAGAGCCCCTTTTACACACATTACGGCAGGTAGAGAGCCTTTTTACACATTAACATTTTATTTAGGATAATTATTGTGCAGCAAGCAAATTATCTAGTGTCTTATGGCCCCTGGGGAAAGGTGTGACAAGGTGACAGAACACGGTGGGGGTGACACAGTGACAGAACACGGTGGGGGTGACAGTGACAGAACACGGATGTGTGACACGGTGACAGAACACGGGGGGTGTGACACAGTGAAAGAACATGGGGAGGGGGGGTGACAGAACACGGTGGGGGTGACAGCGACAGAACACTGGGAGGTGACACAGTGACAGAACACGGGTGTGTGACACAGTGACAGAACACGGGGAGGTGACACAGTGACAGAACACGGGGGGTGTTACACAGTGACAGAACACGGGGAGGTGACACAGTGACAGAACACGGGGAGGTGACACAGTGACAGAACATGGGGGGTGTGACAGTGACAGAACACGGGGAGGTGACACAGTGACAGAACATGGGGGGTGTGACAGTGACAGAACACGGGGGGGTGACACAGTGACAGAACACGGGGAGGTGACACAGTGACAGAACACGGGGAGGTGACACAGTGACAGAACACGGGGAGGTGACACAGTGACAGAACACGGGGGGGTGACAAAGTTACAGAACACGGGGGGGTGACATAGTGACAGAACACGGGGGGTGACACAGTGACAGAACATGGGGGGTGTGACAGTGACAGAACACGGGGAGGTGACACAGTGACAGAACATGGGGGGTGTGACAGTGACAGAACACGGGGAGGTGACACAGTGACAGAACACGGGGAGGTGACACAGTGACAGAACACGGGGGGGGTGACAAAGTTACAGAACACGGGGGGGGGGTGACATAGTGACAGAACATGGGGAGGTGACACAGTGACAGAACACGGGGGGTGTGACACAGTGACAGAACACGGGGGGTGACACAGTGACAGAACACGGGGGGGTGACATAGTGACAGAACATGGGGAGGTGACACAGTGACAGAACACGGGGGGTGTGACACAGTGACAAAACACGGGGGGTGTGACACAGTGACAGATCACGGGGAGGTGACACAGTGACAGAACATGGGGAGGTGACACAGTGACAGAACACGGGGGGTGTGACACAGTGACAGAACACGGGGAGGTGACACAGTGACAGAACATGGGGAGGTGACACAGTGACAGAACACGGGGGGTGTGACACAGTGACAGAACACGGGGAGGTGACACAGTGACAGAACATGGGGAGGTGACACAGTGACAGAACACGGGGGGTGTGACACAGTGACAGAACATGGGGAGGTGACACAGTGACAGAACACGGGGGGTGTGACACAGTGACAAAACACGGGGGGTGTGACACAGTGACAGATCACGGGGAGGTGACACAGTGACAGAACATGGGGAGGTGACACAGTGACAGAACACGGGGGGTGTGACACAGTGACAGAACACGGGGAGGTGACACAGTGACAGAACATGGGGAGGTGACACAGTGACATAACACGGGGGGTGTGACACAGTGACAGAACACGGGGAGGTGACATAGTGACAGAACACGGAGGGGTGACAGTGACAGAACACGGGGGGGTGACACAGTGACAGAACACGGGGGGGGTGGCATAGTGACAGAACATGGGGGTGACATGGTGACAGAACACGGGAGGGGTTGGTACAGCGAGAGCTAAAGATCTCTCCCCCAAACCTAAAAACAGTCTGACGCCACTGCCCGCACACACAAATATATGCACACTATCACACACACACACACACACACACACACACACACACTCTCACATATATATATATATATATACACACACACACTTTCTTTCACTTTTCCCATTAACTTACTGATCTGGCTGGCAGTGGCAGGAAGGATGGATCTGTAGCAGTCTGGCTCTTGTCCCGTGTAGCTCCGCCCCCTGAGGCCCCGTGTAACCCCGCCCCTCATCGGCATGTAGCCCCGCCCCCTTCTCGGCTGAACACAGCCGTTGTCACTGTAGACTCTGGCGGAGGCTGCTACAACGCAGCAGCAGGAGCAGCAGGGGAGAGAGGCGCCGCTGGCAGCTTGGAGGTACTGCAGTGCAGAGCAATGACAGGCAGCTCAGCCGGTCGGGCCACTTGTCATTGCTCGCTGGTGGGAGGCAGTGAGCCGGGCAGGATCGGTTTGCGGGCCGTATCTGGCCCGCGGGCCGTATTTTGCCCACCCCTAGTTTAAATCCTGCTCTTTTAAAGATGATCCTGAATTATTGAATCAGTGAAATAATATATTAGACACCTGTTCATTCGCACTGATTAAACTCCTGATTAAATTCAGAGAGGAAAAGGTCAACAAAATATCTAAAGAGATTGAGAAAATACAAGAACAGCTGAGACACCATGAACATAAGAAAGGATTCAAGGAAAAAGATATAATGCTCAATAATAGAATTAATGAGTTTGAACAGTCACTCTTGGTGAACAAAAAGAAGAAGTTTGATAGGGACAACAGGGATTATACTAGTGATCAGGTAAGAACCTATAATCAAAATAATAACAAAAATAAAATTAATAATAATCATTTTAGGACCAATATCAACAAAAATATGAGTACAGAATGGTCTAATGAAGATAGGAGGGATTATTCTTTTTCTAGACGAAATACACATCAACAATTTATGAGAGGAGAAAGAAAGTTTTATAGTCCCAAGAGAAGAGATAGTCCATATCATGAGAGAACAAGTGTCACTAGAATGTCACATCAGGACACTCATTTCGCTCAAAGAAGGAGGGAATCCTATGATCAGATAGGGGCTAGGCCTAAGCAAGGTACTCAAAGACCAACTGAGAATATAGATGAGACCAGAACATCAAAAAGAATGGATAAATGTTGTCATCAGCGACATCATTTTGCCATCTAGTCTTGATACAGATTTTCAACCATGATTCCTCCATTCCCTCTTTCCCTTTCCACCCATTCTTTCTTTCTCTACTAACTTCATGTTAATGTTTTTCTTTCATGTAATTTGTTTGTGATGTTGCTACATTTTCTGCATGACAATTTATTGCTTACTACCTGTTACTTATTTACTGTTTGTGATGTTCTTATCAGTATTTTGTAATGTATCTAAATGCTGCTTCTTATTATTTCTTGTTATTCTCCAATAAAACATATTATACTGTACAAGAAAGATATTTTACAGAAAATCTCAGAAAACAGCTATTTTCAGAGTATTTCTGTATTAATTAAATCTCCCCCTCAATGTATTAAGGGGATACTACAACACATACTGTAGTCCAAAGGGTACATTTTAATATTTAAAAAATTACTGCAGGAGGTACTGAATTACACGTAGAAGGACAAGCTTGCCTTTGCATTCGGATCATGCTGGGACCTGAAGTTCACTGTAAAAAGTGTTTAAAATAACACAGTATTATTAGGCTTATCATACTATCCCATTAAACCGGAACACTAATGGGATGCAGTCAGGATGCCGGTGCTCAATCCCAGCACTGTAATACTGACACGTGGCCAAAATGCCTGTGCCGGAACCCCGACATCACTTGTAATGCGTACTCCGGACTCTTGACAGCAGGCATCACGAACATAAGTATGCTGCAGAGTCCTTGGTTCTGGCCGTGGGGAGGGAGAGGTTAGGTCTAGGCTGTGGAAGAAGGGTTAGGGTTAGGATGCAGGGAAAGGGGGGTTAGGTTTAAACATCACCGAGTAGGGTTAGGGTTATGCTGTGGGGAGGGTGGTTGGGTTAGGCTTCAGAAAGGGAGGTATGGGGTTAGGGGGGTTGGGGGGGAGGTTAAGGATACTTACCCATCCCCTGTCAGGATAATAAGCTTTAGGATGCTGGTGTCGGTCTTATGACAACTGGCATTCCAACCACCGGGATACAATTTTACACCCGACACTGATGAATTAAACAGGCTCTGTGGCTAGCTGACTTCAAGCCTACCTTTCAGCCACAGAACCTGTGTAATTCATGAGAATCCTAGTGTAAAGGGATATTATGGTTAGCCTACGCATTATTGAGGTAGACATTAAAAAGTTTTTTTCTATTATAAAAAGCAAAAAGGTACTGTATTAATTCAATACATGCAGAAGTAAGCAGACAGTCAAAATACTTTGGTGAAATCACAAGTTGGAGAGAAGTTGGGTGGTCTGATGAAAAAGTTGGTTATGTGTGTAGAACCATTTTAGCTGTACAGACAGGTTAGACAGTTGGTCAGTTGGAGGAAAGTTGGGCTGGCATATGTCCACTTTATATTTGGGAAGGCTATGTTGCCGTGTAAAACTAAAGCTGTACAGCTGTAGTCTACATATAAACAACAAGTATTTACCATGCATGGTTTTTCCAGATACAATGTTACTTGCTTTTTGTTTGGCTTTGCTGTTAACTCAGAATCATCCTCTCTATCTTAACAGCTACAGTACGACATGGTCAAGAATATTCAAGTACTGAAAGTTAAACACATTGGACATATCAATCCTAATCAAAGAGAATGGGACAGATTTATTTCTCTATGTACTCTTTTCCCACAAGGCTTAATTGACATGATTTTCCCACATGGCTTTACTGAACATAACAATATATGATTATGCCATACATTTATTGCCTTTTAGTTATATTTGTAATATTTATCCATTTCACCACTGCTAATGCCTCTCTAACGGGAATTACATTTTCTGCATTGCAGTCTCTCATAATTGCTGATGGATAAATGAGTTGAATATTTTTACTTTAATTTCTATTTTTATTTAACCATTATATTTCTTATTCATATTTAGATCTTTAAATCTTGCAGTTTAATTTTTGTTGTTGGGCAGTGATAATTTAGACTGACTGTATAGGCTGTACAGACACTGTAGCTGCTGTGTCCTGATTGCTTTGCAACTGTGCTTTTCATAAAGATCAAGTGCTATTTTGTGTCAATATTGTATTATTATTATTATTATTATTATTAATAATAATAATAATAATAATAATAATAATAATAATAAATCATTAATACAATTTATATAGCACTTTTCTCCCAATAGGACTCAAAACACTCTGGGGGTCATTCCAAATTGATCGCACGTAGCAACTTTTTGCTGCTCATGCTATCAACCTGACGCTGTCTATGGGGGAGGGCTTTTTTGCATAGCAAGGCTGTTATCGTTTGTACAGTCCTGCTATGCAAAAAAAGTTTTGTGCATAACAAGACCAGCCCTAGACATATTTACCTGGTGTGACGATCTCAGCGATGCAGGTCCCGGAATTGACTTCAGACATCCGCCCTCCAAACGCCTGGACACACCAAGATTCCACACATGTTCAATGACTTGTAATTCTGAACTACCAAGTGTAAGTCCAGTTTGCTGACTCAGCTGCAGTCTTGTCTTTTGATGTTAAGGTCCTATCATAAAGACCTCTGTTTTATCAGGATTCAGTTGCAGCCAACTGGCACTCATCCACTCCTGGAGCTCAGCTAGACAGCCATTTAGGGTAGTCATTGGGTTCTCAATACCCAGAACAAAGTACAGGTACAGCTGAGTATCATTGCTTAGTAGCGGTAGACCATGCATGATTTCTGATTATTTCACCCAGTGGAAAGTATGTACACTGTAAAAAGCATGGGAGATAGAATAGTACGTTGTGTAACCCTGCATGGCAGTGACACTGGGGATGATTATTATACTCCAGAAGAAACTCTCTGTGACTTGCCATTGAGAAATTATTGGAACCAGCTAAGGACTGTGCTATACATTCCACATAAATTTTTAAGGCACTCAGTTAGAATCCCAATGTCCATGGTATCAAATGCTGTAGAGAGATCCAGAAGGATTAATATTAAACCTCTGCCTCTTGCCATCAATATATCATTAAGCACACATACCAGGGCTGTTTCAGTGCTATGTCTTCTCCTGAATCCTGACTGGAATGGATAATAAATATCATGGATTAACAGAAGGGTTCCAGTTTGAGTTTTTTAACAATTGCTTTTTTTAGTGGTTCAGAAAAGATGCCTTTCTGCAAAGAGCATTGTATTTTTTTTGTAAATACAAGGCCAATTAGATCTACATTTCCTATTAGAAGTTTGGTTGAGAAAGGTTCCAGATCAAATGAGGTGATCTGGAATTTGATCCACCCTTGAGATAATGTGGTTCTTTTTGTATAATCTGCTCTTTAATGTGAGCTAATGCCTCATACCTGACAGATGCCTGCAAATTATAATAATTACTGACAACATATTTTTGTACAGATAAAATTTCACTTCAGCTGAAAAAAGTGGCAATCCCTGTTGCTGAAGTGCTTGGATTGTTTGGGCCCCCACAAACCCATTTTTTGGATGGACTACCTTTGATCACTACTGAGGAGGTTAATAATGAGGGTGTTAATTACAAATTTTTATAATGTTGTTTAATAAATTTCATTAAATCATCGCCCTACCTCTACTAATTTTGGCCTCACAAATTGAGCAGAAGCCATCAAAAACATTGTCCCGATTTGAGTAAAAATAATCCTACACCCAAGAGGTGGATTTTTTGGTCTTGTGTTCAGGCAGCACAATTACTTTACTTTTATCATGGGCAAGAACTGCTGCCACTAATTGCTGACTTACACAAACAACATCATCAAAATGTTTAGCATCAATATCCTCATAAGCATCAGATAGTACACAAAAATCCTCCTCATCCTGTTGCACTTCCACACTGGCGTCCTCAATTTCTATTATGCCATCATCACCATCTTTACTTGTACTGCTCTTTCCCACATTTGCAGAGGGTGCATAAATGGTGGAAGGAGGCTACTCTCCAAGTACAGTATCAGCTATGTCAGACTCACATATAGCTAACATGGACACACTTCATATCTCCAAGACACTTCCTACCTGTTACATCATTTGCGGCAAGTTCATGTATATTATGTATCAAAATCTAAAAAAATCCTGTAAAATAATAACAATCAGTCCAGTATGAGCTACCAGCAGTTTGGACCAGCATATGCAATCTCAAACACCATCACCCTTATCATCAACCTCCTCATTAATGATCTTTGGTAATCCTTCAAAAAATTGGTTTGGGGGCCCTAAAGAAACCAAGTTCTTCAGCCACAAAAGTGTTAGTTCCTGTCACTAAAGTGCTTGGTTTGCTATCTATGCATGTTCTTCTTAATATCCAACATAAGGTTGGGTGGGGGGCCAACGGACAATTCCATCTTGCACCACTTGCGGTTTAGATGTAGTAGAAAAAATATGGCAATATCCCTCATATTCAGACTCTCAGGTGCAACTTATAAATATACTACAGGGGTGTGTTACATAATAAGGAAGGAGGGTAGTATGGTCATAATTTGGCTTATTTCAACCCTTGTCAGGAATACTTAGCTGTTATTATTGTATTATTGTATAGCCTTTATAGCCTAAGATTATTTTTCTTAGCTGCTGCTAAACAAATAGTTGTGATTTTATTTTAAATGCATTTAATGTTGTAAATTATAAAATTAATAAATTAATAAATTGTAATCAATAAATGAATAAATTTTAATCACTCAATTAAAACTTTACCTTCCTGCTACTACCTCCATTTCTCTGTACTGCCTGGGGCCTTTTCTTTTGGAACATTCTATGGGGTTAGTTTATTAAACTGCTATCTTGTCTGCCACTGTGGTGCCGCAATGTTTCATAGCTGTCCTATATTCTTAAAGTAACTGCCATGTGTTTGTGCCTCTGCTCTGTTAATTTGCTAAGCGATCCAGCCTTTAGCCTATATTTTTGAGAAATATTGTGAGCTGTGAGGTGGTCAAAAGTAAGTGGAAATTATGTGAAATTAAAGTTGTTGATGTTGATAATACTGTAGGAATAAAATAGCCCCACATTACATGATTTTAGATGTTTTTAGTATTTAAAAAATAAAATCCAAAACCATTGCACATGAGAGTGGTTTTGCCAAATCATAAAAAAAAAAAAACACTGAGGGTGCTTTTGCCAAAACCAATACCAAAACACAGGGGTCGGCACACCTCTCTAATCAACACACCCCTACAACGAATTACTTTTTGTAGATATTTTTTTTTTCATCCTTTCGTCCTTGTGGCAAAAATATCTGAGCGAGATCAGTCCATCATAACTGGATATATTTCTCAAACATGAAGGTGGAGACAGTAATCTGTTGGTTGCAGCAGGCAGCGGTTTTCTTTATAAATAAATCTGAATAAATAAATGTCATATATAATTACTACAGATAGTATTCAGATCGGTATATCTCCTCTTATTCCTCTCCTATACTGTATATGTTTTTAACAAATAAACATTGATTGTGTAACACAGATGAAACAGTATTATATCCTTCTGTACTCACAGGCACTTTATCACAAATGACACATTGTTATTATTTAGATGTGAGAGAGCGTATCCAAATGAATGTGTTCCTCATTAATCAACAATTGAATGTCACAAAGAAGAGCTAATTAGTGTCTGCTATTTAGGATGTCAGACACAGGGACCCCAGCTAAACAAGCAATAGCTAAACAACATCTAGCACAGCTTGTAATGCATTCCTTAAGCCTTCAGACACAAATTCACTTAGTGTAAAATACATAGGTTTTTGAACGTACAGTATATTTGATAAATCATAGAAGTTCCCAAGAATATCTTGCGGGAACACAGTTATCATAACATAAATACCCAGGAATATCTTGCGGGAATACAGTCAGCATAACAAGGTTTGTGCATATAAGTGTTAAGTTCTCATTGGTTACTTGCTGTTGCAATACCAGTAAAAAAGGTTGGTACCTCTGTTTAAATATTTTTCACTTGCAAAAATGGAGAGAAAGAAGGAGCAGTGGACACTTTAGTAGGCTGTTCCCATCTGCTGCATGGCCTCTTCTCAGAGCGGAGGGTGGATGAGAGTGGGAATGAGTGCTGTTCCATGGGGGGAGGAAAGAAAGGCCGCCGGTTCGTGTTCCCGTGTGTGGTGCTATTTGGATCCTGATGCCGCACGGCCTTCCAGGATCCAAATGCGCCACCAGGACCGGACCAACACCTGTGAGAAATAGAGAACGAGGATGGAGTGTAGGAGATACTAGTATCGGATGCTTTGTAGTCCTGCAGCTGACTGTTGCTCCCCCTGCAGTGGGGAGCCCGTTTAGGGCCATTGCACGTACATTTCAACACGTGGGCTTGCTCACCAAGGAGCCATCATTACTTTTCAGTCCAGTGCAGGATAAACCCGAGTTTACAAGGTGCTACAGTGTAGCAGCAACAGCCTTTTTCCAATACAAGTTCTGTTCTGCTCTGTGTACAGACTCAGTCACAAGTGCGTTATATAAAATTAATCAGCACAGTTTCCTTATGCTTCCTAGTCACATTGCATTGTGACTTATGGTGTGTACACACGGTGAGATCCTTGCTATGTCCAATTTTGACTATGTGATTTCCCTTGAACTTCCCCAGAGCCCAGATAGCACAGAGAGTACAGATAGTACAGATCTGTACCTGAGATGTTGTCTATGTACGATTTTGACTAAGTGCCAATTTTGACTATACTTTGTACTAGATAGTACACTAGATAGTCAAGATTGACTTGCATGCACAGTCTATCTAGCCTTACGATACCGACCCCACTGGAGCGCGCATCGGGATCGAATCTGTATCGCAAGCTGCCTAACACCTTGAGATATGCACTAACTTTTCATAAGATTTTGACTATATAGTCACAATCTTACAGATTTATCTCACCGTGTGTACACACCTTAAGATGTAGATTTGCACAGGAGCTGGTGGCTCACTCAGACATCTTGTGCTGCTTAGCAATTTGAGGTGATATATATGAGGATGGATCTGTATCTTTAATACAGGATGTTGAATGAAGCATAATATGAGACCAAAATAGATGAAAAAAATGCTATTTAAAAGTGAAATACAGTAAGACACACTTTCTCCTTGCTTGTATAACATGGCATAAAATCAGATATGTTTCAAAAGGATGTGGTATAAATGTTGACATTTATGTGAGTGCTGACATGGCTGTATTCTTGACACACAGCAGGTTGACGTGCTTGTGATGACAAAAATTGACCATGTTGACAGTGCTGAAATGCTAGCATGATTACAATGTCGACAAAATGTCCCTGGTGGGGTAGTGATGACTTACCTGGTATGGCAGGTTGGGCAGCTCCATTGATGTCTTACTGCGGCAGTAGTAAGGTGATGATGACTTCCCGCGGATCCACTGGCACTTATTGAGGAAGGTAGGACTATTCTTATCCCCTGGACCTTACATTCTCCCTAGTGCAGACCTCTAGCCACCACTCCAACAGCCTAACCCTTCCACTAGTGCCTAACCCAAGCCCTCCCTCTAGTTCCTAACCCTAAGCTCCTCTCTTCAGCATAATGTTGACACTTCACATGTCAACAATATGAGCATGTTGACATTGTGCACATGCCAACATGTTCAATGCCAACATTTTAACCATGTAGGCTTCACAAATGTCGACATTGTGATGTTGAGATTATGGCCATGATGTAATGGCATCTGAGTTTGCCGGTCATGAGGGAGCAGTCATTTACAAGGCAAAACCATTCCTTGTAACTGAATGCCCTTTAAAAGAACATCCGAGATTGGCCGGCATACCAAATTTCCAGCGATCTTGGATGCCATTACATCCCGCCCTATGAGTATCAACATTGTAAGTGTCAGCATAATGATTACATCCTGTTTAAAATGCATCTGCATATTAGAAGAGATCATACGTAATTTGGAAATTAATACTTTATTCTTTACGTAATGTACTGCTACATTATGTCTTTTTGTATTGGTAGTTAATATGATTATTTGTAAAGGCAAATCTGTTCACAAAGACTTATCTAACTAGAACTACAAAGGTTAATACATCTATACGGTCTCACTTGTCAAGTCAACCATTATTGTTCTTCACTGTACCATCTAATGCTTCTTTTGCTTCAGGTTAAAAAAAAGATTTTGCTCTTAAGCTATATTATAGTTATCCACTGGCTTAAAAAAGCTGTGTGCTTTGAGTGTTCACAATCATTTACACTACTGGAAACATAAGCATTTATTCCCAGTGACGTTCATTGGCATCTGTTATCATCTAGGAGGCAATGGAAATCACCAAAAAAGTGTCATATTTAGTAGGTCCGCTATGTACATTAGGTCCACTATATTCAATTTTTCCACCATACTCAAACCCTAAGGGCCATTTTCTTCTTCTCTCTGATTTGTCTGCTGCATTTGACACTATTGATGATCGTCTTGTCCTCCATACATCAGTTTCCATTTTTCTGTCCCTGTCATGATTAGAGATGAGTAGGTTCGGTTCCATGAGAACCAAACCCTACCGAATATCACATCCCTAGCCCAGATCCGAGCCCAGCTCGGGATTTCCTGCCAGACTCGGAAACCAGAAAGAGGCAAAACATCATCATCTCGCTGTCGGATTCTCGCGGGTTTTGGATTTCATAAAAGGAAGCGCACTTCGCCGCCATTTTCACTCCAGTCCTGGATAGTGTAGCGAGATGACGTGCCTCCTCAGTGTCTGTGTGGGAAAATGGTGCGGCACTTGGGGTGGTGACCTGATCTTTTGTTTCATTCCAGTGCTGTTTCATGCTGCATCAGTCCAGTGGTGGTGTCTTTTGCTGCATCAGTCCAGTCACAGTGGTGGTGTCCTGTGCTGCCATAAGTCCAGTGCTGCTGTATAAGTCCAGTCCAGTGGTGCTGTCTTGTGCTGCATCAGTCCAGTGGTTGTGTCCTATGCTGTCATAGGTCCAGTGGTGGTGTCCTGTGCTACCATAAGTACAGTAGTGCAGCTGTATATGTCCAGTCCAGTGGTGCTCTTTTGTGCTGCATCAGTCCAGTGGTGGTATCCTGTGCTGCCATAAGTCCAGTGGTAGTGTCTAGTGCTGCCATAAGTCCAGTGGTGGTGTCCTGTGCTGTCATAAGTCCAGTGGTGGTGTCCTGTGCTGCTATACGTCCAGTGGTGCTGCTGTTTAAGTCCAGTGCAGTAGTACTGTGTTGTGCTGCATTGGTCCAGTGGTGGAATCCTGGGATGTCATAAGTCCAGTGGTGGTTTCCTGTGCTGCCATAAGTCCAGTAGTACTGCCGTATAAGTCCAGTCCAGTGAAACTGCCATATGCTGTAAGTCCAGTGATACTGCCGTATAAGTCCAGGGGTACTGCCGTATAAGTCCAGTCCAGTGGTACTGCCATAATAGTCCAGGTGTACTTCCGTATAAGTCCAAGGGTGCTGCCATATAAGCCCAGTAGTGCTGCCGTATAAGTCCAGGTTGCTGCCGTATAAGTCCAGGGGTACTGCCATATAAGTACACTCCAGTGGTACTGCCGTATAAGTCCAGAGATACTGCCATATATGTCATGGGGTACTGCCATATAAGTCCAGTGGTGCTGCTGTATAACTGCATTCCTGTGGTACTACCATATAAGTCCAGTCCAGTGGTACTGTCATATAAATCCAGTGGTGCTGCCGTATAAGTCCAGTGGTGCTGCCGTACAAGTCCAGGGGTGATGCCGTATAAGCCCAGGGGTACTTCCGTATAAGTCCAGTCCTATGGTACTGCCATAAAAGTTCAAGGGTACTGCTGTATTAGTCTAGTCCAGTGGTACTGCCGTATAAGTCCAGTCAAGTGGTGCTGCCGTATAAGTCCAGTGGTGCTGCCGTACAAGTCCAGGGGTGATGCCGTATAAGTCCAGGGGTTCTGCCGTATAAGTCCAGTCCTTTGGTACTGCCATATAAGTCCAGGGGTACTGCCATATAAGTCTAGTCCAGTGGTACTGCCGTATAAGTCCAGTCAAGTGGTACTGCCGTAAAAGTCCAGTAGTGCTACTGTATAAGTCCAGTGGTGCTGCCATATAAGTCCAGTGGTGCTGCCGTATAAGTCCAGGAGTACTTCCGTATAAGTCCAGTCCAGTGATACTGCTGTATAAGTCCAGTCCAAAGTTACTGCCACATAAGTCAAATGGTACTGCCGTGTAAGTCCAGTGGTGCTGCCATAAAAGTCCTGGGGTAATGCCGTATAAGTCCAGTGGTACTGCCGTATAAGTCCAGTGGTGATGCCGTATACATCATGGAGTACTGGCGTATAAGTCCAGTCCAGTGGTACTGCCAAATAAGTTCAGTCCAGTAGTGCAGCCTTATAAGTCCAGGGGTACTGCCGTATAAGTCCAGTAAAGTGGTTCAGCTGAAAAATTCCAGGGGTACTGCCGTATAAGTCCACCAATATTGTGCGTACATTACATCAGGGCAAATTCCAGCACGTCCCATGTTTTGCACATACAATTAATTTGGTGGTGCAGAATTTTATGAAAAATGACAGGGGCAGGCAGGAGATGCTGTGGGTGGCCTGAAAAATTGCGGGCCATATTCAACATTCAGCCACTGTGTGTCCCTCCTAGATGTGCCTGGTGTTTATGACACACACTTGTCGCTAGTCATACAGCTACCTCATGGCACCTCTTTTTCTTCTTTGCATGATGTGCTGTTTGGGGCCTAGCTTTTAAAAGTGCCATCCTGTCTGACACAGCAGTGCCACTCCTAGATGGGCCAGGTGTTTGTGCTGCACACTTGAGTCGCTTAGATTAGTCAACCAGCAACCTTGGTGCACCTCTTTTTCTTCTTTGCATAATGTGTTGTTTGGGGCCTAGTTTTCAATAGTGCCATCCTGTCTGACACTGCAGTGCCACTCCTAGATGGACCAGGTGTTTGTGCCACCCACTTGTGTCGCTTAGCTTAGTCATCCAGCTACCTCGGGGCAACCTTTTGGCCTAAAAACAATATTGTGAGGTGTTAAGAATAGACTCGAAATGAGTGGAAATCAATGCTATTGAGGCTAATAATACCATGGGATCAAAATTACCATGAAATTCTGTGATTTTACCTTTTTTTTGTGTTTTTTTTAATTCATCCAGATCCCAAACCAAATCCTGATAGGGTGGTTTAGGCAAAACCAATCCAGATCCAAAACACAAGCGGGGATCCAGCTGCAAAATCAAAACACAAAACACGAAAAGTGCCCGCCACACATCTCTAATCATAATTCACCTCCAACCATATGGTGCAAGACACCTGATGAAATTCTTGTGATGCATACTTTTTCCTCACTTTTGCTTCTTTTTCCACAACTTTGCTACTTTATCCCTCAACTTATTCCTTCATTGTATTAATTTTTCAGTTTTGCATCTTATTTCTCAGTGTATAAGGTAGTTAGTGTCTAAGTCAAAAATATTACATAGAGAGAACATCCAAACTCCACACCACTGAGTCGCTATGCTTGCGAATACGCACAGCGTGCACATCAATATATGGTAACATATGCACTCACACAGACATGCCACAAAGACATATTCAACACATAGTTCATACAGCACATAAATTGAACATATCAAGCACTAGACTTTATAAGGTTTCAAATTATATAATGGAGTATAACATCATATATGTGTAATGTTGGAGAGGAGCAAGACGGACATGTCGTGCTTGGTGTCAAAGTAACCAGATTAATGTGTGGATTCATTTGATGCCTGTGATTAAGTTGTAGCTCATTGCAACAATTAGTTATGATTGAGTGGATGAATATGAAGCCACAATTCAACTGAGAACAAAGGCCATTCCATTTAAAGCATGTGGACAGGAATCCAGAGGCCAGCCCTTTTGATGTCTTCAAGGCTTGCATATTAACTGACCAATGACTCATCATGAATGAGAAAGTTCCCTCTCCTAGACCAATAACAGAAGACATTTACTCCCTCAATATACACAGTGTATTAGCAGAGCCCACACACACAGAGCTTTCTGTTTCTCCTGGGTGCTGATCGAGATGCTGTGTTTTGCTGATACTCTGCTGCTGTGAGGATGGAGAGATATGCAGAGCGGAGTGTGCATAGAGGGACAGGGAAAGGGTAATTGTATGCTGTGGCTGTAACTGTAATGAATTAGTTTGTAATAACTGCTTCCTGTGTAAATTGTAACCATGTAACTATATATATACTGTACATGTGATATATTGTATACATATCCTTTTAATATCAGATATATATAGCAATGAGCTTTGGAAATCAGACAGAAATGTGTGCGTGTACTTATTTTCTCTTAAGGGATGTAGTGTTTGCGACGTACAGCGCACTTTTATTGTATATGGTAATAAGATGCGCTTTGCATCGGCAACATATATTAGCGCTATTATTTTAAATGTTTGTTAGAAATTAAATTTGACTCTTACAGATGGGGGATTTGTCCGGGATATCACGTTATTAAGGATTGCACTGTACAAACGCGGCTGTGCTCTACCAGGTAAAGATGGATGCATATTGATGCTGTCGAATCACTTGCTGTTTTGTTTTTTTGTGTTATCAATAAGGCGCTGATATGAAATTTAAGGGACAATGTGTTTCTCACAATATTTAAAATGCTACAGCGTATTTTTCTTGTTGTAAAACAAAGTTCAAATATGTCATACTGTGATTGATTCAGATTGGATTGTCTATCTGTTAAGTAAATTTAAAAGAGCATTTAAAAAAATGGTGCATATGTATGATATAGCTGTGTTAGCATGCTGAGGCAAATTTGCATACTTTTAAACCTAGGCCTAAAGTAACTTATAGTTGGTGATTTATTTGTGACAAAGAAGCTGGCCACATTGTGTCCTCCATTTTAAGCTAGTCACATGGTGTCCTCCATTTTGAGCTAGTCACATGGCCTGTCCACCATCTTATTCAAGCACATAGATGGGAATAAGGGGGAGGAGCAGTGGCCATTTTAGGAAGATCACTTTATCGAACATAGCTAAATAGCTGACCTTCAGTGTGGTTAAAACAATCCGTTTTCTTTGTCACAAAAAACAACATATATGTACAAGTACAACACCATTTATAAGCTATCAATGAATTTATTTAACCTATGCCATAGTCAATTACAAATAGTTTCAATTGAGCCTAGTGAGAGTTAATAGTTAAATGCTTGACTTGATGTAAGATATTATACACAGAAAAAAAAGGTCATTTCTTTTTTTTCTTTCCAGGATTTGGTAACTCTGTTTGCTAGAGTAGGATAGCCATTGATATGTAAATTAACTTGTTTAACTTTAAGTAGAGCAAGGCAGATATCTTTGAAATACAAATTATAGAGGCTCTGAGAGAAATTACAGTCATTCAGTGTGTTTACGAATACATATTAAGGGTCTCATAGGAGTGCAGTAAATGGTTTATATATATTATATTATTATAATTATGTGTATATTTATATCAGTGTATGTTCTGCAAGATAGCTATCCAATCTGAATCATAGCATTTAAATTATAGTCAATAGTCATTATAGATCTGTGTGAAATCAGATACATTTATTTGCTATATATATATATATATATATATATATATATATTTGAATTAGTGTGTTAAGGGAGTAATTATAAAAACACGAAACGCAGTTCCAGCCTTTACTTTTAGGTATACACTCAAAAGAGGATTATCTTTGTGGGTGACTTCCGCCAAGTGTAAGTAACAATTGTGTGTTGTGTTAATGAGCAGTAGTATTTTGTTGCTTACATTTATCATGATATAGTGTGGATTAGTGAGTTGTGAACGCATGTTGTACACGTGGTACGGTATGAGAGGGAAGTGTTAGGAGCGCACACGTGGTGCAGGGATGCGCTTGGTCGTGAGTTTACACAAGGTTGCGTGAAGTAGCGAGTTCAAGTTATAACCGCACAATAGCAGTTCAATTTAAGGCGGGATAGAAGACATTTATACAAATAGCAAATAACTATCCGATTTTAAAAAGCAGATTATTATAATACATTGTTTAAACTGTACTACCTCTGGGATAGGCTATCAATCAAAGGGAGTGATATTTTTCTGTACAGAAAAACACTGTGTATTTGAGTGAGTGAAAGTAGGAGTGAACGTATTGAACCCCGGAAGTCGGGATCCCGTGGAGACACTGAGTTAGCAGAGGTTTAGCGGCGTAGGGACTAGCTACCTTACGTTAATAGAGAAATATGCAAGTAGTGAGGAAACTTGCACAGGAGCACGATAGAGTATAGATTGTGAAGTATTTGAAGTTAAGGTTTTTGTGTTACGCTCCGGCTGTGGAGCGCAGCTTGTGAATTCGACTCCAGTGATCATAGGGCAGATAGGTAACAAGTATCTATACGCTGTGCGATTGGACCACGCATTTGTATGTGTGATACATGGCGCAACGTGATACTATTTGCGTTCTTTTGCATTATCATATGCGTTGTGTAAAGCATACACAAACGTGATTTGTATATAGTGGAAGGAAGTTTTCGCTGTCTCTCTCTAAAGGAAACTTTCCTAGGTAAGACATTCACTGGAAAAGATGATCGATCCTACAAAAATTCCAGTGAATAGAAACCAGAAGCTCACTGGGTATGCAGTGGTCACTATTGGAGTGAGTCGTGGTACGGCCAGCGGAGGCAGGAGCGAGTGAAAGCGCTAGGTTGACTTTCACCATCTGCCCGTATTGTGCATTTGGGGATTGTGTTTAAAAAGTCCGCAATGGGAGCCAAGTGCACAAGCGGAGGCGTTCGGCAGTCAGGGCTCAGGCTGGAGAGCTGCGGCCCAGGGGATCAGCTCGGTTGATAATGTGTGGGAAGTATGGTCCACATGCTGAGGCTTTTTGTGACGAATGGGTATGTATGACTGCAGGGGATAAGGCATCATTTCCTAGGGTTGGTGAGTTTGATCCTAAGGTATTGCAGGTAGTATGTCTAACCAAAGTCATATAAGACAAGAACGGAAATATAATAACTGTTTGAACTTGTAGCAACAATAAATAAGTAAAAAAAAAAAAGAGAAAGCAAGTACACCGCCATATGTAGATGTGGAAGCAGTTACAGCCAGTATACAAACTATAGTTAATAATTATAAAAATATGAAAAATATGAATGTAACCTATATATGTACTAATGAATGTCGAAGTTTTATTTAGGAGGAGAAGGCGACCTGACTGGTTGCAGCCATTTCTCATGCACTCAGAGGAGTATCCAACCATTAACAGAGGAGCAGTATCCTGCAGGGGAAGTGGCTGAGACCAGTGTAACTGGTAAGTATGGAGTCATTCGAGTACATATATAGTAAACCCCCCCCCCAAAAAAAAAAAATCAAGTAAGTAACGTCATAAATGGAGAATTTCCTGTCTGCACATTAGCATTTGCCAGTAGGAAAGCCAGGTATTTATTTTTGTTACCACAAAAGAAGCATTCATGTCTAGTTATGCCCCTAAACAAGATGAGCTCGGAAATGTTTGTTGGACCATGGGGGTCATTCCGAGTTGTTCGCTCGCAAGCTGCTTTTAGCAGCTTTGCACACGCTAAGCCGCCGCCTACTGGGAGTGAATCTTAGCATATCAAAATTGCGACCGAAAGATTAGCAGAATTGCGAATAGACACTTCTTAGCAGTTTCTGAGTAGCTTCAAACTTACTCGGCATCTGCGATCAGTTCAGTGCTTGTCGTTCCTGGTTTGACGTCACAAACACACCCAGCGTTCGCCCAGACACTCCCCCGTTTCTCCAGCCACTCCCGCGTTTTTCCCGGAAACGGTAGCGTTTTTTCGCACACTCCCATAAAACGGCCTGTTTCCGCCCAGATACACCCACTTCCTGTCAATCACACTCCGATCACCAGAACGAAGAAAAAACCTTGTAATGCCGTGAGTAAAATTCCTAACTGCATAGCAAATTTACTTGGCGCAGTCGCACTGCGGACATTGCGCATGCGCATTAGCGACTAATCGCTCCGTTGCGAGAGAAAAAAACCGAGCGAACAACTCGGAATGACCCCCCATGTACAGACCCTTAATACGGGATGAGAATGATTGAATTAATACTTCGCATGACCTAGAAGCTTGTTGATTTTTATTTTTTATTTTGCAGTACTAGAAAATTCTCCATCTGGATAAGATCACAGGTAAACACTAATTCGACAAATGGGAGGAACGAAAGAAGTGCAACATTACCCTTTGACGAAACCTACTGAAGTTATGATTGTGCCTCTAAGATGCTAAACCTTTTTTTCTGTTTTTTTCCTAGCAGCAGTGGCCCCTGACTAACTTAATTGACAGAGATTTTGTTAAATGTGAAATACATATATTGTACTCCCGCTCAGGAAGTACAAGGTTTGTTAGACACCCTCAAAGACTAATGTTGCATTCCACTGTTCTAGATTCATGTCCATCACAGGTAGAGGAAATTATCTCACAGATACCGGGTTCCCTTTGAACTTAGGATGGACAGGATGCTGGATTGATGGCTGAGGTAGTCCCAGTAATGACACAGTAAGCACAAGCTTTAAGGGGAGTAGACCAAGTAGTTAATCAATTCCCCATAGTGCCCAATCCAGTTGTCATTTTAATAAAATCCCCTCCACCTCTACAAACTTACCTGTCACCAACCTCTTTTCTGTTTCTCCACAGTTTCCTTTTCATCCTTTGCGTTCACACAGCGTGATACAATACATGGACCTGACTCTCCCAAGATTACGAGCGACAGCCTGAGTATTGTCTCCCAAGCCCTGCATTACTGTTTATAGTCCTTTCAGCCTGAGAGTGGGTTGGTGCTGATACAATATGTTGATGACTTGTTGTTGTGCGCTGATTCATTTGAGTCATCCCTGGCAGATACGAAGCAGTTTCTGTTTCGTCTCTTCTAAACAGGACACCAGGTATCAAGGGATAAATTACAGTTGTGTAGGACAAGGTTCAAATACCTCGGACGTAGTACTGGTACATGATTTGACAGTTCCTACACCACATGCCTTATTAGTCCTTCCAAGGTCTTCCCGGACCCGGTATGTCTCACCAGCATGATGACACCAGTATATTACTGCAGTGGGCCTTGTCATGCACAAAGGGTGGCGGATAAGAATACTGGTGAAGGAAAATTTTGTATAGACACTGATATGCATGATGGTATGGAATATCTGCATCAGACTTTTACTACGAGACCAGACATAAGTGACCAGACATAAGTGACAGCCCATTGATGAATGCAGACCTGATATTTTCTTCTTCTTTTTCTCCTCTAGAGAATTTTTTCATTTTTTTTTTGAGTTTTGCTCATGGTACTTAACATTGCAACACACAACAGTTAAATTAAGATGCAAATTTGTGTTCCCTACAGGAAAAAGAAAGTCTGGAAGTCGAAGGGGTATGGTTAGTAGTCCTCAGAACTCTGGAGAGATGGACAAGGTAAACCAGTGGCCCCCAGGACTTATCTCCCAAGCCTAGCTGAGGCGGTATATGGTCTGACTCACCTACGGTAAGGAAGGTATGTGCAAATTGGTAAGAGCATACTGGCGTGTACCAGGATTCCCTTCACAGGCAAGCAGGAAAGCAATGACCTGACTTACTTGCATGAGGAAGAACATTTGGTAAGGTAGCACCAACAGAGCCATCCCATATCCCTCCTGCAGATGGACCTTTTCAGGTAATACAAATCGACTTCATACAGTTAACACCCTTCAGGAATTATGGTTATGTATTGGTGTGCACTGATGTTATCTCAAACTGGGTAGAGGCATTTCCTGCCACCACGGATGCTGCTGTGTTTACCTCAAAGAAAATTGTGCAGAAATTTGTGTGTAGATATGGTACCCCTAGGAGTAGGAGCAAAGTGATAACTTGAAACTGGACTATTGTGGGCATAGACACTGCCACTAGTATTATGTAGCATCGGAACCACTCCCAGATCCTTGCTTAACGAATCACCCTCTTCGAAATTTTTGTTTTTGTTTTTGTTTATGTTTTTTTTTTGGAAGACAACCTCATGTCATGATTGATCCGCACAATGATCAAAAACACACCAATGAGGTGACAGTACAGTACCTTATCGAGATGAGCCAGCATTTGAGAACTTGACAAAAGAACTTGAAACTGATGATTCTTGGTATGCCAAATACTAATTGTCTTGATTGTAAACCAAGAGACTGTGTGATTGTTCTTATGTTCAGATTGCCTAATAGACAGGTGGGAAGGACCGTACCAAGTTTTGTTGACTGCACGATCCCAGGGAAAGTAGCTGAGAGAGAGACTCGGGTCCACGATTCCCATCGCAGGAAAGTCGGCATTCCGGAAGGAACTCGTAAATGGAGATCACAGAAGTATCACCAGAGAGTCTCTTCATGAAGACTGAGAGGCGGCACTTTTGAACACTACCTGAGTGTACTAAAGGATTACAGAAAGATCAGTTTTAATTGATTTGCTATGGATAAGATTTTTTTGTTCTGTCTTTTTTTCCCGTTGACAAACATTTTTTTTTCAGGACATTCTATTTTTGTGAGGTTTTTCATGAGGAGTCAAGTGTGGGATTGGAACTGGTTATGGAGGAAGGAGTGATGTCTTTATAGGATCCCAGGATCAGCCTATCACTATGTTAAAGCCAGAGAAAATCAAAGGTCTAGTAGTTACGGAGTTCGGAGGTAACGTGATAGGCTATTGTCTGAGGAATACTGTATTTTGTAGTTATTATGACCCCATAATTGAAGATGAGTGCATCCAGATATATCAGTCTAGCAATAAGGCAGCATTTGACAGACATCTATTGAGTGATTACCACTCACTAGTGGGTACGGTCTTAAACCAAACGGAATGTTGAATGTGCTCACAGGTACTTCTAAGACCAAAATGATGCAGAATTAGTGCCATATTCTTTAGAGTTAGCTGAGGTACTTGAATTACACAAAGAGGGAGGGGACCGGTGGACAAAGAGTATAATATAACTAGACCCCCTAGTCTTAAGATCCACCAGTACCATAGATTTATCCCTGGTATGTTTAAATCTCACCAATTTCAGGAAATCAGGAAATTGGGAGGTAATGAGGATCAATCAGACAATGGCTATTCACACATAGCAGATAAAGAGCTCATTAATATATGTGGAAGAAAGGTTTATGATGGCTCTCCCCGAACTCTGAAAGTTTGTGTTATCTAGGAAGGACACTACTAATAACCCTTGTTCAATGATGAAATAGACCTAGCTTACATTCCAGAAATGGAAACAACGTTCAGAAAATTATAGGAATATATACCATGAAAATGTTTTGTCTCTTTCACGATTTGTTTGTGTTTTCTCCCTCTACCCAGCAGAACCTATATCGATTCTTAACATCAGTGTACAAAGACGTAGGTACATGTATGTGTGAAATGTTCATTCAAATCAGACATCATAGGCCATAGCACTGTCCCAGCATACTCTATAGGTTGAATGTCATCTCACACCTAACCAGTGGTCCCGTGACCGCCAAGTGCATATAGAGGATGTCACGTCCTTCTCCCTGTCTTCCCCAAATATAGTCAAATGTCTGATTTGTGAAATGAATACAAACGTGTGTCTAGGTCACTGATTATTATTTGAAATATTTTTCTTCTGTTAATAATTTATGGCAGTTATTGTTTACTGTCAAAGGGTGGACTGACTAAGTAAAATATATTGCATAGAGAGTACATCCAAACTCCACACCAATGAGTCAATATGCTTGCGAATACGCACAGCGTGCACAGCAATATATGGTAACATAGACACTCAAACAGACATGCCACAAATACATATTCAACACATAGTGCACACAGCACATAAATTGAACATATCAAGCACTAGACATTATAAGGTTTCAAATTATATAATGGAGTGTAACGTCATGTATGTGTATTGTTGGAGCGGAGCAAGATGGACATGTCGTGCTTGGTGTCAAAGTAACCAGATTAATGTGTGGATTCATTTGATGCCTGTGATTAAGTTGTAGCTCATTGCTACAATTAGTTATGATTGAATGGATGAATATGAAGCCACAATTCAACTGAGAACAAAGGACATTCCATTTAAACCATGTGGACAGGAAACCAGAGGCCAGCCCTTTTGACGTCGTCAAGGCTTGCATATGAACTGACCAATGATTCATCATGAATGAGAAAGTTCCCTCCCCTAGACCAATAACAGAAAACCTATACTCCCCTAATAGACACAATGTATTAGCAGAGCCCACACACACAGAGCTTCCTGTTTTTCCTGGGTGCTGATCGAGATGCTGTGTTTTGCTGATACTCTGCTGCTGTGAGGATGGAGAGATATGGAGAGATATGGAGAGCGGCGTTTGCATAGAAGGACAGGGAAAGGGTAATTGCATGCTGTGGCTGTAACTGTAATGAATTAGTTTGTAATAACTGCTTCCTGTGTAAATTGTAACCATGTAACTATCTATATATATTGTACATGTGATATATTGTATACATATCCTTTTAATATCAAATATATATATCAATGAGCTTTGGAACTCAGACAGAAATGTGTGCGTGTACTTATTTTCTCTTAAGGGATGTAGTGTTTGCGACGTACAGCGCACTTTTATCGTATATGGTAATAAGATGCACCTTGCATTGGCTACATATATTAGCGCTGGCATTTTAAATATTTGTTAGAAATTAAATTTGACTCTTACATAAGTATTAGGATTTTTTTGACAAGGCGTAAATTAAGCGTAATGATGAATGGCAAGTGTCACTGGTATCAAACCTGCCTTTTCACCTGGATTGTGTACTTTTTCCTCAATGTTGCTAGTTTTTCCTACTACTTTTCTATTTTTCCTTAAACTTTCATCTTAGTTCAAACCACTTATCAACCAAAAGCACTCCTCCTATTTCATCTTTAACCTTACCACTGTACTCTCTTCATGCCCTCTTGTCTACTTCCTCCAACCAGTACAGTACATCAAGTCCATCCTGGTAACTTTCTCCCATGTTTTCCTCCAAGATTTCACTTAAGCGACCCACTCTTTTGGTACTCACCCCTCCTCTGAATCAACACGTTTTTTTTTTTCTATATCATACTAATTTTTGGGATTAGAAATTAAAAAATGTTAGGATTGTTTAATTAATATATAGATTGTGTCAATGGTGATAATTGTTCTCAACCAATGATTGATAATAGTTTATAATAAACTCAACCAATCTACAAAGCTTTACATTTTCCTTTATGCCAAATTTTACTAAAGGCTACCAACTCTCTTCACAACTTGACATTCTTCTCCCCTATCTCTCCACCGTGTATCCTTCCCTGTTCATCTCTCCAACTGTCTCATCTCTTCTCTTCTCTGTTTAGTTAAATATATTTAGGGGAGTATTTATCTAAATTTGGAGAGAGATAAAGTGGAGAGAGATAAAGTGGCACCCAATCAACTCCTAGCTACCATGTTACAGGGCTGTGTTTGAAAAATGACAGAAGCTGATTGGTAGTTTATCTCTCTTCACTTTATCAATCTCCAAGGCTTAGTTAATCTGCCTCTGTATTGCGTACTCAGAGTCTAGTGTGCCACAGGTGACTATTACTTTTTATATTGTTGCTTATTCAAAAACCTGACACGAAACTAAATATTTTTTGCTATTTAAATAGAATTTATGTTGTTTAATAGTTGTATGTTACCAGTTTTATATGGTTATATATATATATATATATATATATATATATATACAAATTGTTTGTTCCGGCACTCAATATAGATCAAATGATGTCTTACCCCGTTGTCCACGTCCTAGGCCGGTAACCAGCATACAAAGATACAGAGGGGGACGGCACTCAGAGGATTTTGAAAAAAAGCTTGTATTCAAATAGAAATATCCATCATGGATATTTCTATTTGAATACAAGCTTTTTTTCAAAATCCTCTGAGTGCCATCCCCCTCTGTATCTATATATATATATATATATATATATATATAGGGTATTATGTATGTACATATGTCACAGTGCATCTGTCAAAGTCAGAAAAATATCACGCTGCACATTGCCATATATGCACCTCATGCGTGTGCCCGCTGCACGTGCATGAGCCCTCCCGTGCGTGCGTATACTCGCGGTCGCGTGCACTCGCAGGCGCGCAGTATGCAAATTTACGGTAGAGTTTGTGTGCGTCTAGCGGGCGACTCGATCGTTACATATTTTAGTCATATAATGTATTTTGTAGATTATGGTCCATTTGATAGAATCTGAAAGTTTAGTTAATGTAGCATGTTCGGGGACAAAGAGATTCCTCTTTGTTTGATACGAAGGGTCAGACAGGGGTTACACAGTGGTGTTTAGTATCCATCGGAAGAGAATATAATTAGCAATATTCCGGTTTTGGTTTGAAGCGGATTACTCGCTCGTGCGTATAGTTATGGACATAACAAGTTTATGGACATTTACTATATTTGCACTTTATTACCCATGCGGCGGGAAACCTAGTTTCCCTCCCACCTGAGCAGTTTGGAATAGTCACAGCCCACCTGTATGAACCAACCTATGACCTTTTGTTATAATGCGAAGACGAATTCCTGTGTCCAATGAACAATAAGAATGTAGGGACCATTGTACTGTATTGTGTGTAGTGTATAAAAAGACAAGCCGATCTGGGCCAGCTCTCTACTCTTCACAACGGTTCTCATCACTGATAATCGGGAGCTGGATATCCAGAAAGGCGCTTGTGATTGTTCCCCTTGTGCGTAAGTTCTCTGCAACCATATTTATCTCCTATTTTGTTGCAAGCCATTCTCTCTCTCCTTCCCCCTTAAATGTAATTGTGTCTTTGTTGTATTTTAACGTGTAGTAACTCGGTTAGATATTTTATGTTAGTTTGGTAGTGTATAACTTGTATTGTGTATTCTTTTGCGATTGAACGTTCATTCTCTCCCTTCAAAGGTGTTAGACCCTTAGACCGGTATTTGAGTGTTTATTATATTGCTAAAGGGTTCTCAGAGCGTAAGAGTCGCTCATACAGCTTTTAAACTAACAAGGTTACACTGTGTTGCATTTACACCTTATCACTGCACAAAGGTTTACAATATAAGTACATTGTTTATGATATTGTTACAAAGGTTTAACTCTGTGAGCGTCAGCGCCGCTTGTGATCTCCTCGTGGTCTCGAGCGTCCGCTACGCTGATAGTGTATCGTTACGTTAATCGGCAGCCTATAGCGTGCTTGCCTCTACGCATCAAGCCGTGAGCGAACGTGCCGCTCGTGCGTCTCGTCCACGGCTAAGCGTCCGCTATGCAAAGTGCGTACCCTTACGGTACCACATACTCCAATAGCATACTGAGTCTCTTAACCTTTTAGCGTGTTTAATATAGTATATATATATTAGGCTTTGTCAATTGGGGACTCGCCCGCTCTTCACATATCTGCACTAGGTAATTTCAGCAGACATTATCGGTCAGCAAAGGGCGGGAGGTAATATTCCTCGTAGTGCTGACCAGATAAGCGTCTGCTTCGCTTAGTAAGGAGTGCTGAAGGAATCCGGAACCGGAAGGTAGGAACAGTACGTTATTGTCTTTTAAAACCTGTTTAGTTTCTGTTTTGCGAATGTACGCATAAGCACACACACCTGTATTTCTTGTTCAGTATTATTTGTCCGTACCTCATTCTCCTGATTGCCACACACTAGTGATAAACGTGCTGAGACATTTGTTGTTATTAATAGTTAAAAGATTTAAAAAAAAGTAATATTTAAGGGAATAATTGTAAAAGGCACGCACACAATCTCGCCTAGAATACAAGGGAGATTTGAGTGGTGTTCAGTGAAGGATTACTGTTAAAGATCATTCACATTGATAAACGTGTAGTGTGTTACTGTGGACGTACTTGGTCTGCGTACACGTGTCCTTACAAGGGCAGGGCGTACGCAATGCAAGGGTCGACGCACGGAGCGTATATCACGCAACGGAGCGTACGGATACGCCCACATAATACAAACCACACGATAGTATTGTTTTAATAGGCGATAAGGAAGTAACGCGAAAATAACACAAATCTATCTCAAATCCAAAAGTTTAAAGTTAAAAGAAAAAGACTTTCTCTGTTGCAATTCTTCTGGGTTAGACTATTACTGAATGAAAGGAATTCTGTACAGAAATAAGAGTGTTCGAATGTAAGAGTGTGTATATATATAAGATTTCTCTTTTATTACGGAAGTGGGAACCATAGGCCAGTAGAAAGAGGTACACCAGCGAAAGTGATAGCGTGGGGTGGCTTGGGAGGCGTCCCTTGTTAATCTCGACATATTTTTGAGCAGTAGAGTCTGCTGTACATAACAGACCAGGAGGTCAAGGACCAGGAGGTTCAGGTACAGCAGACTAGAAGTAGAGAGCACAACCGAAGAGGGTTGGTGCGAGACCCATATAGGCCAACAAAGCTCATTGCTGAAGGAATTCGCAGCAGAGATTTTCGATTCCACTGATCGTTCCGCACATAAGATTAGTTGCTTGTGTGCAGATACGATTGTACCGCATGTGATTGTGTGCATTAGCGTGTCTTGAATTCAGAAGAACGCTACTTGCACATTGTTAACGTGATTTGTGTAATTTTTTTTATTTTAAGGGAAGTAGCCTGATCACTCAGGGACATTCCAGCGACTGATACTTGCTGGGGAGGGTAAGACACTCCCACACGCCCGAGCAAGTAGACGTACTTAGGTGCCCTAGGTTGGGTACGGAACCTCTGGGAACTTTGGTCGCCGTATTGGCCAGCGTGGACGGGAGTTAAGTGGGCAGACTTCAGAGCAAAACCCCCACCGCAGCCTTACCCCGAGCATCTTGGTTTCTGTAAGGGTTGCCGAAGACCCTGATTTGAAGTCAGAGGTAGTGAAAGCAGCACCTGCAGAGATGGGGGCCAGTTGTTCAGGTAAGGGGCGATCAACCCAGGTTCAGGTTGATTTAGTAAACCGACCAATCGGGTCGGCAAGGTATATCATGTGTGAGAAATATGGTCATCACACAGAAATGTTGTGCAATGAATGGGAAAGGATGACGGGGAAAAGTTTCCCCGGGTAGGTAGTTTTAACCCAGAAGTGTTACAGAATTTAAGGAGAAGAGTTTGCCTGATTAAATCTTCAAAAAGGCGTATTAGACATTATGATTATTTAACATTGTGGCAAGAGGAAGGTGAAATACAAAGGGGGTTGGCGCAAGCCACTGGATCTAACCCTATCAGGAAACTGATAGCCACTGCACCCCCACCACCATACATACCTGGAGAGAAATTGGTTGCAGAGAATGGCACTCAGGGTCATGTTAAATGTATAGAAGTTAGAGATAATGTAACTAAAGTAATCAATGCTAACACTAATCCGTGCAAGTTGTACCCTGTTTTGAACTTTCCCCAGGATTGTGACCAAGAGGATGAGCCCACAACAATATCAGCACTCTCCCTAGCAGCCACCATATCAGAAACAGCAGTGGGCACGACCCAACCCATAAGATTAATATCAAAGGCCCCTAGCGGAGGGACAGGTGAGGTCGTATCGACTGGTAAGTACGGCACCATACACTATGCTGAAACCATTTCACCACATGTTGTAGAATCTACTCAGAATGATGTTGTTGGATTTAATCCTGTTAGGGTAATAGCAGTGCCAAATGGAAAAAACTGCCACTTCAGGAGCAACTCCTGTCAGGAACATCGCCATGCACTGTCCCTTTTCCCGAGCAGAATTAAGATCAATGATGTCTGAATTCCCTGATCCTAGGAAAGACTTAGTTGCATGTCAAAAGTATATTAGGGAGCTAGGAAATTCTGCAGAGCCAAATAACAAAGATTGGAGGACAGTTTTGAGGGCATGTTCACCCCCCAGCGTTGATCCGTTAAAGTTTATCGCTGATTGCAAGTTAGATGAGGAAGTACCACTAACAGACGAGTATAATCAGGATAATGTAAAGAGAATCAACTTACAGTTAGGGGTATATTTTCCTGCAGTAGTAAAGTGGAATAAAATCTTTACAATAAAACAAAAAGAAGGTAAATCCACACCAGAGTATTTTCACCGGGCTCTGCAGGATATGGCTAGGTACACTGGTATAGATGACATTAAAACTAATGTACACCACAGGGAAGTAGCTGTTTCAGTATTAATGGACGGTCTAAAAGAGGTTTTAAGGAATAGAATACAAACCACTAGGCATGATTGGAGAGGTATGTCGGTGGATGCTTTGGGAGAGGCTGCTGCTGGGCATGATCGGAATATCATCAGACACAGGGAGTCACAGAGTGATAAGTTAATGGCTGTGAGCATACAGGCCCTCACTACCCGGCCCCCTCAGCCCAGAACTGTGACCCCTGTGGGTAAGTCAACAGGTATAAAATGTTATTGTTGCCACAGAGAGGGACACATAGCACGTGATTGTAAAGTAAGACCAATACAAAATTCATATCAACCCTATAGACAACGACCTGATACGAGACTTTGGGATCAAGGACCGAAAGGGCGGAGCTATGAGCCACATGCAGGGGAAACCAAAAGGTATCCCCCTAGAAGAGACTGGCAAATCCCTGATAGTTCCCATCTACCCCCACCACAAGTAATTGCTGCCAGTGCGATTCAGGGAGGTCACCATACCCAATAGGGGTGTGGCCACACCTGTAATCTGCAGCCAGTGAAATTGATTGCAAGTCTTGGAAGTGAACCCGAGATCACAATTGATGTAGCTGGTAAATCATTAAATTTCCTTGTAGATTCGGGGGCGGCCAAATCAGTGATAAATTCGACAGTGGGCATGAGAACCACTGGTAAGACAATTCCAGCCATGGGAGTAACGGGAGTAGTACAGCACTACCCTGTTAGTAAACCAGCAGAGATTACAATAGGGCCTTTGCATACCAAGCATTCCTTTTTGCTGGCTGCATCGGCACCGACTAATCTCCTGGGAAGAGATTTATTGTGTAAAATGGGGTGCGTCATATATTGTACTCCTGAAGGTGTATTCTTAGACATACCTGAGAATCACGCTCAGGAAGTACGAGACATGTTAGACTCCCCATCAAAATTAATGTCACATACCGTTATGATAAATAGGAGTTCATCCCAGGTAGAAGAAATGACATCCCAAATACCAGAGTCACTTTGGACTAAAGATGGACAAGACACTGGATTAATGGCAAACGTAGCTCCAGTCGTTGTGCAAGTAAAAGATGGTAGGATAGCTCCAAAAATCCCACAATACCCTCTGAAGCCAGAGGTGGAGTTAGGAGTATACCCCGTAATAGAGCGCTTGCTACAACAGGGCATTCTGGTAAGAACATCCAGCACTGCCAATAGTCCCATCTTCCCTGTGAAAAAGAGTGGGGGGAGGGGTTACAGGCTAGTGCAGGATCTAAGGGGGATTAACAAAATAGTTGAGAGTCAGTTCCCCGTAGTGCCAAATCCAGCTGTCATCCTTATGCAAATCCCTCCCACTGCGAAATTGTTCACTGTTATTGACCTCTGCTCCGCCTTCTTCTCGGTACCTCTGCACCCTGACAGCCAATATTTGTTTGCATTCACATACAGAGGAGTCCAATACACATGGACTCGATTAACACAAGGTTTCATAGACAGTCCAAGTATATTTTCACAGGCTTTGCATGATTGTTTACAGTCTTTCCAACCAGAGAGTGGATCAATATTGATACAATATGTGAATGATTTACTACTATGTTCAGATTCACTGGAAGCATCCCTGAAAGATACGAAACAGCTCCTGTTTCATCTTTCAGACACAGGACACAAGGTTTCCAAAGACAAGTTGCAATTATGCCAGACTAAAGTAAAATATCTGGGACACTGTCTGACACAAGGACTGAGACACCTGACCGCTGATAGAATTCAAGCAATTCAAGACATGACTCTGCCACAAACTCAGCAACAGATCAGAACGTTTTTAGGAATGTGTGGGTATTGCCGTAACTGGATCCCAGGATTTTCCATTCTAGCATTACCTTTGCAGGAGATGGTCTCATCAAACAAACCTGATCGGATTTCGCATACAGACGA
This sequence comes from Pseudophryne corroboree, assembly GCF_028390025.1. Classification (NCBI taxonomy): domain Eukaryota; kingdom Metazoa; phylum Chordata; class Amphibia; order Anura; family Myobatrachidae; genus Pseudophryne; species Pseudophryne corroboree. The sequence continues at coordinate 467,059,749 of NC_086450.1, read as the reverse complement.
ATCCGAGATGGCATTTGAGAGACTGAAACAGTGCCTAACGCAGGCATCAGCATTAGGTATGCCAGACTATGGGAAACCCTTTGAGCTGTACGGAACAGAAAGTGCTGGTTGCGCGGCAGGCGTCCTAACCCAAAAGCACGGTGATGCCAGCAGGCCGGTAGCATACTACAGCGCTCAGCTAGATACGGTAGTGCGATCCCTCCCCACATGCTTGCGAAGTGTCGCTGCGATAGCATTGCTAGTAACGAAAAACGAAGATGTAGTGCTAGGACACAACCTCACAATCCATACACCACATGCAGTGTCAGCCTTGCTGAATTCGGCTCAAACTAGACACGTCTCATCAGCACGGTTTACAAGATGGGAATTGGCATTAATGGCCCCCGTAAACATCACCATAAAGAGATGCAGTGCATTAAATCCGGCAACGTATCTCCCAGGTGTGCCTGGACAGGCACAAAGGGTGGAGGATGAGAGTAATAGTGAAGGAGGATTTAAGACAGGGGATGACACGCATGATTGTATGGAATATTTGACCCAAAATTTCACGGCAAGGCCTGACATCAGTGACAACCCACTGGAAGATGTAGATCTTACTTTCTACACTGACGGTAGTTGTCACAGACAGACGGACTCGGGAGACTTGTGTACTGGATACGCAGTCGTAGATGACCAAGGCACCATAGAAGCAGAACCGCTAGGCCCACCTCACTCAGCCCAGGTTGCTGAACTGGTTGCCCTAACCAGAGTATGTGAATTGGCTAAGGGCAAATCAGCCAATATCTATACCGATTCTAGATACGCATTCAGAGTAGTCCATGATTTCGGAGCCCTATGGCGCCTCAGAAATTTCATGACGGCAGCTGGTACACCGGTAGCGCATGCAGCTCACATCAAAAGGCTTCTAACAGCGATACAGGAACCCGACAGAGTGGCTGTTATCAAGTGTAAAGCACATACATATAACCAAGACCCGGTATCACTTGGTAACAGCCGAGCAGACGAAGCTGCTAAGTTAGCAGCTGGTACCCCCAGACAGACAGACACCACACAACTGATGGTATTTAATACCGTCAACACACAGAAATTGCGTGAAATGCAAAATTTGTGTTCCACACAGGAAAAGGCAGTTTGGAGGGCAAAAGGATATGGCCAGGAGTCCTCAGGACTCTGGACAGATGGGCAGGGTAAACCAGTGGCACCCAGAGCATACCTTCCAAGCTTAGCGGAAGCAGCACATGGGCTGACTCATCTAGGCAAGGAAGGGATGTGCAAGTTGGTAAGAGCATATTGGTGCGCCCCAGGATTTTCTTCCAATGCGGGAAAAAGGGCAATGACATGCCTCACCTGCTTGAGGAAGAATATCGGAAAGGCAATACCAACAGAACCATCTCATATCCCACCTACAGGCGGCCCTTTTCAGGTGATACAAATTGATTTCATACAATTACCCCCTTGTCGAAATTTGAAGTATGTACTAGTTTGTATAGATGTGTTTTCAAATTGGGTCGAAGCATTTCCTGCTGCCACAAACACCGCTATATTTACTGCTAAGAAAATTGTGCAGGAATTTGTGTGTAGATACGGTATCCCTAGAATAATTGAAAGTGATAGGGGTACCCATTTTACAGGTAATGTCTTTCAAGGAATGTGTAAGTTGATGGGAATTGATAGTAAGCTGCACACTCCGTACCGCCCCCAGGCGAGTGCGAAAGTAGAAAGAGTGAACAGCACTATTAAAAATAAATTGAGCAAAGTTATGGCGGAAACAGGATTGACATGGCCAGAAGCTTTGCCCCTTGTATTATACAGCATCAGAACCACTCCCAGGTCCCCTCTTAATCTGTCCACTTTTGAAATTCTGTTTGGTCGACAACCGCATGTTATGATTAACCCTCAGGATGATTTGAAGTGTAACAATGAAGTGACTGTAAAGTATTTGGTTAAGATGAGTAAACAGCTAAGGAATCAGAATGATAATTTGAAGTTGGTGATTCCTGATCTGCCAGATAGTAATTGTCATGACAATGAACCGGGGGATTATGTAAAGATACGGAATTTTCTACGCTCAGGTTGCCTTATTGACAGATGGGAAGGACCATACCAAGTCTTATTGATTAGCACGACAGCATTGAAGGTTGCCGAGAGAGAGACTTGGGTTCATTCGTCCCATTGTAAGAAGGTTGCTGATCCAGAGAGGTCCCATGATAAAGAACAGACGGTAGAGGAAGTTGTATCACTGGAGTGTCTGTTTCAGGAGGACTGAGACGGCACCTGAGCATTGAGAATAATAAGATCGGAGGCAGTTGTCGATTCCCTGTTCCCTTTTATTGTTTTTCTCCACTTCCCATCCCATCTCCCTCAATTATTTCTTTCCCCCTTCTCATTCTTCTCCATTTCCTCCTATAAGATGGACTTGCCCCAAGAGACTGTGATCCGGATTTTCCTGTTGACCATGATGTTGACCAAAGCAGTCTGTTCCGGCGAGAGTACCATGGAGGTCGAGAGAGGTTCTGGAATGGGTTCTGATGACAAAGTTGGAGGCGTAGATTTCCAAGAACAACATAATCATCAAGCAAAGGCGAGTATCAGAAAACGATCCGATAGCATTGGCAATAGGAGGAATTGTGAAGGATTGTTAGCTGAAGAGAACTGTATCTGTAGACTCTGTGACAGTGTAGTTGAGGATGGGTGCATCAAGAAATGTCAGTCCAGTTTTAATATCCACATGGACCGGCATCCATTGAGTGACTATCACTCCTTAGTGGGTAAAGTGTTAAATCAGACAGATTGTTGGGTATGCTCTCAAGTACCTCAAGGCCATAGAAAATCAGGGTTAGTACCATTCCCTTTAACTATAGGGGAGGTACTTGAGCTAAGTGGTGGGAGGCCGGTGGACAGGAGGTTTAATATCTCCAGTCCTCCTAGTTTGAAGCTCCACCAATATCATGTGGATAGATCCCTAGTATGTTTTAACATTTCCAATCCCCGAAAGCCAGGAAATTGGGAAGTGTCGTGGAATAACCAAACCATGACCTTTTCATACAGAGCCGATAAAATGCCTACAGATACAGAACTTATACGCCACATAGTCGGTAGTGGAAAATATTTCCGATATAGGTATACCCTGGGAAGTAGGATCATGAGAGTAGGAGAAGTATCACCAGGATACTGTGCACATATCGTACAAACAGATACGTGTACTAAACAGATGGGAGAATTAGGGTTAGGAGATTTCATATGGAAAATTTGTAATATGGTAATGTCTTACTCCGTCCCATATGTTCTCCCCGATGATGCATACTTCATATGCGGGAGGAAGGCGTATAAGTGGCTTGCCCCAAACTCAGAAGGGTTATGTTATATTGGAAAAGTACTGCCTGAGGTAATGACCGTATCCCACACTAAAATGAAGGATACTCACCGCAGTGCCCAAGCTCCTTATACTCACACTCATTATGAGCACCTCGTTAAACGGCACCTGATAGAAAGAACAGAGCATCCGGCCTCTGACCTGATCCATGAATCCACCGGGATTCAATTCCTAATCGCGTTAGATATCACTCGTACCGCCAGAGGAGTGATAAATTATAAATATATATCTGCGCTTGCAAATTTATTAGACAATATCACTGAAATGTATGTGTTATGATTCCCGTACTCCAGACCAGAGGAGATCTTTATGGCAGAGGTCTGAGTACTGGAAGGATATGCTGGTACGGGAGCAGGAAAGCCTAGTAACCCCTGGCGCCCTAACTCCGTTGTCTCGCCCGTGTTATCAGAAATCCCCTGCGAGACTATGGTTGCTTGAGCCCATGGCAGCCGCGTTCAAAGGGCGGATTATGTCTGCCCAACCCCGATGCCCCCTCAGGTCTTAATGGGAGACAAAGGGAAATCCGAGACAGGGTGATAACAAGGGGCCCTCTGACTAAGCAACCAGGCCAGGGGTTACAAGCTATCTAACTTAAACCAAAAGTATGTGCGGACAAACCGCCAGGGAAAAGGACAACCAAAGATCCACTGATCCGTTACTCCTATCCAGCACCGCTGGATACCAGAGTGGATTAGTGGGAGCGGAATCCTCCGCAAAAGCTCCAGAACACAATAAACTAAATAATAAATAGTAGCGGTCAAGCCGCAACACACGGCTACGCCGCGACTCACGAACACCACAGGATGTTAAAGGTGCTCGGTCGGACTCCAGGAATAGATGACAAATTCCGAGTACTGGATCACTGAGGACAGGAACAACCGGGTTGAGCAGGACTGGAAACTCTCTGTAACTGACACAGCAAACAGGAAGCTATCACCGGCGTCTGTGAGAAGTCCTGAGAGTGCTTAAATTTGGGAGCCCTCCAATCATGATCCAGACAGGGTAATCACATAATGATGCCGTGCAGCTGCATGCTGCACGGCCAGAATACACAAGCACTGATTAATTAAGACCCAGCAACGGGGAACGCGGTCTGACCGTGGCGTCCCCGTTGCTAGGGTCTGAGCGGCTCCGTGCGCCCGGCGTCTAGTGTTGCTAGGGAGCCGGCGGCTGTCTGCCTGCAGCGTCCCTAGTTGCTAGGCGCCGGGCCGCACTGACGGGCGGACCCTCGGCGCCTAACAGTACCCCCCCCTTGAGGAGGGGTCAAGGAACCCCTAAGGCCAGGTTTCTGAGGAAATTCTCGAAAAAATGCCCTTTTGAGCCTCGGGGCATGGAGATCCTCATCCAGGACCCAAGACCTTTCTTCTGGACCATAACCTCTCCAATGTACCAAAAAATAAAGCCGACCCCGGGACAACTTGGAATCGAGAACCTTCTCCACTAAGAACTCCTGCTGACCCTGTACATCTATTGGTGATTTCCCCTGAGAGATCTTGCGAGGAAATCTACTGGACGAAACATATGGTTTTAACAAGGAGCAATGGAAGGTATTTCCGATCCGTAAAGTTTTTGGTAAACGTAACCGGAAAGCCACTGGATTGACTTTTTTGATAATAGGAAATGGTCCAATAAATTTAGGACCCAATCTGGCTGAGGTTTGTCGAAGTTTAATGTTGCGAGTCGACAACCATACCCTATCTCCAACTTTAAAAGTGCACGGCCGCCGGAGCCTGTCAGAAATTTTTTTCTCCCGAAATGCCGCTTTTCTGAGAGCCAGGTGCACTTTTCTCCAAATGAGTTTGAGATGAGAGGTCAAGGTCAGTGAGGAGACAGAGGAATGTTGAAAAAAGGAATTAGCTCTGGGGTGAAAACCAAAAACTGTAAAAAATGGAGATACATTGGTGGAGGAATGACAGGCATTGTTGTAAGCAAACTCTGCAAACGGAAGAAACTCAGACCAGTAATTTTGGAGTTTGGCCGAGTACAAACGCAAATATTGTTTTAATGATTGATTAACTCGCTCAGTCTGCCCGTTGGATTGGGGATGGTAGCCAGACGTTAAAGATAATTTCATCTTTAATGAAGCACAAAAAGACTTCCAAAATTGTGCAATGAATTGTGGACCCCGATCAGAAACAATATCAGTGGGTAACCCATGGAGTCTGAAAACATGGCGGAGGAACAAGACTGCCAATCCCTGGGCAGATGGCAATCGGGGAAGAGCAATGAAATGGGCCATTTTGCTAAAACGGTCCACTACCACCCATATGACTCGGCATCCGGCTGACAGAGGGAGGTCCACCACAAAATCCATGGAAATATGAGACCATGGCCTAAGAGGAACATTCAAGGGCATAAGTTGACCGATAGGCAAGGAACGGGGAACCTTATGCTGTGCACAGACCTGACAAGAAAAAACAAACTCCTTAATGTCTTTGGAAAGACCAGGCCACCATACCGAGCGGGAAACTAATTCAAAAGTTTTAGCGATCCCCGGATGCCCGGCAACCTTGCTATCATGAAACTCCGTCAAAACCGTTGCTCTCAAAAACTCGGGGACAAAAAGACGACCAGCAGGAGTATTTCCAGGAGCTTGATGTTGAAGCTGCTTTAACTGGGTAAATAAATCTTGTGTGAGACCTGCCCGAATGACTGAAGACGGAAGTATGGGAGTAACAGGACTGTTGTCTTGAACTGGAAGAAAACTGCGTGACAGGGCATCTGCCTTGGTATTCTTGGAACCTGGCCTGAAGGTGATAATGAACTTGAAACGAGTAAAAAATAAAGCCCAACGAGCTTGCCGGGCATTCAGCCGTTTAGCTGATTCAATGTATTGAAGATTTTTGTGATCAGTCAAAACTGAAATGGTATGAGTGGCTCCTTCAAGCCAATGCCTCCACTCCTCAAAAGCCCATTTAATAGCCAGTAATTCCCGGTTACCAACATCGTAGTTGGATTCAGCAGATGAGAATTTCCTGGACATAAAGGCACAAGGATGTAATTCCAGGGAATCCGGATCCTTCTGAGATAGGATAGCCCCTACTCCAACCTCCGAGGCATCAACCTCAACAATGAAAGGCAATTCTGGGTTGGGATGTCTGAGGACCGGGGCTGAGACAAAGGCTTGTTTCAAGGCCTGAAAAGATAACTCCGCTTCACGTGACCAGTTGGTAGGATCTGCTCCCTTTTTAGTCAGTGCCACAATGGGAGCAACTAGGTCAGAGAAAGAGTGAATAAATCTTCTATAGTAATTCGCAAACCCTAAAAAGCGCTGAATTGCTTTTAAATTGGTGGGTTGCGCCCAACTAAGGATGGCTTGGAGCTTCTTTGGTTCCATACAGAATCCCCGAGGGGAAATAATGTACCCTAAAAAGGATACCTCCGTGACATGAAATTCACACTTCTCCAGCTTGGCATATAGGTGATTTTCACGTAATGTTTTTAGAACCTGACGCACCTGGGTAACATGTTGTTCAATAGAGTCAGAATATATCAAAATATCGTCTAAGTAGACTACAACGAATCTTCCAAGAAATTCACGGAGCACATCGTTAATGAGATCCTGGAAAACTGCCGGAGCGTTGGACAGGCCGAATGGCATAACCAGATACTCATAGTGGCCTGATTGAGTACTGAATGCCGTTTTCCACTCATCCCCTGACTTGATTCTGATGAGGTTATATGCTCCTCTCAGGTCAATCTTAGAAAAAATCACAGCCGAACGTAGCTGATCAAAGAGGACAGAAATCAGCGGCAAAGGGTAAGTATTCTTTACTGAGATTTTATTCAAGGCTCTAAAGTCAATGCAAGGTCTGAGTGATCCATCCTTCTTCTCCACGAAGAAGAAGCCTGCACTTAAAGGGGATTTAGATGGCCTGATAAATCCTTTCCCTAGGCTTTCTTTAACATACTCATTCATGGCCACAGTTTCAGGTCCGGACAATGCATATAACCTTCCCTTAGGCAAAGTGGCACCAGGAATTAACTCGATAGCACAATCATAAGGCCTATGGGGAGGCAGAATATCCGCATTGCCCTTGGAAAATACATCAACAAAATCCTGGTATTCCACAGGAATGGGTGCGGGAATGACAGCAGCTATTCTGATGGGAAGCGTAATACATTCCTTATTACAGATGGTACCCCATTGTAAGATCTCCCCCGACTGCCAATCAATGATGGGATTATGAAAGGCCAGCCAAGGGTGACCCAGAACCACAGGAACTGCTGGGCAATGGGTAAGGAAAAACTCAATCTTTTCAGAATGCAGAGCTCCTACCGAAAGTAGAACAGGAGGTGTACAGAGAGAAATAACCCCATTGGACAAGGGACTCCCATCTAAACCATGCATGGTGATACACCTACCCAAGGCTAACTGAGGAATACCTAAGGCCTTAGCCCATGTTAAATCCATAAAGTTCCCTGCAGCTCCACTGTCCACAAAAGCCGAGACCGAGGAACAGAGGCTGCCAAAGGAAACTTTAGCTGGAACCAACAGTGAATTATTTGAGGAGATAAGCTGCAGACCAAAGTGAACCCCCTCACAACTCACTTGGTCGAGGCGTTTCCCGACTTGTTCGGACAACTACGGGCAAAATGTCCCTTACCCCCCCAGTATAAACAAAGACCAGAATTTTGCCTTCTGGTTCTTTCTTCAGGAGACAGTTTGGAGAGGCCTATCTGCATGGGCTCCTCTATGTCCACAGGAATGGAAAAAACACAAGGAGAAGACCCGACAGATGCTCCTTTTTCAGCCCTCCGCTCTCTGAGACGACGATCAATTTTAATAGAGAGCTCCATGAGTTTATCGAGAGTCTCAGGAGCGGGATACTGAAGGAGACTGTCTTTTATAGACTCGGATAAGCCGAGGCGAAACTGACTGCGCAGGGCTGGGTCATTCCATCCACAGTCGTTCGACCAACGGCGAAACTCCGTACAATAAATCTCTGCGGGATTCCTACCCTGTCTGAGAGCACGCAACTGACTCTCGGCGGATGCCTCTCTATCAGGGTCGTCATACAATAGCCCTAAAGACCCCAGAAAGGCGTCTACAGACAATAAAGCTGGATCGTCTGTCTTTAAGCCAAAAGCCCAGGTCTGAGGATCCCCCTGTAGCAAAGAAATAATAATTCCTACCCGCTGAGATTCCGTACCTGAGGAGACTGGTCTTAAACGAAAATACAGTTTACAAGACTCTTTAAAATTAAAAAACTGCTTTCTATCCCCAGAAAAACGGTCAGGCAGATGCATTTTTGGTTCAGGAATGACCCTCTGGGAAGTCCGTAACAGATCTTCCTGTGACCTCACCCGAAGGGACAGATCCTGAACCATCTGAGTAAGCTCTTGAATCTGGCTAACTAAAAGCTGGCCAGGATTTGGCCCAACACCGGAGGGATTCATGAGGCTGACAAATCTCCCAACAGAATAAGGGGAAAAAAATTAACTCCTGTTTAATTTTAAATTTTAGTTAGGCCGGTGATAATGTTATGATTCCCGTACTCCAGACCAGAGGAGATCTTTATGGCAGAGGTCTGAGTACTGGAAGGATATGCTGGTACGGGAGCAGGAAAGCCTAGTAACCCCTGGCGCCCTAACTCCGTTGTCTCGCCCGTGTTATCAGAAATCCCCTGCGAGACTATGGTTGCTTGAGCCCATGGCAGCCGCGTTCGAAGGGCGGATTATGTCTGCCCAACCCCGATGCCCCCTCAGGTCTTAATGGGAGACAAAGGGAAATCCGAGACAGGGTAATAACAAGGGACCCTCTGACTAAGCAACCAGGCCAGGGGTTACAAGCTATCTAACTTAAACCAAAAGTATGTGCGGACAAACCGCCAGGGAAAAGGACAACCAAAGATCCACTGATCCGTTACTCCTATCCAGCACCGCTGGATACCAGAGTGGATTAGTGGGAGCGGAATCCTCCGCAAAAGCTCCAGAACACAATAAACTAAATAATAAATAGTAGCGGTCAAGCCGCAACACACGGCTACGCCGCGACTCACGAACACCACAGGATGTTAAAGGTGCTCGGTCGGACTCCAGGAATAGATGACAAATTCCGAGTACTGGATCACTGAGGACAGGAACAACCGGGTTGAGCAGGACTGGAAACTCTCTGTAACTGACACAGCAAACAGGAAGCTATCACCGGCGTCTGTGAGAAGTCCCGAGAGTGCTTAAATTTGGGAGCCCTCCAATCATGATCCAGACAGGGTAATCACATAATGATGCCGTGCAGCTGCATGCTGCACGGCCAGAATACACAAGCACTGATTAATTAAGACCCAGCAACGGGGAACGCGGTCTGACCGTGGCGTCCCCGTTGCTAGGGTCTGAGCGGCTCCGTGCGCCCGGCGTCTAGCGTTGCTAGGGAGCCGGCGGCTGTCTGCCTGCAGCGTCCCTAGTTGCTAGGCGCCGGGCCGCACTGACGGGCGGACCCTCGGCGCCTAACAGTATGATGACACATTCAGGTATACCAGAAGGGAGCTCCAAGCTTATAAAACAGAACTGGTTCAGCATAGGATGGTTCTTAATTATCTCACGGCAGTGACAGGTGGATATTGTGTCACACTGGCAACGCAGTACGGCGTAAAATGCTGCACTTATATTACGAATAGCACCGAGGACCCGGTCGAGGTCATAGACCAAAAGATGGACGACATTCTCCAATTAAAGTGGGAGTTCCGCAGGAGACACAATCTCACCCTCGCTGCTGTGGGTAATGAGCTGACCGGTTGGGTGTCATGGTTGAACCCGCGAAATTGGTTCTCTGGTTTAGGAGAATGGGCTCAAGGAATTATCATGGATGTAGGGAAATTTCTTTTGTGTATTCTGGGTGTCATCATATTGGTCGGTCTGATATTTAGATGCGTTCATGGTTTAACAAAGTGTAAACGTAGTGCCCGAGTGATGAGTTTAAGAAGTGAAGATACTGTAATAACAACGACTGATTTGATTTACGACCCAACCATTGAGACAATGTTGTGATGAAAATGTGATTCCACGGTCCGTTTCTTTCACCCGTTTCTCCTTTGTTTTTCTCCAAGTACAAAGACATCCGCTTGGAAGAAGAATTTGACAACCTTTTACACAGACAATTGATGGACAATGCCATAGACCCCCAAAATCCCTAGCAATTTTAAAATTTTACGATAGCCCAACACTTCTGTAAGCCTATGGACATTGAGAAAGCTTTTGCTCACATTTTGGCAAAAGCCCAAAGAGACTACAGTCAACATGTACATCAAGACAAGACACCAGACAAGACTTCAATCAACAAATGTATATTAAACTCACATAGTTTACGACTGCATTTACCATAATTGCTTCTTATCTTCATCTCTACAACCTTCAGATAAAAACACACATAGTCGATAGGGAATATAGGCACAGATATCAGCACCCACATATCCCCCCATTCATGTATCATCAACTAAAATGTGCTCCCCCATTTTGTTGCAACCAAAAGCCGAAAAGAGCTCGGTAAAGTTTGACAGCCCATCCACAGACCCGTACCATGGGATAAGAAGGAATTCAAATGTATACGTCGCAATACCTCGAAGCTTGATTTAAAACACGTACGGCACGATGATACATGACCCCTCAAACATGGACTCATACACACATGCTTCTTCTATCTCACTAGGTCATACCGTTTCCCCACCTTCTTCTCTTCTCCCCTACCCAATCATAGAAATGTATTATACATGACATATATTTTTCTCTTTTTGAACTGTTTTAGGAAGTGGCAGTTATTGGTGACTGCCAAAGGGTGGACTGTCAAAGTCAGAAAAATATCACGCTGCACATTGCCATATATGCACCTCATGCATGTGCCCGCTGCACGTGCATGAGCCCTCCTGTGCGTGCGTATACTCGCGGTCGCGTGCACTCGCAGGCGCGCAGTATGCGCATTTACGGTAGAGTTTGTGTGCGTCTAGCGGGCGACTCGATCGTTACATATTTTAGTCATATAATGTATTTTGTAGATTATGGTCCCTTTGATAGAATCTGAAAGTTTAGTTAATGTAGCATGTTCGGGGACAAAGAGATTCCTCTTTGATACGAAGGGTCAGACAGGGGTTACACAGTGGTGTTTAGTATCCATCGGAAGAGAATATAATTAGCAATATTCCGGTGTTGGTTTGAAGCGGATTACTCGCTCGTGCGTATAGTTATGGACATAAGAAGTTTATGGACATTTACTATATTTGCACTTTATTACCCATGCGGCGGGAAACCTAGTTTCCCTCCCACCTGAGCAGTTTGGAATAGTCACAGCCCACCTGTATGAACCAACCTATGACCTTTTGTTATAATGCGAAGACGAATTCCTGTGTCCAATGAACAATAAGAATGTAGGGACCATTGTACTGTATTGTGTGTAGTGTATAAAAAGACAAGCCGATCTGGGCCAGCTCTCTACTCTTCACAACGGTTCTCATCACTGATAATCGGGAGCTGGATATCCAGAAAGGCGCTTGCGATTGTTCCCCTTGTGCGTAAGTTCTCTGCAACCATATTTATCTCCTATTTTGTTGTAAGCCATTCTCTCTCTCCTTCCCCCTTAAATGTAATTGTGTCTTTGTTGTATTTTAACGTGTAGTAACTCGGTTAGATATTTTATGTTAGTTTGGTAGTGTATAACTTGTATTGTGTATTCTTTTGCGATTGAACGTTCATTCTCTCCCTTAAAAGGTGTTAGACCCTTAGACCGGTATTTGAGTGTTTATTATATTGCTAAAGGGTTCTCAGAGCGTAAGAGTCGCTCATACAGCTTTTAAACTAACAAGGTTACACTGTGTTGCATTTACACCTTATCACTGCACAAAGGTTTACAATATAAGTACATTGTTTATGATATTGTTACAAAGGTTTAACTCTGTGAGCGTCAGCGCCGCTTGTGATCTCCTCGTGGTCTCGAGCGTCCGCTACGCTGATAGTGTATCGTTACGTTAATCGGCAGCCTATAGCGTGCTTGCCTCTACGCATCAAGCCGTGAGCGAACGTGCCGCTCGTGCGTCTCGTCCATGGCTAAGCGTCCGCTACGCAAAGTGCGTACCCTTACGGTACCACATACTCCAATAGCGTACTGAGTCTCTTAACCTTTTAGCGTGTTTAATATAGTATATATATATTAGGCTTTGTCACATCACACTTATTCTAGTTTTTCATGCTGGCCTCTTGGAGATTCAGTAAGGTGGTATGTCCAAGTAGGTGTTGTGGGGAGTTGATTTAAGTAATGCCACAATTCTCAGCTAATCACATCTTTATACCCAGTCCCACTCACTTATTCCTTTTAATCCCCCATGGGGGGTGTAGTACTGGTGACCGGCGGTCTCCTGACCGCCGGTCACCTTACCGACGCCGGGATCCCGGCAGCATACCGACGCCGGGATCCCGGCGGGGAGGGGCGAGTGCAGCAAGCTCGCTACGCTGCAGGCTCGGCTCGGTGGCGACCTGCGGTCGCCACGGGTTCTATTCCCACTCTATGGGGGTCGTGGACACCCATGGGTGGAAATAGTCCCTGTTGGTCGGCATGCCGACCATCGGGATAGTGAGCCGTCGGGCTCACGGAGGAGGTCATGTGACTGTCGGTCAGCTGACCGGCGGTCACATGAATACCACCCCCCATGGGAATGCCTCAAAATTTAAAATTCTGTTAGAGTAGGCAAGTACTGTATACTGTAAATAAAAAATCTTAAATGTGCTATTTTACAGTGGGCAAATGTGTGCTCTCCTTCAAAAGCTTTCCCTCAAACGTATTGAGAAGGACCAGAATTAATCATATTATAATAATGTATTACATGTGCAGAGCTCACATTTTTCTTAATTGGTTTCTTTTTTTTATAAAACAGTTTATTGAATTTTTTTTGTATAATACAGCAAAGACATTTCAGTACATGAGCGCAATAAACAATATCAGCGCATAAAATTCTGTTATGGAAAGGAGAAATGAGGGGGGGGAGGGGAGAGGGAACGTGCAATAACACTCCATTGTGAGACGAAAAGAAATGGATTATGCATCAACACAACCCCAGAACATTAAAAATAAAAAAACATGGTCAGTATAATTTCCATGTCAGGAGACATCACCCCACTAGACAATACACTTAATTGAGAGGCAATTTGATAAAAGCTTACTTAACCTCCTATCTCTACAGACCGCAGGTAAAAGGGGGAAGGGCATCATGGAAATTTAGCCACGGTGCCCAAGTTTTAGAAAAGGTGGAGGCTCTACTCTCCACCACACTGGATAGGTATCCCATCTGATAAGTATTCCAGATGGTCATTGTAATGGCGGCCATAGATGGAATAGTATCGGATTTCCAGTAAAATGCAATTCTGCACTTCACTGCACTGATGATGTGCCAAATTAGTCTTTGGACCGCTCCCTCCAAACCCTGGATCTCTCACGGGAGAAGAAAGTAGGAGGGGGAGAATGGGACCCTGACGTCAGTGATGCTATAAATCAGTCTATTAATCGCTAACCATAACGGGGTAACTTTTGGACATTCCCAAAATATGTGGAGCAGGGTGCCTTCCATCCCAAAACCCCTCCAACAGAGGCCCGAAGAGTCCGGGAATATATGTTTTAACCGAGAAGGTACCAAGTACCACCTCGTGTAAATTTTATAAGAGTTTTCCCTATGCCTGGTCGCCGTAGAGGAGGTCACCATACCTCTTCTGATCTTGGCCCAAGTGTCAGGACCCAGCTGCTCACTGAAATCAGATTCCCACGACAACTCATGTTTGGCTAAAAGGGGTTGTTTATGCCTGAGTAACATCCAGTACAGTGTGGAGATGAGACCCCTCGTCGGTGGCCGGCTGAGGCAGAGCCGCTCCAGAGGAGATCCGGACCACACTCCGACTCCCCGAGACCAGGCAGAGTGAAAGCTACGCAGCTGCAGGAATTGGAAAAAACATTGTTGCGACAATTGGAATCTATCTTGCAGGGCTGTAAAAGCTGGGAAGCCTCGCAAGGGAGTTAGATCATTAAGAAACAGCAAGTTGTGAGACCTCCAGCCACTGAAGTTATTGCAGCCCCGACCCTCAGGGAATGCGGGGTTGTCCCATAACAGGCAGAGCGTAGGGGCGGTTTAGATCAACAAATAGGATTTGCAAAGCCTATCCCATAAGGTGAGGGTCAAAGCAATAGAGGGAAACAGGGACACCGTGGGAGGGCGACGAGCTCGAGGGATCCAGAGCAGGGTAGAGACCGAGGTTAGCTGCAAAAGTGCCGATTCGATCTGTACCCATTGTCTAGAAAAGCCATCAACATGCCACTGAGTGCCCTGCGACAGCTGGGCAGCATAATAATAGAGCTTTAGATTGGGAACCCCCAGGCCTCCTTCCCTGGCCCCATTAAATAGAGTCTTAAGATGGATTCTGGGTCTCTTACCAGCCCATAGGAACAAGGATACCTTTTTCTGCAACGCAGTGAATACATGAGAGGGTATTGCAATTGGCAGGGCCTGAAAGAGATAAAGTAAGTGGGGAAGAATGTCCATCTTTAAAGCGTTCGCTCTGCCTGTCCAAGGTGATAAACTGACTAGACCACTTCGTAAGATCAGCTGATATTGAATTGATAAGCCTTGGGAAATTGGAAGAAAAAAGTTGGGAGTACCTTTTGGTCAGGTATATTCCGAGATATTTCATATGTAAGTGTTTCCACTTGAAGGAGAAGTTCAAGGCCAGGGACTGTCTGAGCGGGTTGGGGAGGAAAAAATCCCAAACTTCCGATTTCGAATCATTCATTTTAAAGTTGGAAATGTTACTAAAGATCTGTAAGATCCAGAATAAATTGGGGAGGAAGATAAGTGGATTAGAGATGGTGAGAAGGACATCGTCCGCATATAGGGAAATTTTATATTCATTTGGGGTGATAGTGATGCCTGAGACATCAGGGCTGCTGCATAGTTTGGAGGCTAGGGGCTCAATCATAAGGGCAAAGATAAGGGGGGAAACAGGGCAACCCTGCCTAGTGCCATTATGCACCGCAAAAGGTTGTGATGAGCATCCATTAACAAGAATACGGGCCGTGGGGGAGTCATACAGTGCATTAATGCCCGAAAGTAAGTTATCTTTAAAGCCAAAGTGGGCCAGAGTCCTGTGCATATATAGCCAGGAGACTCGGTCGAAGGCCTTCTCTGCGTCTAAGCCCATAAACAGTGAGGGGATTTTAGAGACATTAATAAATTGAATAGTGTCAATCGCTCTTCTGATGTTGTCATAGGCCTGTCTACCCGGCATGAATCCCACCTGATCAGGATAAATCAGATGGGATATCACTCCAGCAAGGCGGTTAGCTAAGATTTTTGCAAATATTTTCAGATCCGAATTTAACAGTGAGATGGGCCTATAGTTGCTGCAACTAGCTCGGTCTCGACCAGGTTTTGGAATAACTACTGTTTCTGCTGCAGTGGTGGCATTATCAAAAGAGGATCCGGACAATACACTATTAAAGAGGTCTCTCAGGAAGGGAGTAAGGGAAGTCCTAAATTTCTTGTAGTATATTGCGGGGAGCCCGTCTGGGCCTGGGGCCGAGGAGTTTTTGAGCGAATTAATTACACAGTCAATTTCTACGGCAGTAATTTCCATATTAAGAGAGTAGAGTTGCGTTGCCGACAATTTCGGCAGCGAGCAGCTAGAGAGAAATGCATCATTGCGGTTTTGCATATCTGCAGGGTCAACGGGGGAATGCAAATTGTATAAGGTCTGGTAGAATTCCCGGAAACTATTAGCTATTTTTGGGGGTCATAGATTGGCCTATTATGAGCATCATTGAGAAAAGTATTCTACTCCTTTGTTTCTGAGAACGTAGACGAGCAGCCAGGAGAGAGTGTGCTTTA
Source organism: Pseudophryne corroboree (assembly GCF_028390025.1). Taxonomy (NCBI): domain Eukaryota; kingdom Metazoa; phylum Chordata; class Amphibia; order Anura; family Myobatrachidae; genus Pseudophryne; species Pseudophryne corroboree. The sequence goes on along the minus strand of NC_086450.1, from coordinate 467,043,525 downwards.
TCACCTTTGGCGTAAAATTTGTATTGTAGCCATCTCATCATTTTAGCGGCTTTAGCGGAGAGAATCTGATGTAATTGTCCTTTAAGGGCTAAGAGTTTGCTATACATTGAACAATTGGGATTAAGTTGATGTCTATGTGTAAGAGGTTGAATCTGATGCTCAAGATTCTCAATAGTTTGTACATCTATTAATTTTTGTGCCTTCGCTAGAGAGATTAATTGTCCTTGAATAGAAGTTTTATGAGCTTCTCAGACCAGGGTGGGGGAAATCTCAGGAGTGACATTGATTTCAAAAAAATCATCCAATGATTTCCTCATTTGCATCACGAATTCCTTCTTCAGGAGAAGCGAGGAGTTCAACCTCCACCGGAAAAAGGAAGGCGAAGGCTGCGAAGAAGACATCGATAGAGAGACCGCTAGATGATCCGACCATACCACCGGAGTAACCCATGCTCTAGACAGTCCCTGGGTGGAACCCCCATCAATTAGGAAAAGATCAATTCTAGAGTGGACTCTATGGGGGACAGAGTAGTGAGTATAGGTACGCTCGGAGGAGTATAGATCTCTACAAGCATCGAAAAGGCTCTGTGAGGAAATAGTGTCAGCCAGTCTCTTGGATTCTCTAACCGTTGCAGGGCACATTCTCCTTGAGTCGGAACGATCCCAGTGAAGGTCAGGCACAGCATTCCAATCGCCCCCTTCGACTACACGACCCTTGGTGAGTACAGATAGTTTTGGGTAGAAGTCTCTTTGGAAGGCACCCTGCTCCAGGTTGGGGGCGTATACCGAGGCGACAGTCAATAATGACTGTCCTAGGTTCAGCACAACTATATTAAAGCGGCCCTTTGGGTCTGAGAAAGAGTGGTCAATTGAGCAAGAGAGACTGTGGTGAAGGAGAATCGCTGTCCCTTTTTGTTTCTTGTCTACAGAAGAGTAGAAAGACTGTGGGAAGGCTCTAGAGGACAAGGACGGGTGAACTGTCTTGAAGTGTGTCTCCTGCAAGAGGACTATGTCGGCCCTTTGCCTTTTAAAAAACTATATCACCATAGTTCTCTTGCAAGAAGAGTTTAAACCGTTAACATTTAGTGTTAGAATAGTGTTAGAATATTCAGACTCATGGTTTGAACATTTAAATAAAGAGAAGTTGGCACATCATAACAAAACTAGTATATAACATAACATGGACAATGCGAAGAAAGAGCTGAACACAGTACAGTAAACATCAGGCTTCATACAGTGCAGGGGGTAAACAGTTTCGGGACCTGAAAGAAAAAAGATTAAACAAATATAGAAAAACATTCCAGAAAAGAAGGACACAAGTCACCTCGAGGAAGTCATCTACGCAGTCTACCACTCTGCCTGTGGCGGCCCGCCCGTTTTCGGATTACGGATTTGGCTGTGGGAGGGGGACTCGGCAGAGGGCGAAATAATTCCAAGTCTCTGAAATGAGTCCAGACCCTCGCCCGGCGTTTTCACCACCTGGGATCTACCGTTGAATGAAAATTGGAGCGAGATCGGGAAGCCACACCTATAGAGGATTTTCCGGTGTCGTAAAGCTTTAGTAACCGGCAGCATTTCCCATCTTTTTTTCAAAGTGGAGGGCGCAGGTCTTGAAACACAAGCAAATCAGATCCCTTGTATAAGACCGCCGGGACCCCTCGACATGCGGCAAGGACTTTCGCTTAAATGTGAAGGAAATGCATTCGAAGGACAATGTCCCGTGGAGGCTGATCAGAGGGGGGCTTCGCACGGAGGGCCCTGTGCGCCCTGTCCAATAGGAATTGGTCATCCATGAGATCGGGCAAAAGGAGACGGAACAAGCCAAACAGGTAGTCTTGCAAGGCCGAATTATCAACAGACTCCGGAACATTCCGGATCCGTAGGTTGTTTTGTATGGACCTATTTTCCAAGTCCTCGACATGCTCCTGGAGCAACTTCACTTCCGAGCACAGGTCGAACATCTCCTGGGTGATCACGTCTTAATAGTTGCATAGGTCATCCATTTTATTCTCCAGAGTGTCCGTACGGGAGCCCAAGGAGGAGAGATCTGATCTCAAATCTTGAATCGCCGCCCTCAGTTTGACCCTGAAAGTTGCTGCTATGTGTTGGATGAGAGAGTCGTACTGGTCGGGGTCAGCAGCAATGGGATCGTCGGACCGCGAAGGAGATGATGGGACAGTCGGGCCTACCCTCGGTGAGGTGGGCTGTTAAGAGGAGTTTTTACCCTGTTTTGGGCCAAAGAATGAGGATGAAGCCCACGTGGTGGGACGACATGTTCTGTTGGCCATTCCAAAGCGGTCCGTTGAAAAAATAATTCACTATGGAGAGTTTAGCGACAGGATCTGTGGTAGGCAAAGGGCCTGGAGATGTGAATATGACTACATAAATAAGTGAATAATGGTGATGGTGACAGATAGGGCCCCCAGCCATTCCGCGTGCACTAAGCTGTCATGTGCGGATCATCATGTAAGGTCAGAAAGAAAAACACTGGCGGGCATTTGTGGCCGACCGTGGTGGCCCATGCTTCAGAAGTCCCCACCGGCCCCAGCTGAGGTAGGATGGGCCCAGGAAGAGCAGGAGGTCCCGACCAGCAGCGGCCTCAAGCCCAGGACTGGGTATCCATGTGAGAACCACACTGCCCTCTAGTGGGCATCCGTGACACCCGTTTGAGGAGATAAAGGAGGCTCCAGCGTCGTATGAGTGTCAGGCTCTTATTAAGCAGAGAGGGGGGTGAGAGAAGACTCCCAGTTGGCATTCAGGGGCACAGTGTCGCGAAGGTCCCCCAGTCCGGGCCCTGCAAGGAGGTCACTTACCGAGCAGGGGATGTCCTCCCTCCAGTCCGGGCCGCGAGCCCCAGGGCACACGCAGGCTCCAATTTCTGGGCGCTCCTAGAGATCCTGGGGCCACGCAGTGCCGCTGTGGAGGGGGCGACTAAGCAGCTTAAGGGGCCCGAGGTGCAGCCGTGACCAGGGAGAGCGGGGAGAACGGGGAGAGACCACCGCTGAGAGGGCTGGGTGCAGCAAGATGGCCGCCGTCTGTGTGAGCGTCTGTGTGAGCGTCCGAGACCGAGTCCAGAGGTCGCAGTGCAGCTCTCGAGGACACGGAGCTGTCTGCTTCGTCTCCCGGCTGGCGATGTGAGAGCTCTGCGGCTGGGGGGAGCGGTGAGTCAGGCTCCGGCGGGTGACACAATAGGGAGAGCTGTTGCAGGGCCCCGCCGTCCAGTCCGGCTCTGTGACAAAATTGAGGTACCGGTCTTGAGGACGTGGGGAGGCCGCAACCCACAGAGTCGGCCTAGGCCTCCACCCGATTCCACAGCACTCACCCACGGAGACGCGGACACTCAGGGATAGGACGAGGGTCGGGTGTAGTGGGTGGAAGGCTGCAAGAACAGGTAGAAATGGGCTTTTTGCAGGCTTGTAGGCTGGAGCCCATATGACATGCAGCCTCCTCAGTAGAAAGCCAGGCCACGCCCCCTTCTTAATTGGTTTCTTTGTATAGCAAAATTTTGTACAATGTGGAAGGTGGTGTTTTCTCTTGGATATATGTTTACTGGGCATAAAATATACTGTATTATAATCAAAATCAGCTATAAATGGTAAAGCAATAAATGTATTGATACTTAAAAAGTTTGAAATTGGTTATGGAATAATTCTCAATGTCTTTTTAGTATACTCATTATTCGCTCCCATTCTTCATGACTGCAGGACTTTCTTCAGGCAGCACCCACTCTGTGGAATGCCCTCCTATGAACAAAAAGACTCTCCTCTAGGCTACAAACCTTCAAAACCTTACAAAACTTAACTTTTCAGGCAAGCTTATCAAATTCCCTACCTGTCCACATAACCTCCATAAACTTTCCTATCCAATTGCATCCTCACTGTCTTCCATCCACTCATATCTTCACATATATTCTCCTACTTTCCCATCCACCTGACCATCATTGCTGTGTGATCATATCATACAGCACACCAGAACATTTACTATCTGGTGGACCATTATGCAATACATAATACCTATCCTTGTGTATCAATGCCTATTTCCCTTTAGATTGTAAACTTGATTTCCCTCCAGGCATGTGAGGCACATGCCTAGGGTTGACACTTGCTGGGGGGTGGCACAGCAGGTTCACTTTTATGAAAGTCCTGCTAGGCCGATGGCCAAATGAGGCCAGGTGAATCTTTTTTTTCCCATTATGTAGAACTGATGAGGGAGGAGGGGTCAATGGTCAGCAAATTGTGTTGGTGGAGGGGAAGTGAGGTTGGTGCTGCTTTAGCAGTTGGGACGCCCCAAAATAAAGGGGATAGTGACATGGTGGGAGTCAGTTGATAATGTTGTGCCTAGGGGTGACCTGACCCCTAAATTCACCCCTGGTGCAGATACTGTAATGTTATAAGTATGTAAACAAATGCAGTGGTATAAATACTAGAGATGAGTGGGTTCGGTTATCTGAGAACCAAACCCTACCGAACATCACGTCACGATCACGGATCCGAGTTCGGCTCGGGACTTCCCGCCAGACTCGGAAACCAGAACAAAGCAAAATGTCATCATCCCATTGTCTTATTCTTGTGGGTTTTGGACTCCATATAAGGAGCCGCGCGTCACCGCCATTTTCACGCCAGTCCTGGAAAGTGTAGCAAGAGGACATGTCTCCTCAGTGTCTGTGTGGGAAAGTTGTGTGGCTAGTGGGGTGGCGACCTGATCTCTTATGTGTCATTCCAGTGCTGTCTTGTGCTGCATCAGTCCAGTGGTGGTGTCTTGTGCTGCATCAGTCCAGTCACAGTGGTTGTGTCCTGTACTGCCATAAGTCCAGTGCTGCTGTATAATTCAGCCAGTGGTGCTGTCCTGTGCTGCCATAAGTCCAGTGGTGGTGTCCTTTGCTGCCATAAGTCCAGTGCTGCCACGGTATAAGTCCAGGGGTACTTCCGTAAAAGTCCAGTCCAGTGGTGCAGCCATATAAGCCCATGGGTATTGCCGTATAAGTCCAGGGGTACTGCTGTATAAGTCCAGTGGTACTGCCTTATAAGTCCAGTCCAGTGGTGCAGCCGTATAAATTCAGGGGTATTGCCGTTTAAGTCCAGTGGTACTGCTGTATAAGTCCAGTCCAGTGGTGCTATCTTGTGATGCATCAGTACAGTGGTGGTGTCTTGTGCTGCCAATAGTTCAGTGGTGGTGTCCTATGCTGTATATTATTTACTCCAAATAAAAGGGTTATATACTTATATTATTATCCAAATAATTTTTACACGGTTTGCCCTGTGTGGTGTAGGGGTACGCTCGCCTGTGCTGCATATTATTATAATAACTCGTAATAAAGGGTTTATTATTTTCCAAATATTTTTAAAAAGGGTTTGCCATGTAACATTGTAACATAGTAACATAGTATTTGAGGATGAATAGAGGCAAATTGCCCATCGTGTTTAACCTGTTTTAAGTTGTGATGATTCTTCATACTTGCTGAATAATGGCCCTCATTCCGAGTTGTTCGCTCGTTAGCTGCTTTTAGCAGCATTGCACACGCTAAGCCGCCGCCCTCTGGGAGTGAATCTTAGCTTTGCAGAATTGCGAACGAAAGATTAGCAGAATTGCGAATAGAAATTTCTTAGCAGTTTCTGATTAGCTAGAGACTTACTCCTACACTGCGATCAGTTCAGTCCTTTTCATTCCTGGTTTGACGTCACAAACACACCCAGCGTTGGGCAGCCACTCCCCCGTTTCTCCAGACACTCCCGCGTTTTTCCCTGAAACGCCTGCGTTTTTCCGCACACTCCCATAAAACGGCTAGTTTCCGCCCAGAAACACCCACTTCCTGTCAATCACACTACGATCAGCAGAACAATGAAAAAACCTTGTTAGGCCGTGAGTAAAATACCAAACTTTTGTGCAAATTTATTTGGCGCAGGCGCACTGCAAACATTGCGCATGCGCAGTTTGCGACTAATCGCTCCGTAGCGAAAAAAAATAACAAACGAACAACTCGGAATGAGGGCCCTTGTTTTATGACTAGTTAGCTACTATAACTCATGTTACCCCCGGATTACCACGTTGATATTTTAAGTATTATAACCTTATAGCATTTTCATTCAGAAATGTATCCATTCCTTTTTTAAATCCAATTACAGAGTACACCATTACAGACCTTCCCTGGCAGGGAATTCCACATCCTGATTGCCCTAACAGTGAAGAACCCTTTCCTCCGTTGTATTCAGAACTTTCTCTCCTCCAGTCGCAGTGAGTGCCCACGTGTCCTAAACAGTGTTATTTTAATAAATAATTCCTCTGATTACTCTTTGTGATGTCCCTTTACACATTAGAAGATATTAGTAATATCTCCTCTTAGGTGCCTCTTTTCTAGTGTATACATAGTCAGCCTAGTAAGTCTTTCCTTATAGTCCAGTCCTTCTAGGCCTTTAATCAATTTAGTAGCTCGCCTTTGAACACTTTCGAGTTCACTGATGTCTTTTGTATACAATGGTGCCCAAAACTGAACACAATATTCCAGGTCCGGACATACCAATGCCTTTTACAGCGGCATGATTACATCCTCATCCTTTGTCTCAATTCCCCTTTTTATGCACGCTAGCACCTTACTTGCCTTCTTTACTGCGTTTTGACATTGTGTATGGTTATTAAGCCTATTATCAATGAATACCCCCATATCTTTTTCCAACTCTGTTTCCCCTAGGTGTTCCACATTTAATATGTAGGATGCAAGTTTGTTTTTAGTCCCAAAATGCATAACCTTGCATTTGTCTGTACTGAACCTCATTTTCCATTTAGACGCCCAGGGTTCAAGTTTAGATAGATCATTCTGCAAGGACTCCACATCCATTTCTGAATTAATTACGTTACACAGTTTAGTATCATCTGCAAAGATTGACACTGTGCTTTCCAGGCCTATTTCTAGGTCATTGATAAATATGTTGAACAGTAGTGGTCCGAGTATGGACCCTTGTGGTTTTCCGCTGACTACTGGGGACCAGGTTGAGGACTTCCCGTTGACCACTACTAGCTGTACCCTGCTAATCAACCAGCTGCTTATCCATGAGCAAATAGTTTTTCCTAGGCCAAGCTCCTTTAATTTGATCATCAGTCTCCTGTGAGGATCTGTATCGAAGGCTTTTGCAAAATCTAGGAAGACCATATCCACTGCTTTTCCTTTATCAAGATTTTTGCTCACTTCCTCGTAGAAGCTAATTAAGTTAGTCTGACATGACCTGTCCCTCACAAACCCATGCTGGTTATTGCTAATAATCCTAGCGGACTGTAGATACACCTGTATGCTGTCCCTTAGAATTCCTTCCAATATTTTGCCCACTATAGATGTTAAACTAACTGGTCTGTAGTTTCCCGGAAGATTTTTGGATCCCTTTTTAAAAAATGGCACTACCTCAGCTATATGCCAATCCTTCGGTACCATGCCTGATCTAATTGAACTATTGAAAATCAAGTATAGGGGTCGTGCTAGTTGTGAACTAAGCTCCATAAAAACCCTTGGGTGAAGTCCATCAGGACCAGATGATTTGTTAATCTTAATTTTGATTAATCTCTCCCAGACTACATCTTCGCTTAAACAAGTATCTAACCATGAATCATTACTGTCACAATTGTTATGCTCTACTCCCACCATCAGTTTTTCACTGGTGAATACTGATGAAAAGAATTTGTTCAGTATTTCCACTTTTGTTTCGTCATCATTTATCAATTCTCCTAATTCATCTTTTAATGGACCTATATTCTCCTTTTTTAACCTTTTACCGTTTATGTATTTAAAAAACTTTTAGGATTGGTTTTACTCTCTATAGTGATTTGCTTTTCATTTTCCATTTTACCTGCTCTTATTGCTTTTTTGCTTTTCTTATTACACTCCTTGTAATACTTGAAAGACTCCTCTTTTCCATTAGATTTAAATGCTTTGAAAGACCACTTTTTTTTATCCATTTCTGCCTTAACCTTCTTGTTAAGCCACATTGGTTTGAGTTTAATACTCCTACGTTTACTGCCCATGGGAATAAAGTTATGAATATTGCTATCCAGCAACCCTTTTAAAACATCCCACATTTCCGAAGTGTTCTTGTGATTAAACAGAACCTCCCACTCTATGTCGTTAAGTGGACATTAAAGCATACTGAAATTAGCCTTCCTAAAGTTAAAAGTTTTGGTGGAACCCCTGTAGCTATGTTTCCTGAAGCTGATGTCGAATGTGATCATATAGTGATCACTGTTACCCAAAGTCTCCCCAACTTTAGTGTTTGATATAATGTCCACATTATTAGTAATTACTAGATCCAGGGTAGTTTTACCCCTAGTTGGGTCCTCGACTAATTGAGACAAGTAGTGATCCCTAAACATATGTAAGAACCTGCTGCCCCTCACTTTAGCACATGAATCGTTACTCCAGTTTATATCCGGGTAATTAAAATCCCCAATCACAAAGATGTCCCCCAATCCCGCAGCCATTTTGATTTGCTGCAATAGTTGTTCTTTCTCATGTATGCTAATATCCGGCTGTTTGTAGCACGTGCCAATTACTAGTTTTTTTGCATCAATTCCCCCACTTGAGATTTTAACCCATACTGACTCCACATTATCGCCAGTCTCCTCATAGATAACCTCCTTTAGGTATGGTTTAAGTGATGGTTTAACATAAAGACATACACCTCCTCCTCTTTTGTTAGCCCTGTCCCTCCTGAAAAGAGAATACCCCTCCAAGTTAGCAACCCAGTCGTGAGAGTCATCCCACCATGTTTCCGTAATACCTATAATATCATACTCAGCCTTTGATGCTAACAAATCCAATTCCCCCATTTTACCTGCTAGACTTCTTGCGTTTGCAAGCATACATTTTAGCACATGTGTGTGTGTGGTTTAGTGGTACGCTTGCCAGTGCTGCATATTATTATAATAGCTCCAAATAAAAGGGTTATTATTATCCAATTTTTTTTTACAGGCTTTGCTGTGTGTGGTGTATGGGTACGCTCGCCTGTGCTACATATTATTATAATAACTCCAAATAAAAGGGTTATTATTATCCAAATTATTTTTACAGGCTTTGCCGTGTGTGGTGTAGGGGTATGCTCGCCTGTGCTGCATATTATAATAATAGATCCAAATAAAAGGTTTATTATAATACAAATTATTTTTACAGGGTTTGACCTGTGTGGTGTAGGGGTATGCTCTCCTGTGCTACATATTATTATAATAACTCCAAATAAAAGGGTTATTATTATCCAAATTGTTTTTACAGGGGTTGCCATGTGCGGTGTAGGGGTATGCTCGCCTGTGCTGCATATTATTATAATAACTCCAAAAAAAGGGTTATTATTATCCAAATGATTTTTACAGGCTTGTGTGTGTGGTTTAGGGGTACGCTCTCCTGTGCCACCAATATTGTGCGTGTATTAGATATGGGCAAATTCTAGCACATCCCATGTTTTGCACATACAATTAATTTGGTGGTGCAGAATTTTTTGAGAAATGACAGGGGCGTGCAGGAGATGCTATCGGTGGGCCAAAAAATTGCAGGCCATGTTCGACATTCAGCCACTGCATGCCACTCCTAGATGGGCCAGGTATTTGTGCCGCACACTTGTGTTGCTTAGCTTAGCCATCCAGCTACCTCATTGCACCTCTTTTTCTTCTCTGCATGATCTGCTGTTTGGGGCCTGTTTTTTAAATCTGTTATCTTGTCTGCCACTGCAGTGCCACTCCTAGATGGGCCAGATGTTTGTGCCGCACACTTGTGTCACTTAGATTAGCCATCCAGCTACCTCATTACACCTCTTTCTCTTCTTTGCATGATGTGCTGTTTGGGGCCTAGTTTTTAAAATCTGCCATCCTGTCTACCACTGCAGTGCCACTCCTAGATGGGCCAAGTGTTTGTGCCACACACTTGTGTCACTTAGATTAGCCATCCAGCTACCTCATTGCACCTCTTTTTCTTCTTTGCATGATGTGCTGTTTGGGGCCCAGTTTTTAAAAGTTCCATCCTGTCTGCCACTGCAGTGCCACTCCTAGATTGGTCAGGTGTTTGTTCAGCACACTTGAGTCACTTAATTTAGCCATCCAGCTACCTCATTGCACCTCTTTTTCTTCTTTGCATGATGTGCTGTTTGGGGCCTATTTTTTGATCTGTCATCCTGTCTGACACTGCAGTGCCACTCCTAGATGTGCAAGGTATTTGTATCGCACACTTGTGTTGCTTAGCTTAGCCATCCAGCTACCTCATTGCACCTCTTTTTCTTCTTTGCATGATGTGCTGTTTGGGGCCTATTTTTTAATCTGTCATCCTGTCTGACACTGCAGTGCCACTCCTAGATGTGCAAGGTATTTGTATCGCACACTTGTGTTGCTTAGCTTAGCCATCCAGCTACCTCATTGCACCTCTTTTTCTTCTTTGCATGATGTGCTGTTTGGGGCCTAGTTTTTAAAAGTGCCATCCTGTCTGCCACTGCAGTGCCACTCCAAGATGGGCCAGGTGTTTGTTCAGCACACTTGTGTCGCTTATCTTAGCCATCCAGCTACCTCATTGCACCTCTTTTTCTTCTTTGCATAATGTGCTGTTTGGGGCCTATTTTTTTCAATCTGCCATCTTGTCTGACATGCAGTGCCACTCCTAGATGGGCCAGGTGTTTGTGCCGCACACTTGTGTCTCTTAGCAAAGTAATCCAGCTACCTTGGTGCAACCTTTTAGCCTAAAAACAATATTGTGAGGTGTGAGGTATTCAGAATAAACTGTAAATGAGTGGAAATTAATGTTATTGAGGTTAATAATACTGTAGGATCAAAATTACCCCCAAATCCTGTGATTTTAGCTGTTTTTGTGTTTTTTCAAAAATCATCCATAGCCACAACCAAAACCCAAAAGGGTGGTTTTGGCAAAACCAATCCAGATCCAAAACACGATTGAGGATCCAGATCCAAAACAAAAAACATGAAAAGTGCCCACCGCACATCTGTACAGGGTTGCTTGGCTGTCATATGTCTAGGGGCACATAAGGTGAATGGGGCATACACCCTCACTGTCTGTGCTGTGAATGATTTGTCACTTTAAAAAATAATAAGTCTGATATTGGCTGGCATTCTGCACCTCCAGCAAACTCGGACCCAATTACATATAACCCAATGACTTCTGCCATGTACATATTGATTGGAAATAAATTACTAGATCATCATATCATGTGAAATAACATGTTTACAAATTTCCTTTACTGTTTAATATTTAGTTTTTGCCCCAATTATCTCAAAAGAGCTTATCCACTTATTTTTACATGTAGACTGTATATTACAGGGTTTGTCATGGGCAAGACAACTTATAAAAAAATGGCACAAATGTTATTGTTCAACTAAGTGGCTGTAAATGCATAATGTAAATACTGTTTCTACTTGTATCCCTTCCCAAACATGTTGTGAAGGTAAAAATCTCTAAATGATCCTCCATTTCTCTAAACTTATGGAATAGCTTTAGTATGCTCTACAGGGTCAGCGCAACATGCTCAGCGAGGGTAGGCAAAGCAGGGAGGTGTCGAGCTGGAGAGGCAACCTCCCGGCTCTGCTACCCTGGTGTGGCTGCTGGCTGCTGCAATTGTCAAAATGTATGACAGGCAGCGGAATTGGCAGCATGAAGCATGACTCCCCACTGGGTAAGAGCTGGATGGCGGTAGGTTAGGTGGCAGAGCTAGGCACCACCCACACTCAGCCATGCTCTCCCCGTGTGATCCATGGGGGTAAGAGAGGTGACAGGAGGGGTGGTGGAACAGGACAGGGGAGAACAGGCAGGATGGAGGGCAAGAGAGGTGACGGGAGGTGAGATCAGTAGAGGGGTGGGCATGAGGTGACAGGGGGTAAGAGCAGGAGAGGTGAAAGGAGAGGTGGTGGGGGCATGAAAGATGAAGAAAGGGGAAGTGGGAGCAGGAGAGGAGAGAGCCAGCAGGAGGGAGAGAAAGATAGGTGACAGGATGGGAAACCAGTAGAGGGGTGGACATGAGGGGGGCCAGAAGAGGTTACAGGTGGGGTTGAGCAGGAGAGGTGACAGGAGGGGAGGTGGGGGCAGGAGAGGTGAGGGCAGGAGAGATGACAGGAGGCGAAAGCAGGTGAAGTGATGGAAGGAGGAGGCAGGATAAGTGACTTGGGGGGCAGGAGATGTTACAGGAAGAGGGACAAAAGAAATGACTGGAGGGGGAAGGCGTGGCAACAGGAGGGGGGCAGGAGAAGTGATAGGAGGTGAGAGCAGGATAAGTAACAGGAGGGAAGGGCAGGATAGGTGACAGGAGGAGTCACAAGTATAATGGCAGAAAGAAAGAAACATTCCAGTAATATTGTAGAAAATGGCAACAGGGCCGGCACAACCTGTCTAGCAAGAGCATGCATTGCAGAAAGATACTGGGCTGCAGAGGTGCTCTCCCCACTCTGCTACCCTGCTGCTGTTGTTGCTGGCTGCCGCTGCACAAGTCAAACTGTATGACAGACAGAATTGCCAGCAGCGTGAAGTACGGCTCCCCGTGTCCAAAGCCTCCGGCTTCCTCCTTCCACTCTCCTACCCACTGTACCCATCAAGCTGTGTAACAGGAAGCAGCAAAAGCAACTTGAAGAAGTGGATGTGCAGACTCCAATCCACCTGCTAATCTCCCATGTAAGTACCACACTCCACCCTATCTCCCCTCCCCTCCTTTGGGCATAATGTGTATAAGCTGCACTATTTTTGTGGGCTTTATGTGTATAAGCGGCACTACTACTGTGTGCATTGTGTCTAAGGAGCACTACTGTGCGCATTGTGTATAAGGAGCACTACCGTGGGCATTGTGTATAAAGAGCACTACTGGGACATTGTGTATAAGGAGCACTACTCTGGCATTGTGTATAAGGAGCACTACTGTGGGCATTGTGTATAAGGAGCACTACTGTGGCATTGTGTATAATGGGCACTACTGTGTAGCATAACATGAATAAGGGTCACTACTATGTGTCATAATGTGAATAAGGGACACTACTACTGTATCTGGTGCAATATAAAGTAGGACCACTAAGTGCGGTGTAATTGTAATAAGATTGTGCTACTGTGTGTTTAAATGTGGGAAAAATTGTGTGACCGTACCCTTTTTTTACAATACACCCCTTAGGCACATACTGTCCCTTTGTAAAGTAAGGGAGGGAAGGCACAAATTTATAGTTTGCAGGGGGGTGCTGAACATCTTAGCACCGGCCATGAGCTACAGTACATCCAAATTATTCATAGGAAGCTTGAATCATAAATATGTTTTAGGGTTTTAACATAGAGCAACAAGAAATGCAGTGAAATTGAGGTTTATTGATAAAAATCAAAATAAAATTTGATTCAAAACCTACTGCCATTTTTTATTGATTGAAAATAAATGACTGAAACTACATCATCATTTCACATTGTGTTACTTAACCACTTGCCTGGCATGGTCGCATCAGATGGTCGCATCAGATGGTCGCATCAGTGCTCTATCTGACCTGGTCGCACAGAATGTGACCAGTCAGATAGAGAGTGTTAGCAGCGGCGGGGAAGGGAAACTTCCCTCCTCTGCTGCTGTCAGAGGGACCGGAAGGTCCCTCTGCCCCCCTGCACTCCCCCCTAGTGATTGCCATGCTGCCGATCACTGCTGATTGGTTATCACGACAGGATCCCCCCCTCCAGCGGCTGCAGACAATGGCAGCCACCAGAGAGTGTAAATTAACCCTCCCAAACCACCCCCAGACCCCCCCCCCCCCTGTATACCTGGAGGCTGTCCCAGTTTTCAAAAATGAAAGCCGCGATGGTCGCAATGTTCCCGATCGATGTTTGAAAAAATATATAAAAAATAAATTAAAATAAATATTTTTTTTCTTTTTTTTTAACTAAAATCATTTGGGATAGGGTTAAATTCATATTCTTCACCTAATTCACTCATAAGAAAAAACAGACAATTTCGGAGCGGTTTTTGGCGAAATAAATCATCAGTTAAGTGGTTAAAATGATGCAAATTTCATTTACAGTTTAATACTTTTACAGACAATATTTTTCTCAAAGCCTTTTTCACAACTTTATTCCGTAGACTGTAGATCAGAGGGTTTATTGTGGGTGTAACAACTGCATACAATGCTGTAAAGACTGGTTCTAGGACACTAGAATATTTTGATGGGGGCATCATGTACGCACCCAAAGCCGTCATACAATACATAATGATAATGATGAGGTGGGATGAGCAGGTGGAGAAGGCATTCTTTCTTCCATCCTTAGATTTCATCTGCAAGATGACTCTGATAATTTTTAGATAAGATGTCACACTTAACATGATTGGGAAAACTCCAAATAGCAATAACTCCATGCAAATGACAATAAAATAGTCTTCACTGCCAGCACAGGCAATGCTAAACAGAGCTTTAACATCACAGAAAAACTGATGTATGATAGGAGACTGACAGAAGGACATGCGTGACACTGGGAATGTAAACACAAATGCATTTAAGCATCCTGATATCCAAGTGCCAGATACAAATAAGAGACAGTTTTTCCTGTTTAGGATATAGTGATAGTGTAAAGGATCACATATAGCAACATATCGGTCATATGCCATAATGAGTATTATTACATCCTCTGTGGTACCAGCCATAGCATGAAAGTACATCTGGGTGAAGCATTGTATTACAGACACTGTATTATCACCAGATAGTAACATGTGCAGCAGGTTAGGGACAGTAGTGGTTGTATAACACATATCTACTAAGGCCAGGTTACAGAGAAATAGGTACATGGGGGTGTGTAACTGAGCATCAATATATATCACTGTTATTATAATAGAATTGATGAGCACTCCAAATATATATAGGAAGAAAAACACACAGGTTACATTGCTGTGTAGTCAGATTTGGAGAAAAATGTCAACAAGTAGAATTCTCTAATGTAAGTCTGGTTCTTCATGTCATTAACAAGTTTATCTGTAGAGAAACATTATTATTGCTATACGAGAGGTCAATGTGTCGGATCAAACATTAAGTAAATGTTATGATAGAATGTAGTGACTGTGCACCTTTCATCCCCTTATGTCCAGCTCATCCTACTACATTGATTTACAGGTAAAACTCGATACAGTATCTCATAAAAGACATAAAAAAATATATAAACTTGGAAAAATAAATCAGATATAAATAAGTAGATCATCCCCCTTGAACTGTGCTTCCTACGGTAACTTTAAAATTCCCAAGTTACTGTACTGAAATAAACTGCAATATTCTAATGTTCATAAACATCAATTCTGCTATAATTATTTACTCATTTATAATTATATCTCTACAGGGCAAATGCAGTGTTTTTGGAGAGGGGCTTTCCAAATGTTTGAATTTAGAGCAATTGTCGCCAGCCAATGAATAATGCATTATTGGCATGTAACAAGACATAATCTGCCGCAAAGTGCGGTTACACACATACACACACACACTGGACCTGGTAGGGAAATTTGCCATTGCGCATGTGCATTCCTCATATTATACTGCATGTAGTGGACGCTGACTAGGGTAGAGAGGTTTCCAGGTAACTGGAACCTTCCCTTCATTTGCCTTAGCAATAATGGATTCCATTAGAAGTACCTAGTAACAACACTGGACATTAATGTAAACATTGGTCTTTTTATACACTATATACTGTAATATTTAACACTATAGATCACGGGTAGCCCACCCTGGTACTCAAGAGCTACCAACAGTTCGCGTTTTCCAGCTCACCTACCAGGTGCACAGGTGAAGTCATTACTCACTAACACATTTTAAAAGATCCACAGGTGGAGCTAACTACTTAACTTGTGATTCTGTGAGGAGACCTGTAAAACGTTCACAGTTGGTAGCTCTCGAGGACCACGGTTGGCTACCCCTACCATAGATTGACTATAGAATAGGCTGTATCAAATGTAATTAAATTATATGTATATATATATATATATATATATTTATATATATATATATATATATATATATATATGTGTTAATTGGTCAGGAAAACATGTATCATACCTAAATAAATAAAGTCAATAATTAAATAAATAAACCCTCAAACATAATGGCAACAGTACTGCACTTTCTAAGCACACATTCTTCCACCTAATGGTAAGGCTCCTGTCTCTTCTTCTTGCTAGCAGGTCTATGGTCCAGAGCACTGATTGAGATCCACACTCACAGCAAACTTGGTAGAAGTTCCTACCACTGGCCATGTGCAGAAGACCTGCTCTGTCACTTAAAGTGCATGATGTGACTGCAGCTCTTGTAATCATCAGAGATGTGCACCGGACATTTTTCAGGGTTTGTGTTTTGGTTCTGGATTCGGTTCCGCGGCCGTGTTTTGGATTCAGACGCGTTTTGGCAAAACCTCCCTTAAAAAATGTTGTCGGATTCGGACTTTTTTTTTCAAAAACCCCTCAAAAACAGCTTAAACCATAGAATGTGGGGGTAATTTTGATCCTATAGTATTATTAACCTCAATAACCATAATTTCCACTAATTTCCAGTCTATTCTGAAAACCTCACACCTCACAATATTATTTTTAGTCCTAAAATTTTCACCGAGGTCACTGGATGACTAAGCTTAGCGACCCAAGTGGCCGGCACAAACACCTGGCCCATCTAGGAGTGGCACTGCAGTGTCAGACAGGATGGCTCTTAAAAAAATTGGCCCCAAACATAACATGATGTAAAAATAAATAAAAAAGAGGTGCAAGATGTCCTTGGGCCCTCCCACCCACCCTTATGTTGTATGAACAGGACATGCACACTTTAACAAACCCATCATTTCAGCAACAGGGTCTGCCACACGACTGTGACTGAAATGACTGGTTGGTTTGGGCCCCCACCAACAAAGAGGCAATCAATCTCTACTTGAACAAACTGGCTCTACAGTGGCAAGATGTCCACCTCCTCCTCATCGTCTGATTCCTCACCCCTTTCACTGTGTACATCCCCCTCCTCACAGAGTAATAATTCGTCCCCACTGGAATCCACAATCACAGGTCCCTGTGTACTTTCTGGAGGCAATTGCTGGTTAATGTCTCCACGGAGGAATTGATTATAATTTGTTTTGATGAACATCATCTTCTCCACATTTTGTGGAAGTAACCTCCTACGCCGATCGCTGACAAGGTGAGCGGCTGCACTAAACACTCTTTCGGAGTACACACTGGAGGGGGGGCAACTTAGGTAAAATAAAGCCAGTTTCTGCAAGGGCCTCAAAATTGCCTCTTTTTACTTCCAGTATACGTACGGACTGTCTGACATGCCTACTTGGATGCTGTCACTCATATAATCCTCCACCATTCTTTCAATGGTGACAGAATCATATACAGTGACAGTAGACAACATGTCAGTAATCGTTAGCAGGTCCTTCAGTCCGGACCAGATGTCAGTTTTTGCTCCTGACTGCCCAGCATCACCGCCAGTGGGTGGTTTTGGAAATTTGATCTTTTTCCTGGCAGCTCAAGTGGCAGTAGAAAATGAAGGAGGAGCTGTTGGCAGGTCAAGTTCCGCTTGACTTGACAAATGTCTCACCAGCAGGTCTTTGAACATCTGCAGACTTGTGCCTGCCGGAAAGAGAGATACAACGTAGGCTTTAAACCTAGGATCGAGCACGGTGGCCAAAATGTAGTGCTCTGATTTCAACAGATTGACCACCCGTGAATCCTGGTTAAGCAAATTAAGGGCTCTATCCACAAGTCCCACATGTCTAGCGGAATTGCTCCATTTTAGCTCCTCCTTCAATATCACCAGCTGCTTCTGCAAAAGCCTGATGAGGGGAATGACCTGACTCAGGCTGGCAGTATCTGAACTGACTTCACGTCTGGCAAGTTCAAAGGTTTGGAGAACTTTGCACAACGTTGAAGTCATTTTCCACTGCGCTTGAGTCAGGTGCATTCCCCCTCCTTTGCCTATATCGTAGGCAGCTGTATAGGATTGAATGGCCTTTTGCTGCTCCTCCATCCTCTGAAGCATATAGAGTGTTGAATTCTACCTCATTAACACCTCTTGCTTCAGCTGATGGGAGGGCATGTTCAGGAGTGTTTGCTGGTGTTCCAGTCTTTGGCACGCGGTGGCTGAATGCCGAAAGTGGCCCACAATTATTTGGGCCACCGACAGCATCTCTTTCACCCCTGTCATTTTAAAAAAAAATCTGCACCACCAAATTCATTGTATGTACAAAACATGGGACGTGCTGGAATTTGCCCGCACAATATTGGTGGCGTTGTCCGACGTCACAAATCCAAAGGAGAGTCCAATTGGGGTAAGCCAATCTGCGATGATGTTCCTCAGTTTCCGTAAGAGCTTGTCAGCTGTGGGCCTCTTATGGAAAGCGGTGAAACAAAGCGTAGCCTGCCTAGGAATGAGTTGGCATTTGCGAGATGCTGCTACTGGTGGTGCCGCCGCTGCTGTTCTTGCTGCGGGAGGCAATACATCTACCCAGTGGGTTGTCACAGTCATATAGTCCTGAGTCTGCCCTGCTCCACTTGTCCACATATCCGTGGTTAAGTGGACAATGGGTACAACTGCATTTTTTAGGACACTGGTGACTTTTTTTCTGACGTCTGTGTACATTCTTGGTATCGCCTGCCTAGAGAAGTGGAACCTAGATGGTATTTGGTACCAGGGACACACTATCTCAAGAAATTCTCTAAGTCCCTGTGAACTAACGGTGGATACCGGATGCACGTCTAACACCAACACTGTTGTCAAGGCCTGAGTTATCCGCTTTGCAACAGGATGACTGCTGTGATATGTCATCTTCCTTACAAAGGACTGTTGGACAGTCAGTTGCTTACTGGAATTAGTACAAGTGGTCTTCCGACTTCCCCTCTGGGATGACAATCGACTCCCAGCAGCAACAACAGCAGCGCCAGCAGCAGTAGGCGTTACACTCAAGGATACATCGTAGGAATCCCAGTTAGGAAAGGAATCGTCACACTTGCCAGTGACATGGCCTGCAGGACTATTGGCATTCCTGTCTAAGGAGGAAATTGACACTGAGGGAGTTGGTGGTGTGGTTTGCAGGAGCTTGGGTACAAGTGGAAGAAGGGATTTAGTTGTCAGTGAACTGCTTCCGCTGTCACCCAAAGTTTTTGAACTTGTCAATGACTTCTGATGAATGCGCTCCAGGTGACGTATAAGGGAGGATGTTCCTAGGTGGTTAATGTACTTACCCCTACTTATTACAGCTTGACAAAGGCAACACACGGCTTGACACCAGTTGTCCACATTTCTGTTTAAAAAATTCCACACCAAAGGGGTGATTTTTTTGGTATTTTGACCAGGCATGTCAATGGCCTTATTCATCCCATGGACAACAGGTGTCTCCCCTAGTGCCTGACTTAAACAAACCACCCCTCCATCAGTATCCTCCTGGTCAATTTCCTCCTCAGCGCCAGCAACACCCATATCCTCATCATGGTGTACTTCAACAGTGACATCTTCAATTTGAATATCAGGAACTGTACTGTGGGTGCTCCTTCCAGCACTTGCAAGGGGCATGCAAATGTTGGAAGGAGCCACCTCTTCCCATCCAGTGTTGGGAAGGTCAGGCATCGCAACCGACACAATTAGACTCTCCTTGGGGATTTGTGATTTAGTAGAACGCACAGTTTTTTGCTGTGCTATTGCCAGCTTAACTCTTTTCATTTTTCTAGCGGGAGGATGAGTGCTTCCATCCTCATGTGAAGCTGACCCACTAGTCATGAGGAACATAGGAGAGGGCCTTAGCTGTTATTTGCCACTCCATGTTGTAAATGGCATATTGGCAAGTTTTGGCTTCTCCTCAGACACTATTAATTTAGATTTTTGGGTCATTTTACTGAACTTTAGTTTTTTGGATTTTACATGCTCTCTACTATGACATTGGGCATCGGCCTTGGTAGATGACGTTGATGGCATTTCATTGTCTCTACCATGACTAGTGACAGCAGCTTCAGAACTAGTTGGAAGTGGATCTTGATCTTTCCCTATTTTACCCTCCACATTTTTGATCTCCATTTTTTAATGTGTGGAATTATATGCCAGTAATATATCTGGAATTAGATGGCAGTAATGTCTGGAATTAGATCCCACGAGATAGATACCAGATACCACTGTGACTGGAATGATGATGACCTATGCACAGTGACAGGACACTACCACAGCACCCTACAGCAGCAAGATGCAGCACAAGACACTGGACTTTTAGACACCACAATGCAGCACTGATAATAATGAGCACAGATATTGAGCTCTGTTCAGGATAACAGAACTGACACTGGGCAGCGAGAACAGCACTGGACTACTGTACTGCTATATACTGGTCAGTGGTCACCACAATGCAGCAATGATAATAATGAGCACAGATAGATACACTGAGCACTGTTCAGGATAATAGAACTGACACTGGGCAGCGAGAACAGCACTGGACTACTGGACTGCTATATACTGGTCAGTGGTCACCACAATGCAGCAATGATAATATTGAGCACAGATACATACACTGAGCACTGTTCAGGATAATAGAACTGACACTGGGCAGCAAGAACAGCACTGGACTACTGTACTGCTGTATACTGGTCAGTGGTCACCACAATGCAGCAATGATAATTATGAGCACAGATAGATAAACTGAGCACTGTTCAGGATAATAGAACTGACACTGGGCAGCGAGAACAGCACTGGACTATTGTACTGCTTTATACTGGTCAGTGGTCACCACAATGCAGCAATGATAATAATGAGCACAGATAGATACACTGAGCACTGTTCAGGATAATAGAACTGACACTGGGCAGCGAGAACAGCGCTGGACTACTGTACTGCTATATACTGGTCAGTGGTCACCATAATGCAGCAATGATAATATAGTGGGCACAGATAGATACACTGAGCACTGTTCAGTATAATAGAACTGACACTGGGGAGATCAGCACTGGACTACTGTACTGCTATATACTGGTAAGTGGTCACCACAATGGAGCAATGATAATAAAATGAGCACAGATAGATACACTGAGCACTGTTCAGGATAATAGCACTGACACTGGGCAGCGAGAACAGCACTGGACTATTGTAATGCTATATACTGGTCAGTGGTCACCACAATGCAGAAATGATAATATAATGAGCACAAATAGATACACTGAGCACTGTTCAGGATAATAGAACTGACACTGGGCAGCGAGAACAGCACTGGACTACTGTACTGCTATATACTGGTCAGTGGTCACCATAATGCAGCAATGATAATATAGTGGGCACAGATAGATACACTGAGCACTGTTCAGTATAATAGAACTGACACTGGGGAGATCAGCACTGGACTACTGTACTGCTATATACTGTTAAGTGGTCACTACAATGGAGCAATGATAATAACATGAGCACAGATAGATACACTGAGCACTGTTCAGGATAATAGCACTGACACTGGGCAGCGAGAACAGCACTGGACTATTGTAATGCTATATACTGGTCAGTGGTCACCACAATGCAGAAATGATAATATAATGAGCACAAATAGATACACTGAGCACTGTTCAGGATAATAGAACTGACACTGGGCAGCGAGAACAGCACTGGACTACTGTACTGCTATATACTGGTCAGTGGTCACCATAATGCAGCAATGATAATATAGTGGGCACAGATAGATACACTGAGCACTGTTCAGTATAATAGAACTGACACTGGGGAGATCAGCACTGGACTACTGTACTGCTATATACTGTTAAGTGGTCACTACAATGGAGCAATGATAATAAAATGAGCACAGATAGATACACTGAGCACTGTTCAGGATAATAGCACTGACACTGGGCAGCGAGAACAGCACTGGACTATTGTAATGCTATATACTGGTCAGTGGTCACCACAATGCAGAAATGATAATATAATGAGCACAGATAGATACACTGAGCACTGTTCAGGATAATAGAACTGACACTGGGCAGCGAGAACAGCACTGGACTACTGTACTGCTATATACTGGTTAATGGTCACCACAATGGAGCAATGATAATAAAATGAGCACAGATAGATACACTGAGCACTGTTCAGGATAATAGAACTGACACTGGGCAGCAAGAACAGCACTGGACTACTGTACTGCTATATACTGGTCAGTGGTCACCACAATGCAGCAATGATAATAATGAGCACAGATAGATACACTGAGCACTGTTCAGGATAATAGAACTGACACTGGGCAGCGAGAACAGCACTGGACTACTGTACTGCTATATACTGGTTAATGGTCACCACAATGGAGCAATGATAATAAAATGAGCACAGATAGATACACTGAGCACTGTTCAGGATAATAGAACTGACACTGGGCAGCGAGAACAGCACTGGACTACTGTACTGCTATATACTGGTCAGTGGTCACCACAATGCAGCAATGATAATAATGAGCACAGATAGATACACTGAGCACTGTTCAGGATAATAGAACTGACACTGGGCAGCGAGAACAGCACTGGACTACTGTACTGTAATACCATATACTGGTCTCCATAATGCAGCACTGATACTAAGCACAGATATTGAGCTGAGATTTGCTAATAATTATTGGGCTATTTGGACAGAGAACGTAGCAACGTCCTCTCTCTATCTCGACAATGCACAATGCAGTGAAAATGGCGGTGACACGCGGTTCTTTATATGGAACCCGATTCTCGCGAGAATCCGACAGCGGGATGATGATGTTTTTCCCCATTCAGGTTTTGCGTTTAAGGCGTGAAGAACCGAGGCTGCCTCGGACCAGTGTAAACCCCATAAAGTTCGAAGGGTTTCGGATCTCGACGAACCGAACCTGCTCATCTCTAGTAATCATGTTATATACTATTGCTGTTGTCATCATTTGAGCCACTTTCCTGGAGGAGGGGGTTTCCGGGCTACTGGAACACCCCCCCACCCGTGCTTGCCTATGACTAACTACAGTTCTTCTCTCTTTTATGTCCATACTTTCTCTCATCATGGTGGGAAACTCAGCAGATACTGTGCTACTCTTAGAGGCTGATGTTGAGCATGCATCAGCATAGATTTTTTTTTTGCAAATCATGCATTTTTGAACTCTAAATGTGCATAACAAATGTATATGCTACACGTACCTGTATATAGATTTTGTTACATTCTGTGCTTATGATTCTTATGACACTCACAGGCTGGTTCAGAGGTGCATTAGATGGCAGACAACTGTCTGCAACTTTATGCTAATGCCACTACAAAGCCCTCCACTGGTGCATATACACCGTAGATGTGCAAGGACTGAGATATTAACTTTCAGTGTCAGCATGCACTGCAACACTGCCTTGTACATCCTTAGACAGCACCTACAGTATATGGCAGGTGCAGATTTAAAGCATGAGCATTGTTTTCAAAGTGAACAGTATAGCATCTCAGTACACACTTCAATGACACACCCACGGCACACCCATAGCATGCCCATAAGATGGTGCATCTCCATGTGTCTGTTTAGACACCTCCCATTCACAGCCCTGGGAATGCCCAAACATCTCTGAGTAACACATGCACTGTAAGAGATTTTAGGGCGATTGCACATGCGCAGTATCCAAGAGTCACTCAACTCTACTGACAACTTTTTCAATAATCATTGTCTTCTGCTATAGTAACATAGTAACATAGTAACATAGTTTCTGAGGCTGAAAACAGACGATTTGTCCATCGAATTCAACCTATTTGCGGTCTCCTACGCTGTATTATTTTTAGGACTAATTTTATCTGCTGTGGATGTCGGCCGTTGTGTTTATTCCTCTTTTTTTAATTATAGTGCGTGATCTACCCACCATAACCCTGTATATCCTTATCCATTAGGAATTTATCTAGCCAATACTAAAGTATTGACCGAGTCCGCCTTTACTACTCTCTGGTGTAAATGAGAATTATATACCACTGCGTTATACTGGAACATGTGTTACTGTTTTCTACTGTATCTATGCTGCCTTTTATAGAGTTGGATGCATTCAGGGAGTAGAGCAGTACAGATCAGTGGCGCACCCAGTGGGGTTTCCGAGCACCCAGAAACCCCCCTCCTCCAAAAAAATAATAATATTTTTATTTTATTTATTCTTTGCTGCATGAGTATTATGAATTGCTTTTTAGTGTCCTCTGCAGCCTGCTGTCTTCCTGGTGGGACTTGTAAGTGCTTAATAAAAGTATACTTTATTTTAATTATAGTACATATAGTACATATACAGGTTGAGTATCCCATATCCAAATATTCCGAAATACGGAATATTCCGAAATACGGACTTTTTTGAGTGAGAGTGAGATAGTGAAACCTTTGTTTTTTGATGGCTCAATGTACACAAACTTTGTTTAATACACAAAGTTATTAATTATATTGTATTAAATGACCTTCAGGCTGTGTATATAAGGTGTATATGAAACATAAAAGAATTGTGTGAATGTAGACACACTTTGTTTAATGCACAAAGTTATAAAAAATATTGGCTAAAATTACTTTCAGGCTGTGTGTACAAGGTGTATATGTAACATAAATACATTCTGTGCTTAGATTTAGGTCCCATCACCATGATATCTCATTATGGTATCTAATTATTCCAAAATACGGAAAAATCCGATATCCAAAATACCTCTGGTCCCAAGCATTTTGGATAAGGGACACTCAACCTGTATATCCATGTGCAACTTGTGCATACATATATACACATGCATATACATACATATAAACAAACACACACATATGATATATATACATTCGTAAATATACGTGTGTGTGTGTGTGTGTGTGTGTGTGTGTGTGTGTGTGTGTGTGTGTATATATATATATATAAAGTCCAGAAAGCGAGCTGGCACTCAAAGTATAATGCTAAGGTACCTGTGTGCCATTGCTATAATGTAAACTTCCCATCAAGTAAAGAACAGTGGTTCCAAACTAGGCACGGCACTCCAGGGATTTATTTTCAGGGTTTAATGTGCAAATTCAGATCCATATTAAAGCAGAGTCAATGCAGCATTTCGGAGCCAATTAAAGCTCCTTCATCAGGACATGGCTGTCATATATGGACAAATAAAGTGCTAAAGCAACAAACAAACATATTTATATATATATATGTATGCATGTTTAATATGCTATGTGTATATGTATATGTGTGTATATGTACAGATGTAGCCACCTTTATCTTGACTGTTTCTCCGCCGAGACGGGCGTCTAGCCACGCTAATGCGATAGCTGAGTTTCATCACAGGCAGGCGCGTTGAGACGATCTAGATACTCATCATGCATTACACATCTCCACCACTGTGTCGCTAATGCTCCACTAATCCAGTACTTTCGATCGTACAGTATAGCGGCGGATTGATCTACAGCTCTGGCAATACTGTAGGCGTAACGGGAGGCGGTGGAAAAAAGTATGGAGTACTGTACAGTATGTGTATGGAGACGCAACTACAGTAATTGTGTAAAAGGAAGAATGTACAGTACAATGTATAAACACCGTGCTTTTAAAATATATGAGCGTCTGAGTTCGCTAATGCATAATGGGAATGGAGGACTAGCAAATGCGAGCGTCCGAGTCCTCTAAGGCATAAACCAACAGCAATGGGGCGGGGGCCGGGCGCTGTTTGCAGTACTTTCACACATGAAATTGGAAATCTCTCATGAGGCGTCGTGGGCTAGGGGTGAAGGCTCCCACCTCCCTCGCTGGGAGTCCAGGGTTCGAGACCTGATGTGCTTTCTTTCTTTTTTTTTTTTTTTTCTGTAATAATGCACTGTATTATTTTATTTACATTGTAAGACAGTCAATGGAAGGATGCACACAGGTTTCACATAAATCAAAGTACATCTGCAGGAGCGATTCTTTACGCTAAATGCACCTAAACAGCGGGAATGAAATGAGTGTATTCTGACGCTACCAACTGAGCAAAACAGTACTGTACAGTAGATCTTCAGCGTTTGTGTATTGCACAGGACCTGAATTTCCTCCCTGTGCAGGCCCCCAGGGGGGAAGGGCGATGGGGGTAGGGGGGAGACGATGGAAAATACTGTGCCTTTGAAATGCAATTACATGAGCGTCCGAGTACACTACGGCATACTGTAAACCAACACCAATGGGAAGGAAGTGCCAACCTTATTTTTAATGTGTTCCCGTGACATTCACTTTAAAAAAAAAAAAATTATCTCCAATACAGTACATCCAATGGAAGGATGCACACAGGTTTCACATAAATCAAAGTACATCTGCAGGAGCGATTCTTTACGCTAAATGCAACCTACAGTACAGTACGGTACTGTAAGTGAGCAAAATAGTACTACAGTGGGCGTTTGTGTATTGCACATGACCTGCATTCCCTCCCTGTCTACTGCATGATCTGTGCAGGCTCCCATGGGGGAAGGGCAACAGGCTAGCAGGAGGCGGAGGAAAACACCGTGCTTTACAAATGCGAGCGTCCGAGTCCTCTAAGGCATAAACCAACAGCAATGGGGCGGGGGCCGGGCGCTGTTTGCAGTACTTTCACACATGAAATTGGAAATCTCTCATGAGGCGTCGTGGGCTAGGGGTGAAGGCTCCCACCTCCCTCGCTGGGAGTCCAGGGTTCGAGACCTGATGTGCTTTCTTTCTTTTTTTTTTTTTTTTCTGTAATAATGCACTGTATTATTTTATTTACATTGTAAGACAGTCAATGGAAGGATGCACACAGGTTTCACATAAATCAAAGTACATCTGCAGGAGCGATTCTTTACGCTAAATGCACCTAAACAGCGGGAATGAAATGAGTGTATTCTGACGGACTGTGCATCTTCGGTATTTGTGTATTGCATAAGAACTGTGAAGGCTCCCAGGAGGGAAGGGCGTAGGGCAAGACAGTGGAAAATACTGTGGTCAAAGAAAGGGCATATTTAAAACTAAGGGAAACTGTCACAAAGTACAGTAACTACAGTACTGTACGTTGAATGCCTGGACCGCACGACGTCTGAGACGCACGACGTCTGAGGCGCTCATTGAGCATAAGGACGGTTATGGCTGCTGCACGGGACCGTCCCTATGCTCTTGGTGAGCTGCGTCTCCTCGTTCGCTGGCGGGACAGAACTCTCGCCAGCAACGAGGAGAAAGTGAGGGCATACCGGAGGGCCAGCAGGGATATCCTCCGGACCTACAACCGGAGGAGAACGGTGAGGTCTCTCCAGAGGAGGTGGAGTGACCTCGTGAGGCGGACCCCACGACGCCTGCAGGCCATAAGGGATTGTAAGTACAGTACATTACTGTAGATTACTGTACTTTAAGTTACTGTAGTTACAGGTACAGTACATTATAGCAGGGGCTGCTGTAGCAGCAGGTATCCGGTCTATACAGCACTGTACAGTATTTGTGGTAAACAAATGGTTAAACAAGGACCAAACGTTAACCCGGGTCAAAAGGTCAATTTGTTTTTTTGCGTCGACCTAGATGGTGCGGCTTTTGAAATTGGTTGACACCAGTTACTGTAGGTTGACATGGTCGTTAAGTTGACATGGAAAAAGATCGACATGCGTTTTACAAAAACAATTGTTATTTTTTTAAACTTGTGTATATACAGTACAGTAGTTCTTTACAATCCAGGTGGTCTACGATTGTGCAGTGTACAGTATCATGCAGTGTACAGTATATGCAATGTATCACAGTGTATCGTGCTGCGTAATTGCAGCGTGTCATGCAGTGTACATTCAGAATATGGTATTGTGCAGTGAGTGTAATACATAGTGAATCACATCGTGCAGCAGAGCAGGCCTTAGGCATAGGCAAACTACAGTAGGCAAATGCCTAGGGCATTTGCTATGCTTAGGGGCACCAGCAGCTTCTGCTGATTAAAATGATATGCGGCATGCCTATATTTTGCGTGACTGCGGCTGTATCTGTACCTGGCTAGGGCCAGCACTGTCGTGCAGTGTACTGTATACACATGTGGTAATTGCAGTTTTTTGTGTAGTGTACATTGTATCATATTTTGCAGGGAAATGTGCAGTTTGTCATATCACGCAGTCGTGCAGTGCATTGTGTGGTTTAATTGCAGTGTGCCGAAATTTGTGTTTCAGATATGTAGTACAGTGTTCTAAGGGATGTTACTTTGGCAGAAATTATTCTAAGGGATGTTACAGTGGCCTAATGTGTTCTGACGTGCATTACTCTTGCATAAGGTTCATGACTGGCAGATCTCTACTTTGTGACGTAATGTGGATATACTACTGCACTACTGTGACGTACAGTAACGTGAATAAGGTGCTCTACTGTGTGACACAACGTGAATCAAGGACAGTACTGTGACGTGAATACGGTGCTCTACTGTGTGACAC
The DNA here is from genome assembly GCF_028390025.1 of Pseudophryne corroboree. Lineage (NCBI taxonomy): Eukaryota > Metazoa > Chordata > Amphibia > Anura > Myobatrachidae > Pseudophryne > Pseudophryne corroboree. The sequence goes on along the minus strand of NC_086450.1, from coordinate 467,015,223 downwards.
AACGTGAATCAAGGACAGTACTGTGACGTGAATAAGGTGCTCTACTGTGTGACACAACGTGAATCAAGGACAGTACTGTGACGTGAATACGGTGCTCTACTGTGTGACACAACGTGAATCAAGGACAGTACTGTGACGTGAATACGGTGCTCTACTGTGTGACACAACGTGAATCAAGGACAGTACTGTGACGTGAATAAACTGCACTACTGTGACATGACGTGAATAAGATGAATTCAGGTGAGTACTGCATCATCTGTCATGAAATCAATTTGTAATGTAATGAACAGTACTGAGATGGTTAAGGGTGGGAGGGCTGCATGCTGATGTGTGTCATAATGTTTATAAGGGCAATGCTTATGTGTGTTACAATGTCTATAAAGGTAGTGTTCTGTCTAATACCCTGGACCTACTGTACTGTAGCGATACTGTAAGTGTACTGTTTGTCACATTTAGAAATGTGCCCCTTAAGTTTTGAAGACAGTACAGTACACTATGCCCTCCTGAGTGATTAGGTGCAGGGTACTAGAATGAACAATTCCATTTATTGTGATGTCATAAAGATGCTGTCAATGTTGAATTTCATTGGCTGTACAGTATGCTGCCATTATACTGTATATATATTTTTACAGGGCTGGTAGCACGACGTCACAGGAGGCGGGACAGGCGCCGCCAAGCTCAGTCCTCAGGACCCCACACAGTGCAGGTTTTGCAGGTCTCACAGAATCACAAGTGAAAAAATTAGCTCCACCTACTGTATGGACCTTCTAAAATGTGTCAGTTAGTAATGAATACATCTGTGCACTTGCTGGTTTACCTGCAAAACATGCACTGTGTGGGGTCCTGAGGACCAAGTTTGAGAACCACTGCATTAGACCATGCAGTAGTGCCCTTTCCTTATGTTACACCAGAAAATATTGTAGTACACCTTATACAGTACACATACAGTACAGTAATGCCACACATTAGTAATACATTTCATATTTAAATTTTCTGATTTAATTTCATAGAGCCGCAGTCACTCACAGAATATAGGCATGTACTGTAGCATCTCATTTTATTCTGCAGAAGCTGATTATTCCCGTTTCGCTAGTTTGCCGCCTCTGTACAGTATATCACAATAGAAAAAAGTTATAGTGTCAGTGAAAAAAGCACCTCATGACAGATACTGTACACAAGCTCATGTCTAAATACTGTATACTGTAAGCAGTGACATTAAGGGGTACAGTACTGTATATGCAATTGCAGTCGAATTCCGGCAGGAATACGGAAAAAATGGACACGGGATCCCCCATCTTTTTAGAACCAGCACCGGGCTCTGCGCCTGGTCCTGGTGCAAAAAATAAGGGGGACAAAAAAAGCGTAGGGGTTCCCCATATTTTTTGAATCAGCACTGGGCTCCACTAGCTGGACAGATAATGCACAGCCGGGGGAGACTTTTATACCGGTCCCTGCGGCCATGGAATTAAATACCCAACTAGTCACACCTGGCCGGAGTACCCTGGAGGAGTGGGGGCCCCTTAAATCAAGGGGACCCCCCTCCAGCCACTCGATTATCTCTATCACCCCTGTGTATTGTAGCTAGGGGATTGTGACGCTCCTTCAGCATTGCCCCGTACCCTGCACAAAGTGGTCGTTTTGACAGTGTGCTATGCGATTGAGTCCGGTGTACCGTAATACTGTATGCAATCCTACAGTAGCTTATCCCTCCCCTGTGTATTTTGGCTAGGGGATTGTGACGCTCCTTCAGCATTGCCCCATAACCTGCACAAGGGTTCAGGGGCGGCGGCCATTTTGCCAGTGTGCTACAGTATGTCATCGAGTCCGGTGTACCATAATATGCATACTGTGTATTTTAGCTAGGGGATTGTGACGCTCCTTCAGCATTGCCCCATAGTCTGTACAATCTGGACTATTACTTGCTCCGTAGCCTAGGGCCTCTGTGGTCGTCCATGCCGCTGACTTCGTCCAGTCCGCTGCGGTCCTCCAGGCCTCCTCTGCGGTCCTCCAGGCCTCCTCTGCGGTCCTCCAGGCCTCGGTCGTCCAGGCCGCTGACTTGAACCGCTTGGTGGTGTGTTGCAATGATGGTGCGGCAAACTCCAACTTGCCATTCTTCCCTCGTTTGTTCAATGACTTTCTTCATGGCTTCTACCATCTGTTCCTTTATGCCTTCTTTAAGGCCAGCCACATCGGTCTGCAGCTGATTGACCTGTCCACCAACTTCTGACTCCATATTGGTCACCTTACTGAGTAGCTCCTTTAGTAAAACAGGACAGGTACACTGGCAGTCCTGCACTTTGGTGTTCACATCTGTGAAATGCAACCTTCTTCGTGGTGAATGTGTCATGTCTTCTTGTCCAGGGGTGGCTACATGGTCCAAAAAAGAAGCTTCCTGATGCAGCGTGTTTGTCACGTCCTCTAGCACCGGTATTTCCAGATTCATTGGCTGAACACTGTGATCTGCAGGAGATGGAACAATTACATCATTTGCCACACCACATATCAGCTCCAACGTATTATTCTTTGCCTTGGCATTTTTTCGTGGTTTCACCACATTTTCTTTCTGAGCCGCCTTGGCAGTTTTCTTCTTCTTTTGTGGGACTACTGCAGCAAGTTTCTGTGCCACTGATGGGTGGGTTTTGGCACTCCCGTAAAATCTGGTAGTCTGCATTCTTTGTCTTTTGTCTAAAAATATAAAAACCACAATAAGAAAACATGTAAAGCACAGCATGCTAAAAATAGCAAACAACTGTACATTTTCAAATAAAGTGCACAACAGTAAAGTGCAAATACAGTACTGTACAGTATTTGCCTTTTTTCCCTGTGCCTCCCAACAAGAACCTCTGCAGGAGGGACAGAATGCTCTGTTACGGACTTCAGTTTAAATATACAGTATGATTACCATCACCTGTGCGAACAACTATACTGTACAGTAGTTACTGTATTTGATAAGATAGGTGTTTCACCACAAGTGATAGCAATCATTCAGTACTACTGCACATAGTACACCGGGATAAGCGAGGTCTATGCACATTACGTTATACCGAGCTGGATCGCTTAGCAACCTGACAAAATGGCCACCGACCGTGAACTCCCAGCACATGGCAGCGCTTGGATATGGAGTGAGATACAGTATGGTACAGTCCAGGGGCAATGCTGAAGGAGCGTCACAATCCCCTAGCTCAATTACTAGAGCCATCTTAACAGCAGTGTGGGCCCCTGGACACAGCAATGCACTGGGGACCCTACCCACTCACCAGCGGAAGGGGTGGGGGGAGCTATCAGCGGCAGCTTTGATGCTCCGCGGGGGATAGGGGGGTTCTATCTTTCGCTCAGTATGTACAGTAGGACCTGGAGAAATAATTTCTGCTAATTATTCCTTTACTGCACAGATGGGGCAGGAAGGAGAACACTAAACTGTAGAAGGGGGCATTGTGCTGAATGAAGGGGCCCTGGTACATGACTTCCAGGGTGGTAGGGGGTGTTTAATACACAGGGGAGGAGTGGATAATGGAGTGGGCTTAATATTAGTGTTATGGACTGCAATTAGTTTCCTGTATGAAACAGATACAGTACAGTAAATAACCCTCCTTGGAAGTGCATGGGCCCTGTGAGACTTACAGTAGTGTACAGCATAAGGGTCGACTGACATGATGTACAAGCATTACATACAGTACATGTCAGTACTGTATGTAAATTCTTCAATTATTGCCTAACAACAATGCTGCTTACTGTATATTAAATACTGTAGGCCTAGAAATGTGCATCTCAATATAGTAGTTAAAAACACAGGGGCCTATGTGGATAAGCGAGTTCTATGCACACTAAAAATGGCCACCGACCGTGAACCCCCAGCACGTGGCAGCGCTCGGATATGTAGTGAGATACAATATGGCATACATTTCACAGTTCAGGGGGCAATGCTGAAGGAGCGTCACAATCCCCTAGCTCAATTACATTGGGATAAGCGAGGTCTATGCACATTACGGTATACCGAGCTGGATCGCTTAGCAACCTGACAAAATGGCCGCCGACCGTGAACTCCCAGCACGTGGCAGCGCTCGGATATGTAGTGAGATACAATATGGCATACATTTCACAGTTCAGGGGGCAATGCTGAAGGAGCGTCACAATCCCCTAGCCAAAATACACAGGGGAGGGATAAGCTACTGTAGGATTGCATACAGTATTACGGTACACCGGACTCAATCGCATAGCACACTGTCAAAACGACCACTACCCATGAACCCCCACCTCCTGAACCCCCACCTCGTGGCAGGCAGCAGTTGGGTATGGAATGAGAAATGGCATAAGCTGTGCAGGCTACGGGGCGATGCTGAAGGAGCGTCACAATCCCCTAGCTCAATTACATTGGGATAAGCGAGGTCTATGCACATTACGGTATACCGAGCTGGATCGCTTAGCAACCTGACAAAATGGCCGCCGACCGTGAACTCCCAGCACGTGGCAGCGCTCGGATATGTAGTGAGATACAATATGGCATACTGTACATTTCACAGTTCAGGGGGCAATGCTGAAGGAGCGTCACAATCCCCTAGCTCAATACAGTATCTCACGCTTACAGTATCTTACAGTATACGCTTACAGTATCTGTGTATTTTGGCTAGGGGATTGTGACGCTCCTTCAGCATCGCCCCGTAGCCTGCACAGCTTATGCCATTTCTCATTCCATACCCAACTGCTGCCTGCCACGAGGTGGGGGTGAATAAAAAAAATAATAAAGTGTGAAAAAAACTACAGTAACATGCATTAGTACTTAAGGAATCGAACCCTGGACTCTGAGTATAGGAAGCGAAACACTTCACCACTTCGCCGCAGACAAATGTATAAATCCGTTGGTTTTGATTATGCTGTAATGGCTACGGGATTAAGACGATAACATACTGTAGAAAATTCCTAATCTTGAGAGGCAATAGTGAACTTGTAACACACATCCATTTGCGACAGTGTACACTACTGGTTTTACAGTACTGTGTTTTGTCTGCGGGACTCGGACGCTCACATACAGTATTCATAAAGTATTGTAGATGGATCATATACTGTATGCTGTACTACTGTATTTGCGTCGGTGTCGTACTGTATATACTGTACAGTACTGTATTAAATAATGCAGCGTAATGAGTACAGTATTTGCTGTATGCAGCGTAATGAGACGCCTTAGTAAAGTAGTCCTTATTATGTATGTCAGTATTGTATTTTACGGGAGACCACACGCATGCGCAGTGGTGATTGTAAAAAGCGACATCTGGTGGCTGATCGCAGGTATTACACGTAAAGGTAACGCCAAACGTCAAATGTCTGTCTCCGTGCGATTAGATAGCCTCTCTGTGGCTATGCGCGCCTCGCTACGCCACAGTGCGCTGCGTATGGTCGAACGGGCCAACCGCCGCGGCCACTCAAGATAAAGGTGGCTACATCTGTATATGTGTGTATATATATATATATATATATATGTGTATATACGGTATATATATGTGTAGATATGTAAATATGTATGTATATATATATATATATATATATATATATACACACACACACACACACACAGACACACTAGTTTTATGGACCCAGCATATACTGGGTCGCCTCAGTCCCCACCCTCGTGCTTGGCTCCACCCAGTTCTGGAAAACCCCCATGAAAATCCTGCGTTTGCCACTGCAGATGGTCTAATGGTTAGCATTACTGCCTCACAGGAATGAGGTCATGGGTTCAATTCCCACCATTCTGCAAGCATGGAAAAAAAATTACAAACACCACACAAATAGGGCAATTGTGTGGAGTTTGTATTTTCTCCCCATCCTTTCATGGTTTTCCTCTGGGTTCTCCGGTTTCCTCCCTCAGTCAGAAATCTACTGTTGGGTTAATTGGCTTCCAACAAAATTAAACTCTGGTGTGTAAGTGTGTGTTTACATGGGCAGACTGGGTATGGTTCAATAGATCTACTGTACATTGAAAAGTTTGACACAATTTGTTTTTGTTTGTTTTGTCACTTTTTCCCACCAAAGACCCCATTAATGTACTGCACCACTCGCCACACTTTGGGCAAGGAGCCTCACTAGACTACTGATATGCATGGCACAGGTTTCTATTCCCATTTGTAGTTGATGTGGATGGAAAAGTTGCGAAAAGTGAAAAGAAAGTGTTTTTCAAAACTGTCTACCAAAGAGTATGTGTGTATACCACTGTCATGTTCACCTTTTGTACCTGTAGACCTGATGCATGTCAACCATTTTGGGCCGACATATTGACTGTCAACATTTTTACTGTCAACCTATCAACCGAATACTGAACAAACTAGATGGGCCAAGTAGTTCTTATATGCCATCAAAATCTATGAGGTAAATTTACTAAGATTCATGTTTCTGCTGATGTTGGCCGAGATCAATATTGGCTGACTTCAGCCTTTTAATTTTGCAACTTTTTGTTCATGTTTGTTCAATTCGAATTTTTAAATGTTGATGTAATTCGTAATGCAAAGCAATGTTTTATGGGGGTGTTTAGTATAACACTGCTGAAAATGTGGGCATGAAGCCAAGTTGGATCAGTGAGATTCGTGCAGGGCTTCTTTGTGTTAAGTATTTAAACAGTAAAAAAGAAATGTGGTCCACCCCAACTGAACATAACCACCCCATGGCTTTCTGAGCAGGTCCAGGAAAAAATTGCCGAGAACATATTAATACATGTGCCTGCAGCCATGTCATTACCTTCCCAACTAGTCAGCCCTGGTTGGAGTTCCCTGGTGTATTGGGGACCCCCAATAAAGTGACACCCCCTCTTAACAACCAATGGGCTGGGCTGAAGCCCGGGGCTGTCCCCAGCATTCCTGGGCTGTGAATGTGGGGTTTACAGCTATTGTATAAAATGAAGATAAAATATTGTCTTTAACTTGTTGAACTACAGGTCCGAGCAAACCTCCTCTCCTCCTACTTGAAGATTCATTCAGAGGGCAATTGGGTAAAGTACTGTACTTACTGGTGCAGATATTTGCGTGATATATATATAAATATAAATATATATATAAAACAAATGACAATGTCACTCACAGGACTTTTCTGGTACAAATATGTTCAAGTGTCTCCTCAAGTTTTCCAACATGTCAGGGCCCGTAGTTCCTTTGTCAAGGTGTAAACAAATACTATGTGTAGAAAGTCTTACCTTATAAAGTGAGTAGCCAACCAGTGAGAAGGAATGGAACCTGAGTTGCCAGCTCCGTTGGACTCCGGAAAAGTTCTGGTGTCCCTGGTTGATGATGTCACTCCCCTTGCCTGCCAGGTTATCATGGCACCAAACCCAGGCTACCGGGGTAGTATGCACTGGATCCATGCTAAAAATTAAAACAGTGCATTGTTTTCAAATTACAGTGTCCACTCCCATAAACACCATTATCAATGTTATGAAGGAGAACAGTTTTAAATACCCAAATTGGGCTAACTTAGTGCAGTGGGTTTTAGATAAGGAGAAAAAAAGTAAATTCTGATAGAGTCATTCAGTTGATTTCAACAACCGAAAGAAGAGGAGATACTGTTGCAACAATCCAGAATTGTAACATATAAATTAAAACTGTGGCTAGGCTAACTGTGGCTCTTAACAGAGAAATGTTTTGCCACCGGTTGATTTGTGACTTTACCTGCAAGGGCTACTCATTTTATAAGGTAAGACCATCTACACTGTATTTGTTCACACCTTGACTAAAACATTGAAAAAATTGATGTGACATTTGAATATATTTGTACCAGTAGAATCCTGTGAGTGTCAATGTCTTTTGTTTTGCTGCATAATGATTTTTACAGATGCCACCATGGCAAATTATGTATGTGTCAGGAGTGCCGAGCACCCAGACTGCATATATATTTATATATATATATATATATATACACACATATATATATATATACATACCGTCGCAAACCATATACCAGCTCCAAAAAAATAACTTGTGTCCAAAAGACCACTAAAACTCCAATTGTCTTCTACTGTGGAATGCAGTCATGTTGGCTGCTCAACCATCAAGAAGTAAACTATGGCATCCCTTAAACCTGCAGACAGTGAACAAATATGGCCAGAAATATGAAGGATTACAGCACCCAGTTCAGCCATTGGTGGTGCATGCACAAACAATAAAGAGCCAAAGAGGAAAACACTATATATTTCAAACACATTTGGTAAATTTAAGGTGTATACTCTTGTCACTAACGAAGAATATAGGTTCTCCGATAAAATGGAAGAATACAGAAATAAACAGAATAATGGAGATCTCATGTTATGTAATATGGGATATGTACCAAGCCTTGGGGGGAGATAAAGTGGAGAAATTGTAAACTATTTAATTCAAATATAAAAACTGTAAAAGCTTTATTACAACCAGATGTTGATGTACAGTATGTGTTCCCACATACTGAATTTGAGAGTAGGCTTAGATTTCCCCACAATTTTTTACTCTCATTTGCATTCTAGCAGGTGATCAACTGATGTAATTGCACAGTTGATAAACCTGGAAAAAGTGTAAAACGTTGAGTTGAGTTGCCTTGAGTTGATTTTCCATAATTAAATATGAGCTTACTTTTGGGGTGCACATATTTTCTGGTGAATGTTCTGGTCACTGCTAAGTCCAAGGGCCACTATTCACTTCTTATTCTTCTAGATCTCTCTGCTGCTTTTGACACTGTTGACCACTCTCCTCTCATGCAAACACTACAAGCCCTAGGTTTTCAGGAAACAGCCCTTTCTTGGTTCTCATCCTACCTAAAAATGTAGCCATGCTCATCTTACTGTGATGTGGCATGCTGCATTGATGCAAGCTGCATGGTATGCAAGGCTGTGACTATTTGCAGTCGGCAATTGCTCAATTAATTCTGTTAGGAATTAATGGAGAGATTTACGGCTGCGAAGAGTTGCAGCCCAACATGCCATGCATTGCAGCAAAGATTAGCATGGCTACATCTGTAATGAATTGGTCTTTCAGTGTCTGCTTCTGTGAATCCACCTCCCCTCACTACCTCTATCAGTTGGAGTACCACAAGACTCTGTCCTCTGCTTTTCTTAATCTATTCCACATACAGTATCTTGGCAAACTAATCAGCTCTTTTGGATTTCAGTATCATCTGTACATGGATGATACTCAAATCTACCTATAAGAGCCTCATTTGTCACCATCTATATTGGGCCGTGTCACTGAATGACTTTCTGCTGTTTCCATCTCGCCACCTCAAACTTAATATTTCCAAATCAGAATTAATTATATTTCCACTGACCAATAGTAGTTATCAACCTGATATATCTATCACTGTTGAGAACTTGGCAATCAATCCTACACTCAAGCTCACTGCCTAGGTGTCATGTTTGACCGTGAACTGTCCTTGGTTCCCCACATTCAATCTGTCTCTAAATCTATTTTCCTGCACTGTAAAAACTCTAACCCATGCTCTCATTATCTCTAGCATTGATTATTGCATTAGTCTTCTGTTTGTTATTACCAAAAAGAGACTACAATCCATTCTGAACGCTGCTGCAAGGCTACTCTTCCTAGCTAGACGTTCATTGTCTGTGGAGCCGTTCCTTCAGTCTCTCCATTGGTTACCTGTTTTCTATTGTATTCAATATAAAATACTTTTACTCACACACAAGGCCATTAACCATTAACTACACCAACATACGTTTCTTCGCTTATCTCAAAATATCTCCCAACATGACCTCTTCACGCTTCACAAGATCTGCGCCTTTCATCCACACTCATTGTTCGCTCCCATTCATCATTTTAGGACTTTCTTCGTGGCTGCACTCACTCTGTAGAATGCCCTCCCATGCACAATAGTCTACAAACTTTCAGCTCTTCAGGCAAGCTTATCAAATTCTGGAAATGCCCACACAACCTTCCTTAACTTTCCTATCCAATTACTTCCCCACTGTAAAGTCTGCTCATATACTCACATATTTTCCCATTTTTTGCTTTCCCATCATCCTGACCCCAGGCCAACATTGCTGTGTGACCCTATTATACAGCCCATGAACCGTTGCAATCTTGTGGACCTTTATGCAATAGATAACACCTCTCCTTGTGTATCAATGCCTACTTCCCTATAAATTGTAAGCTTGCAAGAAGGGCCTTCATAACTCTATAACTGCCTGTTATTACAAAGACTTGTTTTTTCACTGTTTTCACAAATGTTTTGTTTTCTGTTATCACTATTTCCAATTGTAAAGTGCAATGGAATTTGCTGTGCTATATAAGAAATTGTTAATAAATAAATAATGAACATGCTTGAAACATCTTACACATTTGATATTGACATTTAGAGTATTCACACTTCATTATTCTCTAAGCATCCTGACTGCCACAATGTTTTTTTAATATTGCATGTATTAAGGAAAACAAGATCTAGTTTACTAGGTAGTAAATTATTATGAATGGGGCACATTTGTGGAATACTTCAGCATTTCATGGTCGTATTCCTACTTGTTTTTTCACAACCACCAAATTGCTGGACAGATGATGTAAGTTTTTTCTTAATATCTATTCTGTTATAGAGATGTTTTCTTACATACTGGTTGTCTGTACATACAGTATATGATGAGAGAAGCCCACTGTGACTTAGATACTCAGAGAGTAGTAGCGTGCTATATTATTCTTTACTTTGTGCATCTTAGTCGCATCCCAGACACAGCGAGAAGTTACTCACAGTGTATCAGAGACTCTAAACTGTGACTGTAATGGAACAGAAATTGTTTTACACACATACAAATTTACAAATGAAGCACAACAGAACTTGGCTTGAGGAAAAGCCTCGGTAACTTACAGTACATGGGAGATCTTTATACACAGATTGAGATTCACACATAAATGTAATCATCATCATCATCATCATCATCATCATCATCATCATCACCACAATAATCATCATCATCATCACCATCATCATCATCCTCATCATCACCACCATCATCACAATAATAATAATCATCATCATCATCATCATCATCATCATCACAATAATAATAATCATCATCACCACCACCATCATCATCATCATCATCATCATCATAATAATAATAATAATAATAATAATAATAATAATAACAATCATCATCATCATTTATGTGGATAAGAGGCACATTTTGCCTAAAATGGATGTCGCAATGGACCTGGTGTACTGAGGGGAGCATGTTCTGAGATTTGGCATGACTGAAGAAACAGTAAGAAATTACATATCTGTACTCTAGAATTTCCTCCTACTGTAATGTTTTTTCTATTCCCCTAAGTGATTGCATCTTCAATCGTTATTTTTCCACTTCTTAACATGGACACTTTCAAAGTGTAAGTAGCATACTGTAGGTGTTTCTATCATGGGTGCAATGTGTGAGGTGCACACAGGCTCCTGGATCCAGCGGGGAGTCCATACCGCACACATTGCACCCATGTTGTTCTATACTTACCTTCCTGGAGTCCTGAGAGGGCTCTGCAACTGCAGCAGTCGAGGCAAAAAATCACTTCCAAAATGGCAGCCATGCATGCACAGTACTAAATTTGCCTCTGGATCATGGTAGGCACCATGTTTTAAAATTTAACTTTTAATAAGTTCATTAAGATTGTTCCAAAAAAGACGAAATATTTGACAATACAATACATCAAATACTAACTGTGAGTGAAATAACAAAATAAAGTGAAATTCTTAAAACCAAAGGCTCGCTACCTGTGTCATGTATTATATTATTCTACTTGATTAGTATAGTAAGAAACACTTACGGATCTAAATGTTCTGTTATAATTGATCTGTGGGATTATGATCAATCCACAGGTTCAGTATCTGCGCAAATATCCAATGTGTTCCTGAAGGATTACTGTATTACGGTTATTATGGTATAGTAGCCAATATGATCACTTATATGATGGCATTACATAGTTACAGTAATTGTATATTATCTTTATTATCAGTAGTGTGTAACTGTAGCTGGAACCCTTAAGAGTCAATATTTTCAGCAAATAACTATTTTATTACTGACAGGTAAACACAATGGATTATGTGACTATGATTGGGTAACACATCCACTGTTATATACAATGTAACTGTAATAAGAGAAAATCATCAGATAATGTAGTGCGTTAGTGTAGACACGCCCTGTTAGTAATATCATACATCAACATTAAGTACAACACTGGTGAATGCTGTAGCTAACAAATATTGTATTCTACAGCATTTCTTGGAGTATTATATAGTTGTAATAATTATATGTTGCCCTTATTGCTAACGGCTCTGCCAAACAGGGGTATACCACTGTAGCTAAATCACTTAGGAGCAGATACTCTCTGCAGATAACTGTTTCTATTGCTGACAACTAAACACAGTAAGGGCATACCTCCCGCACATATATTTTCTTATATAATAACATTGTATGATTACAGTAATTGTATATTACCTCTATCACTGTGTTAGTTAACAGTATGTAACTGTAACTGAATCGACAGCTACATATAATATGTAGCTGTAGCTACTTAATTGATTAGCAATTAATAATGATTGATAATTTGATAGCCACACTAAATTGGTGTATTAATATATACAATAGGTATCTTTCTCAAAAGTTACCAAAAAGACTGTCTATTTAAATCTTGTACTGGATCCATAAATATCAAAATATCTAGCCTGTTTTATTATTGGCAGTTGTATCAAATAAAGGTGTGTAGTAATAATTGGATCACTTAAGAACGAAT